>NC_136261.1:103042322-103044822 GCF_964187855.1 Myxine glutinosa | reverse complement strand
GGTAACATTACACACACACACACACACACACACACACACACACACACACACACACACAAACTGTGTTTTATATATATATATATATACAGACTTGGCATTTAATATGGAATATTTTTTTTTGTGGGGGTGAACTTACTTTTCAAGATGTCTTAGAACCAAAATTTCGTTGGAATTATGTTGAAATTATTCTAGATTTTGTTAATGTGACCTTTAAAAGAAACAAAAACCACATTTGACATTTCGAAACAAATAAATTGATCCTTGAAAGTGATGTAAACTGATATCGAACTCAATTCACGGACAGTACTGTGTTAAACATCTGTACGTTTTCCAGAAGTATCTCTTTATTTTGCACATTAGCCAACTTTTTTTTGAACAAAAACAAAAGTTAAATTACGACTGGGATTACGAACAGTAAAATTACAGTTCAGTACTTCGTGTAACCCCCACGAGCATTGAGGAGGCCACGTACATGTCGAGGCATGCTGTTCACGAGATTTGCCAAGGTTGGGACAGGAATCGCTTGCCATGCAGTGACAATAGTCTGCTGCAATTCACGCACAGAGGACGGCTGCTGGTCCAAGTGGTCGATTTTACGTGTTAATTCTGCCCACAAGTTCTCTATCGGATTCATATCCGGGGACATGGCAGGCCACTCCATATGCTCTACACCACGGTCAGCAAGAAAGTGTTGGATCATGCGAGCACGATGAGGCCGTGCATTGTCATCTTGGAAGACAAAGTTTCCTCGAAAGGCTGCACGAGCAAATGGAAGCAATGTTTCTTCCAGAATGGCCCTGCACTTGAACTGGTTCAGGTTTCCATTCAGAACAACCAGGTCAGTTTTGCCCCCTGCATGAAAAGCAGCCCAAACGGTCACCCCACCACCTCCAGCTTGGACTCTTGGCACTATACAATCTTTGTTGTAGGCTTCATGCACTTGTCTGCGCACTCGGACGTGGCCATCTTGACGATAGACCAGAAATCTAGACTCGTCACTGAAGATCACGTGATTCCAGTGTCCTGGCTGCCATTGACGGTGCTCTCTGGCCCACTGCAATCGGCGCTGGCGGTGTTGTCTGGTCAGCCGTGGCTTTCTCAGGGGACGCCTGGCAAGATAGCCTGCTTGAACCAGTCGTTGGTTGACTAGCCTTCTGGATACAGGCACATTTGTCAGTTGCTGCCACTCAGCCCTAAGCCGATTAGCTGACTTGGTACGGCCATTGCGGACTAACCGGTGCAGCTGGCGATCATCCCTCCTTGTGGTTCTGCGGGGATGTCCTGGCCTCGGTATTTAGGAGGGACACCCCTCTGAGCATTTCGTTTCAGGATCTTTGACACCTGACCTTGAGTGATGCCATACTGCCGAGCAATAGCACGCTGTTTCATGCCGTAATTTCGTAAAGCCACCACTCCATGACAAACAGCATTGTCGAGTTGACGGACCATCTCCAGAGGAAGCGGCAATAACTTTTGGAGACTTGCAGCAGTTGTTTTCCACTAATACAGAACGCAACAACCCTTGTATACCCGACTGTGAAGCCAATCATCAAATGCACCTGTCCGTACATTTTGCCACGCCACCTGTGATATAATCCTGTTCTTGACTTATTGCTGCGACAGACAATCAGTGACATGGTTCTTTTAACAAATAAATCACCAAAGTGCAAAATAAACTCACCAGATTGATATACTGAGTTAAGAAAGTAAACCCAAGTCAGGTGCAAGTCTGTATATAAATATATATATATATATATATATATATATATATATATATGTATATATATATATATATATATATATATATATATATATATATATATATATATATATATATATTGTTACGGTACGCGGTTAAGGATGTAATGTTTGCCGAGCGGAGGCTCCGCGACCTAACAGTTTCCCCGATTCACCCAAACGTTGGCCGTATCGCGCCACAGATATTCAATGTGGAAAAGACTAAGACGACGAATGCAAAGAGGAAGAAGAAGAAGACGTACAGAAGAGTAACAGGGTTTATTATTTACACACACATAAGCAAAAAGAGCAGTCACGGGTATTTACAGCGGACATGAAAAAGCAGGTAATACAGTGCAAATTACTAGCTTATACTGACTTAATTACCTACCCAGGACAGCACGAACAGAATAAACTCACGTACGCAAATGGATGGAAGGGTAGGAATCGTTTGGAGGGATGAGCAGGTGGGATCACAGGGCACAGCGAGCAGGTCCACTCCGGGCGGGAAGCGAGGAGCCAGCAGCTCCTTGTATTTGGCTTTACAGCGCACGCCGGCAGCTCCTTGTATTCGGCTTTACAGCGCACGCCGGCAGCTTCGATTATCCAAATACCATTCTGTCACCCGCACCACAGATGCCAATATCCAACCACAATTTACCTATACCCTCTACCTAACACTTACACTACCCGCCCCGGGTATTCGTGATGGGGGTCCATCCTTCCCCCATTCACACCTTCGCACCATCCACCCCACTCCATA
>NC_136261.1:102969622-103042122 GCF_964187855.1 Myxine glutinosa | reverse complement strand
TTTGGAGACTTGCAGCAGTTGTTTTCCACTAATACAGAACGCAACAACCCTTGTATACCCGACTGTGAAGCCAATCATCAAATGCACCTGTCCGTACATTTTGCCACGCCACCTGTGATATAATCCTGTTCTTGACTTATTGCTGCGACAGACAATCAGTGACATGGTTCTTTTAACAAATAAATCACCAAAGTGCAAAATAAACTCACCAGATTGATATACTGAGTTAAGAAAGTAAACCCAAGTCAGGTGCAAGTCTGTATATAAATATATATATATATATATATATATATATATATATATATATATATATATTGTTACGGTACGCGGTTAAGGATGTAATGTTTGCCGAGCGGAGGCTCCGCGACCTAACAGTTTCCCCGATTCACCCAAACGTTGGCCGTATCGCGCCACAGATATTCAATGTGGAAAAGACTAAGACGACGAATGCAAAGAGGAAGAAGAAGAAGACGTACAGAAGAGTAACAGGGTTTATTATTTACACACACATAAGCAAAAAGAGCAGTCACGGGTATTTACAGCGGACATGAAAAAGCAGGTAATACAGTGCAAATTACGAGCTTATACTGACTTAATTACCTACCCAGGACAGCACGAACAGAATAAACTCACGTACGCAAATGGATGGAAGGGTAGGAATCGTTTGGAGGGATGAGCAGGTGGGATCACAGGGCACAGCGAGCAGGTCCACTCCGGGCGGGAAGCGAGGAGCCAGCAGCTCCTTGTATTTGGCTTTACAGCGCACGCCGGCAGCTCCTTGTATTCGGCTTTACAGCGCACGCCGGCAGCGTCACTCGCTGCCCCGTCAGGGCTTCACGCGGCTGGTTGAAACGGGGCTGGTTGAAGCGGCTCTTTGTCAAAGGCTTTTCGTATCTCTCACGCAACTCCGGTGCAACTCTGAACTCTCTCCCGGTGGACTGCCAACCCTCTTACGCACCTGGACTCATCTGCCGTATCCCTCATGTAGCTTGTTCCAGCGATCGTCGCACCCTTCCGTCATACCTTCAGCGTGAATGTGACACGCCCTCCTCGGTTTCGGTACCGCCCTCCCCCCCCCCCCCCCCCCCCCGTGCTCTGTTTCGTGACCTTGTATGGTAATCCCACGGGCTTGTCTCCTTATTTGGGCATGGCGCCGACGGCACGCCCCTCGTGGCGAGCCACGGGCTTGTTTCCTTATTTGGGCATGGGGCTGAACAGCCCCGCCCTTCATGGCGCGCCCTGGGCTTGCCTCTCCCTGGCGACCCCGCCCCTCCTGTTCAAACAGAGCACGGAGCACATATTCACTATCGCAGCGAAATGAGAGGGCGTGCATCCCACGCTTGTGAACTGCTTTACCCACAGATGGAGAGTTTGGCTGGGAAATGGAATGATTGAAGGGGAGCTATTCTTAATTGATTCGGTGCAATGGAGTGTCATTCTAATGGAAGACAAGGCCTTACTCGAAAACACATAATAAGATATAAGCTACTGAACAAGGGTTTTATCGTGTCCTTCAATGTGGTGTTTCATGGAATAACTACCGGGACGCCCTTTTTACCTTTACACAACTCTGGAGGCAGGAGGGGCCATATTCAACAATGTTCATCACCATTTCCAATATAATACAACACAATCAAAAAAATGCAATCCTCATATCCGCAACACTGCACCCTCCTCCTCTTAGGCACGGTCCGGGCCTACAACTTTTATTTAGTGTGACACGTAGGTGTAGTTCCCTCTACTTTTAACCTGACCCTGAGTGCGACAGTTTTCAAACATAAATAAATGTGTCCCGCTGCTCCATTGCACCCTGCCTAACAGACTCACGCCCACAGTTAACCGAATTGCGGAATGGTCTTCAAACTATACACTGACGGTGGGGAGCATTATTTACAATTGACGCTACTTTTATTTACAAAACTAACCCAGGACCTGTGATTGTTCTTTCTGGGGGGGAGACAGTCTGCTCTGCATCAATGCACCATGAAAGCACCCAAAACGCACCAACACACCCTCAAGCACCAATCGGTGCACTCACCACAGTTCATCAATATTCATGAATAAAAATAACCAAACAACCCCTAACCCTGCAGGTGATCTCTTGCTCTTCGGCTCCCTCTGCTGGTTATTATTATTTCTTCCAGTTATCATTTTCTCTCATTTTCTTACTGGCGGCCTATTTGCAATAAAGCGTGCCCAACGTGTCCATGTTTATTTATTTTATTTATGGCCCACAGGGCCGACTAGTGTGGTTCACCTGTGAGGCATCGGTGCCCTGTGGCCAAGGTCCGCCAGCAAGATTTCGGGCCTTTATGGCCGGTTCCAGCAGAGGGGCCATGCCCCAACCCATGGGGTCCATAAGTGGTGCTCGGCCACAGACATGTGGTCCATAATGTGGTACATCGATGCAGACAGCTGGTTCTGGGAGTTCCGGGCGCACAATGGCCGACTCACGCACGCTCCCCTCGGCGCCCAGTGGCGCTCAGGTCCTCATGTGGGAGACAAAGGGGGGAAGACAGATGAGCGAGGGGTAAGGTCACAAGGGTACACATCAATAAGGCAATGCAAGGCGAAATGCGTACGGAGAGCGAAGTGAGAAAGCTCGTCCCTACCGTACGTCACCCCCCTGTCACCTACACTACCCTTGCCCTTACCCCATATGTACAAAATCTACACATTTACAAATTTGTCACTACTGTCACGTCTTCCCCATATTTCTTCTATACCAAATTCGTCTCCACAATCCCTCTATCCAAAATTTGCCATCACCAAATTCATCATCAATCCTCATAAGGAGGGAGAGATGGAACATCAAGCACAATGTCACACCCACGTCATGATGCGTCTCACAATCCAAAACATTTGCACATAAAAAATAATCAAAACAACCTGGCATGGTGTGGAGTACCTGTCACCTCAGGTGAGTGGATGCAGATGGTGCGAGGAGATCCTTCATCCTATCTACCCTCTAAATGACTTTAACACTCTTTACTCTACCCGGGGTCTTTCCCTGCCAATCCATTGGCCAACTTACACTATGGGTTCTAAAAACCAATTCCCATTGACCAAACTGTGGTGCTTCTCAATTTGGGGTCTCACTCCCACGATTCATCTCCCGGTGCCCTTGCACAATTTCTGGGCTGAGACGTGTAGCTCTCCCAGCAGGTCTACCCACCTGCACACCTCCACCACTGCAGTTGCCACCCGAGCTTACCTAGCTCCTCACCCTAACCTATCTATTTGGAGAAGGCCCCTCCTGGCTCTGTCACCCCTTGGTGCCCTCTGGCACTGGGTTACCCGGGTCCGTCCTCCGGATCCTCGGGCCCCATCCACAACTACCGGCTCCCAGAGCCCACCTGCGGCCTCACCTGGCCGACATCCTCACAGTGGTGGAGTGCCCAAACCAACTACACACACTAACAGGCTACACGCCCAGCCATTTCCACAACACTAATGCACCCATCCAAATACCATTCTCTCACCCGCACCACAGATGCCAATATCCAACCACAATTTACCTATACCCTCTACCTAACACTTACACTACCCGCCCCGGGTATTCGTGATGGGGGTCCACTCTTCCCCCATTCACACCTTCGCACCATCCACTCCACTCCATAGTTTCCACCATACTCACTCCACGACCATCCACTCCAATACTCCGTATACTCCACACTCCATGTATTCCACACTCCATGTAATTCCACACTCCATGTATTCCACACAACCATTCTCCATACACCTGTTGTTGCACACCTGTGCAATCGCACCTGGTGCCACCTGCACCCTCCTCCTCTTCCTGGACCAGTTGGTCAACACAACACACATCACCATCACTCACTCATACACTGCTCCATACACCTGTTCAGTTGCACACCTGTGCAATCACACCTGTTTCTTACACACTTTTCACAATACACTTCCAATCCTCAAACACACGGCATCATCTCATCTAACTACTCCCATCTGAAACTTGCGCTTCCCAGTCGTCCCTTTAAACTATTGCTCTCCCACGTCATTATCATCCACACTAATCTACCTGTGTCCCCACTACAGGTATCAGTCACTACCTAACCTTAACGTTACCTAATGTCATCTCTCTAGATCCCTACACACGATATATCCTAACCCTCCCGGGCTAGTTTTCACTGCCATCAACCCCATAAACTAGTGCTCCTTTGCCCCCCCCCCCCCCCCCGTCTGTGAGGGATGACAGAGTTGCCATCCCACCACATCGGGGACGTCCCACTATCAATTTTGCTTACCAAATTCCAACCAATCAAAAATTTGCCAATCACTCTACCAATCCTCTGCCAATCATCACTCTGCCAATCCTTTGCCAATCATCAAATTTTGTTTTTCTAATTTCGAGTCCAGACCACTATCCTCATCATTACAGTCTACTTACTAGTACCTCTCAGTGCGCCAATTCACTTCCAAAGCCCGGCTTCGTAAAGCCGAGCAATGAATGCGGGTTGTTTGCTGCCGGCGGCTGGATACGTCCCGCATTCGGTGCAGGGAAGGACGCTTACCCGGGCCGAGATCCCACGCACCACCTCGGCACGGAGCCATCCCATGGCCCGACCTCGACCTGCCGGAACACCTCAACAAAAGGGGGTGGCCATGACGACACTTCCTATCGGGCTGCCCGCTCCGCCTAGTGGAGCACGGACGCGGCCGTTCAAAGCGAGGCCCAGCGTGGATCGCGTACGGCGGTCCTTTCGAAACCGCCGTGGTTCGGATCCCCGCTGGTCCTCGCGGCACGCGAAACCCGGCACGCACCGAGGGCCCGATTCGGCTATAAGTCGCTCTAACCGCTAACCCGGTTACCGTCGATGCCTCACCTGCATGCTTACACCCCGCAGCCCGTTCCTTGCTCACACATCCAGCCGTCTCCCTGCTCTTGGTCATTGCACCTTCTCTTACACACCCAGGTACACTCATTCCGCTCACAGACTTGGTCACACACCTGACCACCGAACACCTTTGCACACACTCGTCGTTCGCACACCTCACCAACACACCTCTTCGCGCCCCCTTCTCGGTCACCTCCTCTGTGACAACCACAGGTGTGCTCTCACTCGCACACCCAACCACGTGCCTCACTACCAACTCAAGTGTGCATTCCCACACACGTTCTACCATTCCAGGTGTGCATCCTTCCATTCCAGGTGTACATCCTCTCTCACCTGTCACAGCCAACTCACGCTCCGTGTCACTCTCACTACTTTCACCACCACTCTTGACAGCGCACTCACCCTTACTCTCGACAGCGCACTCTTTCCTCATGCACCTGTCCGTTACACACCTTTCTCGCGCACACTCTCCCATTACATCCTCTGTAACACTCACCACAGGTGTGCATTCTCTTGTTACATCCTCTGTAACACTCCTCACTACGCGCTTCCATGTGCTCCCTCGCACACGCGCTACGACCGCCTTACTCTCGACAGCACACTCACTCCTTGGCGCGCACTTTTTCCTCACACACCCCAGAGTCGGACATTCTCGCACACCTCCTCTTTCGCACACCGTACCTGTCGCACACTTCACCAACGGCCTCTCACGAACACCCGGGTCCACAACAACCCCCAAGCCGACTGAAGCTCCCCTCACATCATGTACATTTCCTCGTATATCGCCACTCACCTTGGCACCTCGTCTCCGCACCTCCTTCGCCACCTGCAAACTCTTTATTTGGTTAGCGAGCACATCATCATGATTTGAGCACCGACCTTGTACCAATTCCATCACCTCCTCCTGTATTTCTCTCTTAGTTTCTGTCCGTCTCTTCTTAATTTCACTCACCTCTTCTTCCACTTCCTCTAATTTTTGCTTCACCTCTTTTATTTCCCGGTGCATCTCCTCAAGTTCGTCCTCTAAGGCTATCTTGACCGTCTCTATGTGTGTCCTCACCTGCCGGTCCTTCGTCTCCATTATCTCTGTCACCTCGTCCAACCTCGTTGTCAGTCCCTCACGTACCATCTGACATTGCCTCTGTGTCGCTATTAAGTCATTTTTAATTTCTTTTTGTGTCGCCTTTAACCCTCCTAGTACCGCTGTATTCTTTTCTACTTGATCCACTAGTTCTTTTTGTCCCACCGTCAGCTGTTCCACCTCCTCCGTCAGGTCCTCTATGCCCCCTTGTAACCTAGCCGTTCCATTTCTCACCTCTTTCTCTATACGCTTTTCGCCTCGCTTTACCTCCTCGCGTACCCCCGAGACCTCCTCACTTACACCTTGTCGTATCTCCTCTTTCATCTCCTCCCTCTCTTTTGTAGATGCCGCCCTCATCTGTCCCAATTAATCCCTCTGAGCATCCAGTTTGGTTTCTATCCCGATTTTCACCTCCTCTATCTGCTCTCCCATTTGTTTAATTTGTCGGGCGGATTGCTCCCCTATCTCCCGCAATTTGCCTTCCATCCTATTTTCTAACCCCATTAACCCATTTTTCACCCCCTCTATCTGATTCTTTTGGGCAGCCATTCTATTTTCCACCCCCGTTAACCCATTCTTTACCTCTTTTATCCCATTGTCTAACCCTTCAAATTTCTTGTCCATGTCCCTGCTGGATTTTTCAGCCATTTTTTTTATATACCCCATCATCTGCGCCGCGAAGAGGTCCAATTTCCCCAGCGCTGCGGTCTCGACTGCCGCAGCGCCGCCATTTTGTGCCTCTTCAACCACGTGCGCGAGAGCGCCATTTTGTGCGCCTGATACCCCCTCAACCACATTGCCAATGTTCTCCTCCTCTTCGTCCCTCTGATCCTGGGTTACTCCTAACCCCTCCTCTAGCTCACCCACCTGCATCCGATCGCCTTGACCAGCCATGGCGCGATTTCAAAATTAGGGTTTTGCTTTAAAACAACACAAATTTCGGTGGTTCCAAATTTTGACAAAATTTTTTCTAGCTGTTTTAAAAATTTGGTTCGGGCCTCGTATCTCACTCCCCGACACCAATTGTTACGCCAATAGTACAATTGGTGTTCCAAAATTTGGGCTAAATAAATTTAGTCCCAGGTCCGAATCCGACATTCCTGACACCAATTGTTACGGTACGCGGTTAAGGATGTAATGTTTTCCGAGCGGAGGCTCCGCGACCTAACAGTTTCCCCGATTCACCCGATTCACCCAAACGTTGGCCGTATCGCGCCACAGATATTCAATGTGGAAAAGACTAAGACGACGAATGCAAAGAGGAAGAAGAAGAAGATGTACAGAAGAGTAACAGGGTTTATTATTTACACTCATAAGCAAAAAGAGCAGTCACGGGTATTTACAGCGGACATGAAAAAGCAGGTAACACAGTGCAAATTACTAGCTTATACTGACTTAATTACCTACCCAGGACAGCACGAACAGAACAAACTCACGTACGCAAATGGATGGAAGGGTAGGAATCGTTTGGAGGGATGAGCAGGTGGGATCACAGGGCACAGCGAGCAGGTCCACTCCGGGCGGGAAGCGAGGAGCCGGCAGCTCCTTGTATTCGGCTTTACAGCGCACGCCGGCAGCTCCTTGTATTCAGCTTTACAGCGCATGCCGGCAGCGTCACTCGCTGCCCCGTCAGGGCTTCACGCGGCTGGTTGAATCGGGGCTGGTTGAAGCGGCTCTTCGTCAAAGGCTTTTCGTATCTCTCATGCAACTCCGGTGCAACTCTGAACTCTCTCCCGGTGGACTGCCAACCCTCTTACGCACCTGGACTCATCTGCCATATCCCTCGTGTAGCTTGTTCCAGCGATCGTCGCACCCTTCCATCATACCTTCAGCGCGGGTGTGACACGCCCTCCTCGGTTTCGGTACCGCCCTCCCCCCCCCCCCCCCCCCCCCGTGCTCTGTTTCGTGACCTTGTATGGTAATCCCACGGGCTTGTTTCCTTATGTGGGCATGGGGCTGAACAGCCCCGCCCTTCGTGGCGCGCCCTGGGCTTGCCTCTCCCTGGCGACCCCGCCCCTCCTGTTCAAACAGAGCACGGAGCACATATTCACTATCGCAGCGAAATGAGAGGGCGTGCATCCCACGCTTGTGAACTGCTTTACCCACAGATGGAGAGTTTGGCTGGGAAATGGAATGATTGAAGGGGAGCTATTCTTAATTGATTCGGTGCAATGGAGTGTCATTCTAATGGAAGACAAGGCCTTACTCTAAAACACATAATAAGAAGATATAAGCTACTGAACAAGGGTTTTATCGTGTCCTTCAATGTGGTGTTTCATGGAATAACTACCGGGACGCCCTTTTTACCTTTACACAACTCTGGAGGCAGGAGGGGCCATATTCAACAATGTTCATCACCATTTCCAATATAATACAACACAATCAAAAAAATGCAATCCTCATATCCGCAACAATATATATACTGTGAATAAAAACACATACATAAATATCCATATACATGTACATATAAATGCAATCTACAAACACATACACAGATATATTATGTGCATGTAAGTGCTTGTAAAATGTATGATATTTGAAGTTATAACCTTAACTTATAAGCTATTGACTGATTTTCCAACTGCCCGGATCATCAGCTGGGCACCGATTTTCATCGACGTTTTGATCCTTTCAGCCAGAACCTCTCCAAACAACAGATCCACAACACTAGCCGCAGGTCCAAATCAGCAGATTACCAACATCCTCTAAGTTGTGTCCAAACAGTCAATCAACACAGCAATGGAGAATCCTTATTCAATCTTATTTAATTATTACTTTCATTGAAAGTATTACTACATACGAATAACTTGAATCATACATCACTTTATATAATAATATATTAAGTGACAAACACTTTACCTGATAGACATGTCAATTACACAGCTCCTCCATCTAACCATCCACTCAAACTTATATTACACTCAAATATATCACATTATATTATCATTACCTACTTATCCTCTTCGTCCCAATGGGACTTAAGGCTGTTACAAGCTTTCGTCATTTATCTCGATCCTGAGCTACATTCTGTGCCTCACACCATGATGGACCCAACTCCTCCATATCAGTTACCATAGTCCAACGCCAAGTTGTTTTTGGCCGGCCTGGTTCCCTCCTTCCTGGCACTGTCCATCCGAAAGCAACATTGGGGATTCGGTCAGGGGACATTCGAAGTATGTAGCTAAGCCATGGGAGGAAGCGACACTGAATTTCAAGGGCAATGCAGTGGCAACCGGTTTTTTCATGCGTCTTTTTTTCTTCTTTTTTTTTTCGTTTTTTTTTTTATATACTGAATCGAGGCTCGTAAAAGAGCTAACATTTATTTCACAAACAAATCAACCAGACAAACAAAATATACAAAAAGAGGGAGCGGAAGACAAGATGGGGAGAGAAGGGGAAGCACACAACCACAACATTTGAGAGCAGGGAGAAGTGTGGGAGGGAGAGGGCTTGGGGGCAGGAGGCGTGGGAAGGGGGTGGGGGGGGGGGGGGGTGGGAGAAGTATAAAACACAAGGGGACCGAAATTAGCGGGGGTAGAAAAGATCAAGGTTTTGGATGGGGGAGGATAAGAGATGGTGGTGAACAGCTGTTTTAAAGACCTGGAGGGTGGAGTGGGATTGAAGAGAGTGAGGGAGTTTGTTCCAGAGGCGGGAGAAAAGAGGAATGAAGGAGTGAAGGTGAGCAGAAAGTCTCGATTTTGGCAGTTTAACCATAAGAGGGTTGCAGGCAGATCTTGTGCGACCTGTAGGAATATTTGGGGGATAGAGCCCAGAGAGGGCTGGGGGGGCAAGGCCAGAGAGGAGTCGGTAGAAGACGGAAAGACCACCAACCTGCCTGTGGTGAGTGAGTGAAAGGCCCTTGGAGTTAGCTTCATTGCGGGAGATTCCAATGATTCTGAACGCTTTGGTTTCAACAGCGTGAAGACGGGCTAGGTGTGAGTCAGGAGCACCAGACCAGAGGGGAGAGCAGTATTCCATAGAGCTGCAGATGAAAGCCTTGTATGTGGTGAGGAGCTCAGGTGTGCCAAGGAAGGACTTCGCACGACGGAGGATGCCCAGTCGGCGACTGGCTTTGGAGGCCAGATTTGAAATGTGGTTTTCCCAGGAAAGATCATGGCAAATAGTGAGACCCAAAAGCTTGAGTGACAGAACTTCTTGGAGAGGATTATTCAGAAAGTGGATGGGAGGGTTTTCCGGTCGGTCTTTTCGGAGAGACATCGTAAGAGTGTGAGATTTATCAGGATTGAAAGACATGTTCCATTTGTTTGCCCAGTCTGTGATTTTGTCCAGGTCTGCAGAGAGTGAGGAGGCTGCAGACTGCCGATCTGAGGGATGAGGAATGGAGCGACAGAGAGTAGAGTCGTCAGCAAAGAGATAGTGAGGATTTTCAAGAGAGTCAGAGAGATCATTGATGAAGACCAGAAAAAGCACAGGGCCCAGAACACTACCTTGGGGAACTCCAGCCTGAACAGGAAGAGGAGATGAGAGAAACCCATTCAGGGCCACACGTTGCCTACGACCAGAGAGGAAGTCCGCCAGCCATGCATGGAGATTTCCATGGATACCAAAGGAGGAGAGTTTGGTGAGCAGAGCAGGGTGCCAGACCGTATCGAAGGCACGTGAAATGTCAAGGGAGACGGCTCTAATTTCCTGTTTGGCATTGCGGACCTCCATCCATTGTTGAGAAAGCAGAAGCAGCATGTCCAGAGTAGAGTGACCAGGTCTGAAACCAAATTGATGATCAGAGATCAAGCCATTGGAGAAGAGGAAAGATTTCATATCTGAAGCAATGATGGATTCCATGACTTTGCTGATAATTGGGAGAAGGCTGATTGGTCTGTAGTTGCTGGGATCTGTTTTTGCACCTTTTTTGTGCAAAGCGGTGATGTTGGCTGATTTCCAAGCAGATGGCAGATGACCTTGAGCAAAGGAGAGGGTGAAGAGAACAGAAAGAGGGAGTGAAAGAGCGGAAGCACATGATTTTAGGACCCGTGGGCTGATGCCGTCAGGACCAGTTGCAGAATCAGAGTCGAGGGTTGACAGAAACTTTTCCACCTTGTCAGGAGGAAAGGACACAGAGTCCAGGAGCAGCTGGGTATGACTGGGTACGGTGGGTACAGAGAGGGATGGGTTTGGGACACAAGATTTAGAGGCAAACACAGAGTTGAGGCATTCAGCTTTTTCACGTGCGGAGTCAGCCGTTAAGCCGTTTGAGGTGAGGGAGGGGATGGAGGGGGAACAAACACCAGAAACAGATTTGACCAGACGCCACCAGGATTTGGAAGAGGGAGACAGATAAGAGAGTTCGGTCTTGAGAACGGAGAGATATTGTTTCCTGGCTCTCCTGAGGGTGGACACACACTTGTTTCGGGCTTTGTGAAAGGAAATGAGATTTCCTTCCGTTGGATTTGCTTTCCAGGAGACGAAAGCAAGTTGTTTCAGGGCAACAGCCTCACCACAAGATTCCGTGTACCATGGACGGGAGGAAGGGTTTGACAACTGAAGACGAGATGGGATAAATCTGTGCATGAGAGAGAGCAATTTACTTTGAAAGAATTCCCAGGATGAGTTGATATCAGAGGCGGTAGAGATGGGAGACCAGTCCAGATGATTGATGGCTGCTTGAAGACCGTGCCAGTTGGCCTGAGTGAAATGCCAGACTCGTCGACGCTGAGGAGGCTCTCTGAGAATGGTCAGAGAGATGTCCACTTTGACAAGCACATGATCAGATGAGCCAATTGGAGCAGAAGAAGAGCAGCAGACATTTACAGGGAAGTTTGTCATAACCAAATCCAGAAGAGAAGATGCTCCGTTGACTGAGATCCGGGTCGGGAAATTGACAGATTGTGTCAGTCCCAGTGAGTCGCAGAAGTCCTTTGCTGAAGAGCCATGGCTGGTGAGAGAGGTACCCACACCCAGCCAACTGGCATGGTGACAATTGAAATCACCACATATGAGGAAGAGAGAGTTGGGATGGGTAGATAGAAGTTGGTCCATATTATCAGACAGCGAGATGTAGATGGAGTCATCGCTGTTTGGTGGACGGTACAACACACATATGAACAAAAGGTGGGAGCGAAGGGGAAGCCGTAGCCAAAGGTATTCCTGGGGGTGAGGTGGAGAGAGGGCAGTGGAGGGCGAGTGAGGAAGAGAGTTTTTTTATAAAGATAGCAACCCCACCTCCAGGACGAGGCTCAGGTCTATCATACCGGAAGAGGGAGTAACCTGGGAGAGATACCAAGGCATCAGAGACATCATGAAGGAAGAAAGTTTCTGTTAAGCAGATCACATCTGGTTTGTCAGAAGCAACCTGTATGGAGAGATCAGTCAAGTTTGAGCGAAGGCCCCGGATGTTTGAGGTCCATACCGTTAATGAAGAGGAAGGGGGAGCATCGGGTCCAGAACAGGGGGGGAGGGGTAGGGTAAGATGTGGAAGAGGAGGAAGAGGTAGGGAGAGCTGTTGAATGTGTGTCAGAGATTTCAGAGATTTCAGAATATCTTGGAGAAAGGGAAGAATGGGGCGGACAAAAGGTTTGATGGAGATTGGGTGAGGCACAGTGAGGTGTTATTTGAGGAGGAGGAAGAGCGAGGCAGAAGGTTGGGGGAGATGAAGGTGAAAGTTGGAAGGGGGAAGAAGCAGAGAGGATGCTTTGAGGAGGAGGGGTGAGAGGGGAGTCTAGGAGGGGAGGAGCGAGGGAGAGTCTCGGAGGGGAGGGGTGTGGGGGGAGTTTAGGAGGGAGGGGAGGGAAGGGGCAAGGGGGGAGATTTGAAAGGGATGGGTGATGGGGAGGATTTGGAGGGGAGGGGTGAGATTGGATTTTGAAAAGTGTACGATTCATGGGAATCTGTCCTTCTTCTGGATAGCTAGCCTGTCAGATCGTCCATGCAAATGCATGTCCCTTGATGACAAAACAGCTAAATCGTCAGCAAAATCCAGATCTTCAGGTTGGGTGGAAAGGGTCCACTGGATGCCTCTAGGTCTATCTGATGTGGTATTCCTCATGATCCAGTCGATTATAATCAGAAAGTGGATAGGAGATATAATATAACCTTGGTGAACTCCAGACTCCACCGCACACCACTGTGATAAGGAGATGTTCATGATGACACTGCATTCAAAGTGGTTGTAGAATTTGCTTATTGGAGTGATCATCTTCTGTGTAATTCCATAAGATCTCAGTATTTTCCACAGGCCTGCTATATAAACATGATCAAATTCATTCTTGAAGTCAATGAAATTGATATTAAGAGGTGCATTACATTCTGAGCATTCATATTATTATTATATAAATATATTATATTGCAATCAAACTTCAATAAGTTTGAGTGAAATCCATACTTACCAATGTTTTGGTGATGAAGCTTCAACATAATGTCAGTTTGATGCAAAAACTGCAAAAAATAAAAATAAAAGCAGAAAACAGAAAGAGAAAATTATACAAATTCCTTCAATAAGCTGGAATCAGGCAAAGTCACCCCATCACAATAACCCCAAGATTGTAACTCTCACACAGAGATGCACGCACGGCCTCAGGAGCCAAGAGACAAAGATGTATCACAGACAAAGATTCTACCAGGACAGTTCAGAGGTAAGTTAAACTGTGTGAGTTCAACAGTTAAAAACACCAATATCTCAATATAAACACAAACTTACCATGTCTACATCTCCCTCAGATTTTGGCAACTTCAAAGCAACCTGAAAGAGGCGACAAGAGATGGTATTACAACATCTGTTACAATATGGGAAAATGAGTAAAATATATGAGATTGGTGTGTGGTGATGTACAATTATTATATCTGTTTATGCTAAAGTCAACGTCGGAGATAAATTATATAGAAAGAAACTTCACATAGACGGACGATAAAAGGGGAAATAGGTAAACAATTACATCAACACACCACAAGTGAATCTGTTCGAGTGTTAAGAATTGGAAGAAGGACCAAACATTGAAGTGCAAGCGATGAGGGAGTGGGAGGGGGTGGGGCGCAGTGATGGGCATCAAAGTGAAAATTGGGGAAAAAATAAAATACAAATCAATGGTAGGAATGAAGAAGCCCCCTCAACTTTGCATCAAGGGGTTTTCCACATTATTTTTGGTGATATTTGACACTCAACCATCATCTGTCACAGATTACACATTATTTGTTCATTGCAATCACATCTATGATGTAATCTTCTACACGTGATGTGGGCCCTGCAAGTCAAAAGAAAAAGCATCGTTCATCTCATCAGAAAAAGAGAAGATACGATACATTCAGATGCAGAATTTCCCGATCCCTTTGCTCTCATCCTTCTTCCATGTGCCTCTCCGTTGTTTCCCTCTACACTGCTTGCTATCTGTATTTTCCACCGTGTTCAATTCTGTGTTCTATCTCGCTCTGCCACAAACTGTTCCATCTCCCAGAAAGTGAAATGAAGACAGAGCAAGTACATCACACAGCTTGTACCTTTTTTGCAGTTTTGACATTCTTTGCTTTGTAAACGAATCCAACACTTCCTTCTCCAATTTTGGAGATAACCTGCCACATTCCGACCTGAAAACAAAGGGACAAACAGAGCTTCACAACATTGCTTCTGAAATAAAATAGAATTAAGAAAGAGCAATCAGAGATTGCAGACCCTCGCCAGGACGTGTTTTTGGTGGTTTTTAAGGCTTTTGTGTTAAAACAAATATGGCGGCCAAACCACGTGACCTATGACGTCGTTTTGTTTTCTCCACTAATTTATCCCTTGATTGAGCTCATAAAATTTCATTTTGATCGGATTAAGTTTTGTACTTATCGAATTATGACGTCTTAATGGAGGCACCTATGACATCATCATTAACATATATTATTCCCCATGGAGAGTTCTTTAGAATAAGCCATGTCCCAATTTTTATTATGCAGTGCTTTTGTAGATATAGAGATGCAAAGTTTTTCCAGGATACAGGATGCATCCACATCTAGTACCACGTGACCTATGATGTCGTAATTATCTATCTATAATTCCAGTAATCTCTGTCTGTACGTTTGTTTGTCTGTGACCGCTGTTTCTCGACAACCACGGGTCCGATATACTTTTAACTTGCCAGGTATATTGCTGGGGACCCGAGGATGTGCCTTTTCAAGGTTTCATATTAATCGGACAATTACTTACCGAGCTATGTCCAAAAAACGATTCAACCAATCAGAGAGCAGCGAACTATCGCGTGTGCCGAACGTGGCGGGCACACTCTGCCTCGGATGGCACATTTGAGAGCGTATTCATTTATTTCACGTTTGCAAACTATGTTGGCGTTAAACTATGTTTTACAACTAATAAAAACGAATTTGCGATTCATTCGCTTTCCTGCGCGTTTGTGCACGCGATGGCGATTTCTTTACCAAACTCCGGAAGCCGTTCGCTTTGGACCAAACCATTGCATGTAAATAGAGGGGGGGGATTGTCACCACTCGCAAGCCGTTCGCTTTGGACCAAACCATTTCATGTAAATAGAGGGGGGGGATATAATTTTAGATATAGATATAGTAATAATAATAATAATAATTCATTTATTTTGTATAGCGCTTTTCCAGAAGCCCAAAGGCGCTTTGACAGAGTGGAAAACATAATGCATAACAATACATGAAAACAACAATTGCAAAAAGACAAGAATCAAGAAAACAAACAGCAGCGATATACGGCATATATATAAGACAAGAATCAAAAAGACAAGACAAGAATCAATAGGGAAATATTTAAAGCAAAAGGAGGGAGAAGGAGAAGAGATAGTCAGGGGTTAAATGCTGTGGGTTGAATGTTGAATGCAGCGTTGAACAGGTGGGTCTTTAGTGATGTTTTGAATGTGGTGAGTGAGGAGGAGTCTCTGATGGTGTGAGGTAGTGAGTTCCAGAGGGTGGGAGCAGCGATGGAGAAGGCCCTGTCCCCCCAGGATCTGAATTTGGTCCGGATGGAGGGGGTCAGGAGGTTGGTACCAGCAGAGCGGAGGTTGCGGGTGGGAGTGTGTCTGGAGAGGAGGTCAGCCAGGTAGGATGGGGCCAGGTTATGGAGGGCTTTGTATGTCAAGAGGAGGATTTTGTACTGGATTCTCTGGGGGATGGGGAGCCAGTGAAGCTTGTAAAGGACGGGGGTGATGTGGTCACGGGTCCGGGAATGAGTGAGTAGACGGGCAGCGGAGTTCTGAATGTATTGGAGTTTATTGGTGATTTTTGAGGGTGAACCATAGAGGAGGCTATTGCAGTAGTCCAGACGGGAGGTGATGAAGGCGTGGATGAGGGTTTCTGCAGCCGTGGAGGAGAGGGATGAGCGGAGACGGGCAATGTTTTTCAGGTGAAAGAAGGCTGACTTTGTGATCTGTTTAGTGTATTTGTCGAAGGAAAGGGTTTGGTCAAAGATGACGCCAAGATTCCGGATGTGAGGGGAGGTGGATACTGGGATACCGTCGATGTTGAGGGCAAAGTTATGGGTGGATTTTATGAGCGTTTTTGGGCCAATGATGATTATTTCAGATTTATCACAGTTAAGCTTGAGGAAGTTGATTTGAAGCCAGGATTTTATTTCAGTGATGCAGTTTGTCAGGATAGAGTGGGTGTCGGTGGAGACGGACTTGGTGGAGATGAAAAGCTGGATGTCATCGGCGAAGCAGTGGAATTGGAGACCATGACGGCGGATTAAGTGACCGAGCGGGGACAGGTAAAGGATGAAGAGGAGGGGGCCAAGAACTGAACCTTGGGGGACACCTTGGGGGAGGGGAGCAGTGGGGGATTTGCAGTTATTGATGGAGATGAACTGGCATCTGTCAGAGAGGTATGATTTAATCCAAGAGAGGGCAGTGCCGGTGACGTTAAAGGTGGATTCAAGTCGGGTGAGGAGGATAGTGTGATCGATGGTGTCAAAGGCAGCGCTGAGGTCGAGGAGGACGAGAATGTTGAGGTTGCCAGCGTCAGAGGAGAGGAGAAGGTCGTTGGTGATTTTGAGGAGAGCAGTTTCAGTACTGTGGTTGGAGCGGAATCCGGATTGGAATGTTTCATACAAGTTATTGGCAGAGAGATGATGTTTGAGTTGAGTGGCTACAGCGCGTTCCAAAACTTTTGACAGAAAGGGTAGGTTGGAGATGGGTCTGAAGTTGTTTAGGGTGTCAGGGTTTAGACCAGGTTTTTTTAGAATGGGGGTAACAGCAGCAATTTTGAGGGAAGGTGGGACGATGCCTGTAGACAGGGAGGAGTTTATTGTTGCAATGATAAGTGGAGAGAGAGCAGGGAGGGAGGCTTTGACAAAGCTGGAGGGGATGGGGTCAAGAGTGCAGGTGGCAGTTTTCATTCCTATGAGGAGTTCAGAGAGGTCAGTAGGAGAGATTGGGGAGAACCGAGACAGGGGATGGCAGGACAAGGGGGGGCAGGTGGTTGGAGGGGGAGCGGGTGCGGCGGTGGTCAAGCTGTTGTAGATGTTGTCAATTTTGCGTTGGAAGAAAGAGAGGAAGGAGATGCAGTTGTCTACTGTGAATGACTGGGTGGTGGTGTTCAGGGGGCGGAGGAGTTTGTTTATTGTCGAGAAGAGTGCTTTTGGGTTTCCGGAGCCAGAGTGGATAATTTGAGAGTAGTAGGCAGAGCGGGCGCGGGAGAGGGCATCTTTGTAGTGTTGTATGTGGTCCTTGTAGGCTTGGGAGTGAACTGTGAGACCCGTTTTATTGCGGAGTCTTTCAAGTTGGTACGGGTACGGGTACGGGTACTAGTACGGGCAATGCCCTAGTCTATCTATAATTCCAGTAATCTCTGTGTGTGTGTGTGTGTGTGTGTGTGTGTGTGTGTGTGTGTGTGTGTGTGTGTGCGTGTGTATGTGTGTATGTCTGTGTGTTTGTCTGTGACCGCTGTTTCTCGACAACCACGGGTCCGATATACTTGAAACTTGCCAGGTATATTGCTGGGGACCCGAGGATGTGCCTTTTCAAGGTTTCATATTAATCGGACAAGTAGTTACCGAGCTATGTCCAAAAAACGATTCAACCAATCAGAGAGCAGCGAGTTATCACGTGTGCCGAACGTGGCGAACAGACTCTGCCTCGGACGGCACATTTGAGAGCGTATTCATTTATTTCACGTTGGCAAACTATGTTGCCGCTATGTTGGCGTTAAACTATGTTTTAAAACTAATTAAAACTAATTTGCGATTCTTTCGCTTTCCTGCGCGTTTGTGCACGCTATGGCGATTTCTTTACCAAACTCCACAAGCCGTTCGCTTTGGACCAAACCATTTCATGTAAATAGAGGGGGGGGATTGTCACCGTACTCGCAAGCCGTTCGCTTTGGACCAAACCATTTCATGTAAATAGAGGGGGGGGGATATAATTTTAGATATAGATATAGTACGGGCATGCCCTCGTCTTTTAAAAACTCTGTAAAAGGAGTGAAATTTTCCTGTCAAATGTCGATGGTGAAAATTTCCTGCCAATCGGACCAACGCTTGCAGAGAAAATCATATATATTCTGTGAAGACAAACAGACAGACAAAGACAGACAAATGAAAAATCACTCATGCAGCAACACTTGGCAAAACAGAACAAAATAGAATGGCACTCAGTAGTGCATCCTTTTGACCTCAAAAATAATTAGTGGTTGAATTCAGTGACCTGATATGCAAATCTTCTTCAAATTTTAAGTTAATCAGATGAAAATTGACAATTTTAGAAATTTGGCCTCGGTTGACCTTTTGGTCCACGTTGACCTCAAAATTAGTTGGTGGTTGGTTTCAGTTCGCTGATATGAAAATCCTATTCATATTTCAAATCAATTGGATGAAAATTGAGGATTTTAGAAATTTGAAAAAAAAGTGTTTGACCTTTGGCCTATGCTGACATTTTGACCTTTTGACCTCAAAATAAATTTGATTTTGTCGGACCACAAACTCTACCATTTGGTGAAGTTTCGTGACGATCAGTTTAAAATTGTGACCTGTAGGCAAGTATACGTGACCGGACAGACAAAAACACACCAACACACACACACACACACACACACACACACACACACACACACACACACACACACACACACACACAAACAGGAATGATCAACATGTCAATTTTTTTTTTTTTTTTGCCAAGCAACAGACACACAACAAATATGTCGTGCATTGCACGATACTTGCAAAATCCCTAAAATTGGTTGTTGGCCTCTGATGACCTCAAAAATAGTTGGTGGTTGAATTCAGTAAACTGACGTGCAAATCCTCTTCAAATTTCAAGTCATCGGATGAAAATTAACAATTTTAAATAATTTGGCCTATGTTGACCTTTTGATTGATGTTGACCTCAAAGATAATTGGTGGTTATATTCAGTGACCTCAAATCCAAATCCTCTTCAAATTTCAAGTCAATTGTATGAAAATTGAGGATTTCAGAAATTGCAGCTAAGTTGTTGACCTATGGCCTATGTTGACCTTTTGGCCGATGTTGACCTCAAACATACATGGTGGTTGAATTAACTGACCAGATATGCAAATCCTTTTCAAATTTCAAGTTAATCTGATGAAAATTGAGGATTTTAGAAATTCGAGAAACGTTGGTGACCTTTTGGCCTATGTTGACCTCCAATATGCATGATGGTTGAATTCAGTGACCAGATATACAAATCCTCTTCAAATTTCAAGTCAATGGGATGAAAATTGAGGATTTTAGAGATTTGAAAAAAAGTGGTTGACCAAAAGAGACCATTTGATTTCAAACATATGTAGGATTCTGTCGGACCACAAACTTCACCATTTTGTGAAGATTTGTGAAGACCAGTTTCAAATTGTTACCTGTAAGCAAGTATCAGTGAGTGGACAAACACACACACACACACACACACACACACACACACACCGGAGTGATCAACATGTGTCCAAAAAAAATTAAAATTGCCAAGTATCTAACAGACTCAAATGCAATACCCTCTCCTCTGGCAAGGGTAATGATAAAGCCATGTTTAAATGATTATTTCACATCAACTCGATAATCATCATCATCATCATGTTCATATTCATGTACCATACTCTCGGCCCGTGGATCCCAACCTGGGGGCCATGGTGTATTTCTCGGGGGGCCATGGGGTAATTTGAACCATACCAAAATTTTATTATTATTATTGTTATTTTTAATTGTTTTGACTTTGATATCGTTTTGTTTTTTACTTATTGCGGATTTGACGTTATGGCTTCTGGGAGTAAAAAAAGAAAGTATCTTTACGAATACATAAAGCTTGGATTCACGGCCATTACCGTGTCTGGCCAAGTGAAACCACAATGTGTGCTGTGTCACAAGGTTTTGAGTACTGAATCCGTGAGGCCATCCAAGTTGAAGTTGCACCTCAAGACGAATCACGCACAACATGCAAAGCAGGATTCCGAATTTTTCAAGCTGCTTGAAAGAAATTTTAAGGGATGAGGGAGGAGCTTTTCAACAACAAAATGTAGCAACTGTCCAGGCTTCTTATGAAGTTTCTCTTGAAATTGCAAAGAAGAAAAAACCCCACTCAATTGGGGAGACAATCAAGCCTTGTACCCTCCTCATTGTCGAACGGGCTCTCGGCAAGGCAGAGGCTCCCAAAGTTGAACAGGTGTCTTTATCGAATAACAGTGCAGCGTCGTATCCGTGACATGTGAAACAACAGATCATCAATGAGATAAAGGCGGCGCCTTTCGGCTCGTTTTCTTTTCAACATGATGAATCGACCGATGTTAGTTCCTGCTCCCAACTACTGGCATTCATTCGCTATGTCAAGGAAGATGATATCAAGGAAGAATTCTTGTTCTGTAGTGCCCTGAAAACAATGACAAAAGCTAACGACGTCATGGAAAAAATGAAGTTGTTCTTCGATGCGGGAGGAATTCAGTGGGAGAATGTATGCAGTGTCTGTACTGACGGTGCTCCTGCCATGCGTGGTTCCAAACCCGGATTCCAAGCAAAAGTGAAGATGCTGGCACCACAAGCGAAAGGAACCCACTATGATCCGTCGCTACGCCCTGGCTTGTAAGACTCTCCCCCTCTCTCATTGAAGAAAGTTCTTGAAGTCGTAATCAAGATTGTTAACTACATCAAGGCAGGGGCTCTCAACACACAAATGTTCAAGGAGCTGTGCAAAGACATGAACGCGGAACATGAAACGTTGCTGTACTATACTGCTGTACGCTGGCTTTCAAAAGGGAATGTTCTGAACCGTGTCTTTGAACTTCGTGCGGAAGTCAAACATTTCTTGAATCTTCAAGGGAAACATGACCTCCTGCAGCATTACGACAAAGAATTGTGGAACGAACGACTTGCTTATCTTGCTGACATTTTCGAGCAGTGGAACCAGCTGAACCTCAAGCTCCAAGGAAGAGCAACAACAACAACAACATGCATTTTAAAGACCATTTTCCCTGCTAGAGCGGGGGTTAGCCTTGCGGTCCCCATGACAATCTTCTCCATTTTGCCCTATTTTCAGCATCTCTCCTTGTTAACCCCCTTGCCCGCATTTCTTCTTCCACCATCTTTAGCAAAGTCTTTCTCGGTATTCCCCGTCTTCTACTTCCTTCTACATTCATTTCCATCACTCTTCTCAACCAGTCACTTTCATCCTTCCTCAACACATGACCAAACCATCTCAACCTGTTCCTCTTCACAGCATCAATCACAGGCTCTATTCCCATCATTTTTCGCAATTCATCATTTGTCTTCCTCTCTCTCAACGATACTCCGCACATCCGTCGAACCATTCGCATTTCCACCCTTTCCAACCTTCGTTGCTGCTCTACGTTCATTACCCATGTCTCGCTCCCATAAATCATAACACTTCTCACACATGCAGCATACACCTTTCCCTTAAGCTTCAACGACACTCCCCTCATAATCAGCACGCCATTCAGTTCCCAAAACTTCTTCCATGCACATCTCACTCGAGCAACCGTTGCCGAGTCTGATCCACCTTCTCCATTCAGCATGTCTCCGAGGTAGCAACATGATTTCACACCTTCCAGCTTCACGCCGTCTCCAAGATCCAACTCAACATTTCCTCCATCTGCAGCTCCCTCTGTGCACACCTTACATTTGAATGTAGCTGCCACACTGGTTAATGCCCCTCTCAGACCACTACATTTTTGATGAACCCACTCAGCGCACATTGTACACTGAATGGAGTTCACTCCGACACCCTTCCTACACACAGCACAGGGCCACTTCCCAGTTCTTTCCACCTCACCACATGCTTTACCACTTGCCATCACCTTCGTCTTTCCGATATTCACCTTCAGACCTTTTGTCTCCATACATTCCTTCCACGTGTTCATCTTTTCCTTCAGTCCATCCATACTTTCCGCAATCAACACCAGATCATCTGCATACAACAACTCCCACGGTAAACCCTCCTTTACGTTCTGAGCCAGCACCTCCATCACAGCTACAAATAGTAATGGACTTTGTACCGACCCCTGATGCACTCCCACCTTCACCTCAAACTCACCACTGTTCCCGTCCTTCGTCCTTACAGCTGTGCGCGCTCTTTTGTACATTGCCATCACTACTCTGATCAACCATTCCTCCACTCCTAACTTCCTCAATGCCCATGTCAATACTTTGCGTGGAACCCGATCGAATGCTTTCTCCAGATCAACAAACCCAAGAAACAACTTCTTCCTCTTCTCCATGTAAGGGCGGGATCGGCGAGCCCTCGCGACCAATCAGAGCCGAGGCGACCTCACCGATGGGCGTGTCCTGGAGGCCGGCGGCTTGATCGCCCGAGGCGAGATATAAGCGCGCGCGGAAGCCTTTGTGAGAGAGACGGGAGATATACGGCAAAGAGACAGCGAACCATTAAGCCAAGAGAGTGAGAGAGTCCTGCGAGTTGCAAGACAGAGAGAGAGAACCCGTCACGCCAGACCCCCTCCCCCCCACCAGCAGCTTTGAGTCCACCAGGTAGCGTTGGCTCCACCAGGCAGCTCCTACCCGTTACCCCGCGGGAACCAGGATCGGTGGCATCGGTGGCCGTCGAGGTCCAGCCCGACGTCCCGTGCGGGATCAAGCTCCAGCCAGCTCCGTGCCATCCTCTCCCTCCAGCCATCCACCTCCTGCCACTCCTGTCATCATCCCCCGTGTAAGTGTGCTCATAGTCTGTCTTTGTGTGTCTTGTCCCTGGGTATAAGTAAGACTGCCATAGGTAAGCTAGCATTGCACTGTGTCTCCTTGCTTCTTTCTGTCTTTTATTTTATTATCCTTCCTTCTTTCTTGGTTTCTTTAATTGTGTAAATAGTAGTAATAAATAGTATTCGTATTCCCAACCTTTTGCCTTTGTCTTCTTCTTCTTCTTCTTCTCATCCGTCGTCTTTGTCTTTTCCAAATTGAATACCTGTGGCACGATTTGGCCAACGTTCAGGAATCGGGTCTAGTCATTGTTAATAGTTCGTGCCGCGGTTGCTTAAAACCGCTCGGCAATTAACATCTGTCCGCGGTACGAACGGGGCTGGCCACCGGCCTTTCCGGAGGTCGCTGTACAGCGTCAGGGACCACGTCAGTCAGTCATATAAGCGAAGGGATTAATCCCCCCTTGGTAAGTGGGGAAGGCCGACGTTGGATTCCGTAACATTTGGTGTCGGGAGCGAGATTCGGTCCTGAAGCGCGATTATGCTTCAGTCACATTTGGCTCGGCGGCCGTAGAGTCTAAAATATCTACGGCCACTAGCAATTATAGGGCGGCCGCAGTATTTCCACGGTCACACAATGTAGCAGTCACATATGTTTTTATTTTTCGAGTCGCCGCACGGGGTATTTAGAAATTGTGGAGACCGAAAACGTGGGGGTGCCGTACGGTCTTTGATTTGATGTCGCATGGTGACCTTAGGGCATCCCTGCGGCGGCCATAGAATTTTCAAAGCAGACGCAAGGTAGCCTCAAGGTGCCCGCAAGGCAACCGCAGGGGGGCCCTAAGGCGAACGTGCGGCCAGACGGACGGTAACAAGTGGGTATATATACCAGTTCTTTTTCATATGTATATCATATCTCATATCTGTCATATAGATTGTGGACCAGGTTATATACAGATGGCGCTGGTTGTTCCTCAATGGCAGAGGCTGGGCTACCTGCACATGCAGCTGAGGCAGGTGCATCGCGAGCGAGATTACCTGATTGCAGCCCTTTTCCTGGAGGAGCAGCGGCTGGCCCAACGGCAGCGAAAAAGGAGGACGATGTGGGTGAAGCCCTGGCTGTTGCGGCGTGTCACCCTGGGCCACTACGACAACCTGATGCAGGAGCTGATGCGTGAATCCAGGGGTGACTTCAAGGCATTCCTGCGTATGGAACCTGCAATGTTCCAGGAGATGCTGGTCCGTGTCGCTCCCAGAATCACAAAAAGCGACGGTGCAAGGCCCCCCCTTGCGCCAGGCCTGAAGCTGGCCATAACACTACTTCAAGCGATAGTCTACTTCAACTACAAGGGCTTCTTCTCAATAGTGCTGATGGGGATTGTGGACGCAGACTATCGCTTCCTTTGGGTGCATGTGGGTGCGGAAGGAGCTGCCTCTGATGCAGGGATTTACAACCGGTCTTCCATTGAGCCCGACCTCCGTGAAGGAAGACTTGGTTTCCCTCCCCCTGAGCCCCTCCCCAACGACGACCACGACGTGCCATACTTTTTCATCGGGGATGACGCGTTCCCGCTGCGAACATACCTGGTGAAGCCCTTCTCCCACAGGAACCTCACGCACGACGAACGCATCTTCAATTACAGGTGTTCCCGTGCCAGGAGGGTGGTTGAGAATGCTTTCGGCATCCTTGCCAACCGTTTCCGGTGCCTCCTCACCACCCTCATGACCACCCCCGAGACATCCACCAAGATCACCAAGGCGTGTGTGATACTTCACAACCTGATGCGGAGCCGCTTTCCCAACCTGCAGAATGCCGACCTTGACGGGGAGCAGGCGGACGGTGTGATTGTCCCAGGGGCATGGAGGGATGCAGGCTACCTCGCCGACATGCAGGGTGCACTACGTGCCCCCAGGGAGAACCGTGCCGGCAAAGAGCTCCGGATACACCTCAAACACTATTATAACAGTGCTGCCGGCAGCGTGCCATGGCAGGAGGCAGCTCTCAACTGGTGAATTATTATAATTGGACCATCAAATAAACTTTATGGCCATAACATCTGACCTTATAATAACCTGTGAACTAAATGTACCATGTGATCCCACTTGTCAAATAAAGTATTTAAAAGTTGAATATAACCCAGTTTGTTTGCTTTATCGTTTTATCCCACAATAAACAAAGAAACAGACAGCAATAATTGAACGCTAAAAGAAAAATATAAAACCCATAAATTAGACACTTAAATCAATTTTAGCAATGAAAATTTCCATTTATAAATAAAGGGAAAATTTCCCTTGAAAGTTTTAAGTGCCCAATTGCTGGTTTTTATTTTCTGTTTCTTTATTAATTATGATGCTTCCCTGTGTCTTTAAAGTGATCAGATTAAAGTAATATCGTAAATATTCACTCTATTGTGGTATTAATTTTTAACTTTCTTTCCTATTTCAAAGGTATATAAATAATTATATTATGGAAGAATTAAAGCCCAAAACATAAATCAAGTTTCAAAGGCCATAAATGGTACCATTTTATTAACTATAACAAAAATAACTAACATATCATATATATAGTAACAGCAACATATTTATATTAGTCCATCAGACTCGGACTCAGCGCACGCCTTGTCTGCCTTGTCTGCCGGAGATGAAGTCTGGGGCCTCATTAGACCGCTGAGCAAGGACTGGTCCGCGCTGGTGCCATGGAGGCGGAAGCTGCTACCACCACTGAATCCCGAGAGGCTCAGTCTGTCCCCCAATGCAGGGGTGCAGAGGGCCGGGAGCAAGTCTTGGTCCCCGAATATGTTGCTGGTGCTGGGGATAGTAGGAGCAGAGGTGGGGTGGGCGGACTGCTGATGCTGCTGCGGCTGCTGCTGCTGCTGTTGAGGCGACTGGGTCTGTAGACACAAGAAAAATGCACATTAAATAAAGGTTCTACATAAATAGTACGTTTCTGAAATAAAATCTTGTATGTTTTACATAGAATCATAATTTACTGAGTTAATTTCTTTATAAATCTCTGCAATAAAATCTTTATGTTTTACATAGAATCATAATTTACTGAGTTAATTTCTTTATAAATTTCTGCAATAAAATCTTTTATGTTTTACATAGAATCCTGATTTGATGAGTTTATTTCTTTGCTAGTAGAAGTACCCGGCATTGCCGGGCGGGGGAGGGGAAGGGGAGGGGAGGGGAACGGGGGGGAGGGGAGCGAGCCCCTTGGCAAAGCGAGCGATTTTTTTTTCATAGCGTCATAGCGTTCATAGCGTCATAGCGTCATAGCGTTCATAGCGTCATATCGTTCATAGCGTCATAGCGTTCATAGCGTTTCATAGCGTCATAGCGATTTTTTTTTTCATAGCGGTCATCGCGTTTCATAGCGTCATAGCGATTTTTTTTTTCATAGCGTCATAGCGTTCATAGCGTCATAGCGTTCATAGCGTCATATCGTTCATAGTAAAGCGCGGCGTTACGCGCGCTGCTTGTGAGCAAGGAGGAAGCGGACAAGCGGTAACATATAAACGTCTTTATTGTAAGAGCACACTGTAACACTGAACTGCTCCGGGCTGGTCGCCCGGTGTATATCATGAGGCCACGCCTACCCCTCGGGCGTGGCCACCGCCCACTTGGTGCGTGGAATGATGTCACCACGCCAGTGGGCTTTTGTGTCCGCCACACGCGCCCCCCCAGAATTCCCGCGCACCTGGAAGGCCAGTTTGCGGGGCAGACGAATGACCCGGCCGAAGCGCCCCCTGGCGATCGGCGGCGTCCGGGGTGCAGGGATGCCAGGTGGGATGCCCCTGGCTGCCCCTGGGATGGGTGCAGGACTGGGGGGCGGCGTGGCGGCGGGGCTGGGCGGTGCCGGGGGTCCGCCCGCAGGAGGGCGGCCCCGACGTGGGGGTCGGGCCACTGGCGGTGGATGGTCCACTTCGAGGTGGGCCGGCTTGAGACGGTCAACCGAAACGCGGTCAGGAGTACCGCCGATGTCCAGGGTGAAGTGCTTCGCCCCGGTCTCCAGCACGCGGAAAGGCCCGTCGTACGGGGGCCGCAGTGGTGTCCGATGGGCATCGTGGCGGACGAAGACGTACTCCGCCGTGTGAAGCTCCGGGGCGACGTGCGTCGGTGGGTGCCCGTGGCATGCCGTTGGCACCGGGGCGAACCTCTGGGCGGTCTCTTGCAGAGCGGAGCGCTGCTGTGCCGCGGACCATGGTGCCGTGGAGTCGGGGAGGAACTCGCCCGGCACCCGCAGCGGTTGCCCGAAGACCAACTCCGCCGCGGATGTGCGCAGGTCCTCCTTGGGCGCCGTCCGGAGGCCCAGCAGGACCCAGGGGAGCCTGTCGACCCAGCCGCCGTCGCGGAGGGTGGCCCGGAGCGCGGCCTTCAATGAGCGGTGAAATTGCTCACACAGGCCGTTAGCCTGGGGGTGGTAGGCCGTGGTTCGGTGCAGCCGGACCCCGAGCCCCTGCGCAACCGCCCCCCAGAGCTCCGAGGTGAACTGGGGGCCGCGGTCGGATGAGATGTCTGAGGGGGCGCCGAACCGGGCGACCCAGGTGGCGATGAAAGCCTGCGCGACATCGGCCGCCGTTGTCGACGCCAAGGGCACGGCCTCCGGCCACCGGGTGGTGCGGTCCACCATGGTGAGGACGTAGGTGAAACCCCGCGAGGGGGGCAGAGGTCCCACCAGGTCCACGTGGACGTGGTCAAACCGGCGTTCCGGCACCGTGAACGGGGCCAACGGGGCCTGGGTGTGCCGGTGCACCTTGGCGCGCTGGCACGCGAGGCACGTCCTGGCCCAGCCGCGGACGGCCTTCCGGAGGCCATGCCAGACGAACTTGTCGGCGATCAGCCGTTGGGAGGCCCTCGCGCCCGGGTGGGACAGGCCGTGGATGGCGTCAAACACCTGGCGCTGCCAGCCCGCGGGCACGATGGGGCGAGGACGCCCGAGGGAGACGTCGCACAAGAGGGCCGCGCCCGCGCCGTCGAACGGCACCTCGGTGACGCGGAGGCCCGTGACGGCAGTCCGCAAGGCCTGGACGTCGGGGTCAGCGGCCTGGTCCGCTGCCATCCGGGCATAGTCGATGCCGAGGTGGACTGCGTGGGCGACGGCCCGGGAAAGACAATCCGCCACCGGGTTGTCCTTCCCCACGACGTGCTGGATGTCCGTCGTGTACTCGGACACGGCCGAGAGGTGACGCTGCTGCCGGGCCGACCACGGCTCGGTGACCTTGCCCATCGCGAAGATCAGCGGCTTGTGGTCGACGAAGGCAGTGAACGCCCGGCCCTCGAGCAGATGGCGGAAGTGCCTGACCGCCAAGTGAAGTCCGAGCAACTCGCGGTCGAAGGTACTGTAACGGCGTTCGGGCGGGCGAAGCTGCCGGCTAAAGAACGCCAGCGGTTGCCAAGCTCCACGCACCCATTGCTCGTGCACCGCGCCCACCGCGTAGTCCGAGGCATCGGTGGTGAGGGCGATCGGTGCATCGGGCGCCGGGTGCGCGAGCATGGTGGCGTTAGCCAAGGCGAGCTTCGCGCCCGTGAACGCCGTGTCCATCTGCTCGGTCCAGGTAACGTCGCCTTTGCCCGGCTTACCTCGGAGAGCTTCGTGCAGGGGGCGCAGGAGCTGGGCGATACGGGGCAGGAACCGATGGTAAAAGTTCACCATGCCCAGGAACTCCTGCAGCCCTCTGATCGTGCGGGGGCGCGGAAACCCCTTCACCGCCTCCACCTTGGCCGGCAGGGGGACGGCTCCGTGCCTGGTGACACGGTGCCCCAGAAAATCGATTGTGGCGGCGCCGAACCGGCACTTTGCGGGGTTCACAATCAGGCCATGCTGGCCCAGGCGTTCGAAGAGCGTGCGGAGGTGGCGTAGGTGCTCTTCGCGGGACGCGCTGGCGACGAGGATATCGTCCAGGTAGACGTAGACAAAGTCCAAGTCGCGCAGGACGCTGTCCATCAGTCGCTGGAACGCCTGAGCCGCATTCTTCAGACCGAAGGGCATGCGCAGGAACTCGAAGAGTCCGAATGGCGTGATGACCGCCGTCTTCGGGACGTCCTCCGGCCTGACGGGGACCTGATGGTAGCCGCGTATGAGCTCCACCTTCGAGAAGAAGGACCTGCCCGCCAAACGGGCGGAAAAGTCCTGAATGTGGGGGACGGGGTAGCGGTCGGGAGTCGTGGCGTCATTGAGACGGCGATAGTCCCCGCATGGTCGCCATCCCCCGCCGGGCTTCGGCACGATGTGCAGCGGCGACGCCCAAGCGCTCTCTGAGCGCCGAACGATGCCGAGTCGCTCCAGGGTAGCGAACACTGCTTTTCCAACCGCCAGCTTCGTCGGCTCGAGGCGGCGTGCCCGGGCGTAGACCGGTGGCCCGACGGTGGGGATGTGATGGGCCATCCCGTGCTTGACGGCCCCCGCCGAGAAGGTGGGCCGCGTGAGGGCCGGGAAGCCGGCGAGGAGGCGGGTGAATGCGTCCGCTGCCGGAAGCGTACAGACCAACGTGGCCGGAACCAAATCGTTCGGCAAGCCGCTTGGCAAGCCGCCCGTTGAGCTGGGCAACGCACAAGCGAGCGAGCTGAACGTCTCGGCCTGGACAAGCCGTCTGCGCTTGACGTCGACCAGGAGCCCATTAGCGCACAGGAAGTCCGCGCCAAGCAGTGCCATGGGCACGTCGGCGGTGACGAACGTCCATCGGAAAACCTGCCCTCCAAACCGCAGAGAGAGGCAGCGTTTTCCGTACGTACGGATGGGCGTCCCGTTCGCGGCAAGCAGCGCGGGGCCCCCACCCGCGGCGTGCTTGTCTGACGTGCCGGCGGGAATGACACTCACCTGCGCTCCCGTGTCGCACAGGTAACGGCGCCCGGAGAAGGTGTCCGTTATGAACAGCAGGCTGCTCGAACGGCCGGCGCTCATCGCCACTATTGAGCGCCGGCCCGGGCGTTTCCCGACCCGTTGAAGGAGCACGGCGGACGACACCGCCGAGCTTCGTGGCCGAACCTGGCGTGGAACCAGCACCAGGTGGTGGAGCTGGAGGAGCGCGGCTGGCTCCGCCAGGCCGGTGGAGTTGGCGGGTTTCCCCGCGGTGGCGGTTTTCGCCGCGGCGGTGGGCGGGGCGTGGCGGCGCTCACGAGGCGCGTATCAGCATGCTGCTGAACATCAGCGTGCTGTAGAAGCTGATGCTGTGGAACATGCTGCTGAACATCAGCGTCGAGGGCCGTGACGGCCACGCCGACGCTCGCCCGCGTGTCCGAAGTGGCGAAGTACCTGTCCGCCTCGGCTGCCAATGCTCGGGGTTCCGTTCGCTCGGTCCCGGCCAACGCGAGGCGAACCTGCGCTGGAAGTTGGCGCCGGAAAAGCGCCCGGAATAGCGAACCGGGGGCTTCGTCGCCCAACAGTGACAGCATATGGTCCATTCGGACCGACGGGCGCGTCTCACCGAGCTCGGGGAGATCCAGGAGGCGGTCGGCCCGCGCATCGTCCGTGAGGCCGAACGTGGCTAGGAGTAGCCGCTTGAGTGCCTCGTATTTGTGGCCGTCCGGTGGGTGGCGAAGGACGGACACAACTCGAGCGGCCGTGCCAGGCCCGAGGGAGGCGACGACATGGCAGTAGCGCAGGTCGTCGTTGGTGAGGCGCCGAAGCTGAAATTGGGCTTCGGCTTGAACGAACCAGACTTCGGCCTGGGCCTCCCAAAATTCGGGAAGTTTAATCGCCATTGCCTTGTCGTTGGCCATTGCAATGGCGTCGTGTTCGGAAGGATCGCTACGGCAGATCCAACGTACAGTGTCACCAGTAAAGTGCGGTGTTACGCGCGCTGCTTGTGAGCAAGGAGGAAGCGGACAAGCGGTAACATATAAACGTCTTTATTGTAAGAGCACACTGTAACACTGAACTGCTCCGGGCTAGTCGCCCGGTGTATATCATGAGGCCACGCCTACCCCTCGGGCGTGGCCACCGCCCACTTGGTGCGTGGAATGATGTCACCACGCCAGTGGGCTTTTGTGTCCGCCACAATAGCGTCATAACGTTCATAGCGTTTCATAGCGTCACAGCGATTTTTTTTTTCATAGCGTCATAGCGGTCATAGCTTCATATCGTTCATAGCGTTCATAGCGTCATAGCGTTTCATAGCGTCATAGCGATTTTTTTTTTCATGGCGTCATAGCGTTCATAGCGTCATATTGTTCATAGCGTCATAGCGTTAATAGCGTTCATAGCGTCATAGCGTCATCACGTGATCGCTCTGAGCGAATCAGCGCCCACCTGGTCTGATTCCGTTGATTCCGTGCGCTGAAATGCACTGAGGTAAATATGAATAAAAAATATGGATCGTCAAATATTTTGAGTTCGGCCATGTTCGTCCCAGGCCCAATGGCCATGTCTATGCCAAATATCAAGCACGTAAGCCTCTCCGTTTAGGAGTCTGTCGGTAACATTACACACACACACACACACACACACACACACACACACACACACACATGTGAAGAATCAGCTCTTCGTTTGCAAAAGAAGTCCACAATAGCCTGGAATGGCGCAGCTTTATTAAAAACCAACTTATACAGATCCGGAGGAGGCCAAGACATCTATAGCAAGAGCCAGTCTCATGCCACGTCAAGCCTTCCTGAAAACGCATTGATTCTCATTCACTTATATACGAATACGATTTATCAGAAAATCTCCGAGAGAACGAAGCGACTGGCGAGAGTCCCTCCCACCGTTATCATTCGGGGGAGTCAGCCTTTCCTTATCATTTGGACCAATTGTTTCTCTGGGCTCCGAGAAAACAGAACTGTAACTCACAAAGAGAAGAGTGTATGCTTAGCCAAACAAACCCATATATTTTATGGGTTTGTGTACATGAGTAATCCAAAGCATGTTTATACAGAGTCATGCGTTGCTGAGATTAAAACAAAATATATATGGTTAACGATCATGTCATTCTACTAGCATTACGCAAAAACAAGCGCATGTGGGCGTGGTTTTACGACCAGCCTCGAAAAAAGCACACGTATACAATTTGTTCAGCATGACCTCAGCGAGCCTTTTCTCATCCATAACTAAAACGAAGCAAAAACCCTTTATTAACTTTATGAAATAGCATTTTTAAACATCATATAAATCATAACACATTAGCACCCAACGTCTATAACTGAACTTTAGGCAATAACAAATCTACTACTTGACATTCCTTCCTCTTGTCTCGTCGAGACAAAGTATCTTAAGAGACAACGTGCCACATCGGGTTTTATTGAAAAATAATTGTGTAATGCGGGTATCTCCCAAGGGCATATCGTGCGCCCAAAGCGCCTCGCCCGTGCATTTGGCGAACGTGTCGTGTGGTGCGTGCTCGGAGCCTGAGGGCTCAGAACATGAAAGTCCATTAACGTTTCGGATCCACAACGAAGGTGTCTGGTCCAGATGAGGTTCTGCTCCGCCAGAGGGCCCATCACCTCCCCTGCGGAACTTGCTCCCCCCACCCTTTGCAGACCCAGTCCTTGCAGATCTTCGAGGTTAATCAACGATCATGCCCATGAGGTCCCTCACGTGCTGCTGTTCTGGGGAATACATAATATTGTCAGTATCTTGTGTCTCAATTTCCTGGTCAGGGTACAGAGCGTAAAAATCCGATTCACTTGAAGCATTTGAACTTAATACATATGAAGCAAAGAGAGGAACTTCCTTTTATGTCAAAGTCTCCCTTGGGCGCCTGGTCGGCTTGCGGGTCTAGGATATCCACGTCGGGTCCCTCGACCGCCAGACCCAGTGTCGCAATCAGATCCATAGTTGGGTCAGAAGGGGGCGTGCAGCTGTCAGCTTGTAATACATAAGCAGCGTTAGCCAGTACACGCAAGGGGTTTATAGCACAAGTATCACAGTCATCACATACACCGTTACAGGCAGCAGCCAGTTCCCACATGGGATCCACACAAGTATCACAGTTGCCACAAAATTCAATGCAATTTTCTGGAGCGCCGGTCGCAACTGCCTTGTTGAAGGACCCGTTCAGGTCGACGGCCTCTGTGGTCAGAGCCATAGTCGTTGTCGGCGGCTTCTTCACTTTCCATCCTGTAAAATACTTTCTCATACAGAGGAGGACTAGAGATTTCATTAGTGCCCCCCAAATTACTACCCCGATTATCACAGCCAGTGCGGTCAATAACCACTTCACTATGGTGCCCGTCCATCCCTGGAACCAGTCAGTGAGCCAGCTAAATGTATAAGAATTCTCGCGCGCGATCCGATCGATCCAATAGTATGTCATGAGCCGTAGCGGTGTCGTTTGCCACCTTTTCTAGGGCTAAAGCCAATTTGTCTATCCGGAAACTATCCATGACTGTGCCCGCTCCTGGGAAGAAGAAACCAAACACCTTTTCCCATAGACTCCCGTGTAGTTTAGTGGTTCCATCTTCGTTCATGACTGACCTCTTATAACGCCTGTCCAAGGACTTTGGGTCTCGCTCATCCAGTATCTCAACGTCAGGAAGGACTGAACCCAGATAACATGTGCCCCCCCAATTATTTGGTAAATAGGGGTAAGCCTTGTCGCCGCATATAAACATTGTCCCATGGGGTGGGACCAGGTGGGTGGATAAGCACTGGAGTCCCTTTACCACCCCATTAATCCTACTAACCCCCCTAGAGAATGTTATAGCCGTTATGTTGTGGTTGTGTTTATCTTGCAGTACTATTCGTAATGTAATCCCCGAGCTCCCTTGTCCCAGCTTCCCGGGGAGAGTGTAGGCGCATTCTGATTCTCCCATACGCAAGTGGCCGGAACCCTGGAGGCAGACCTTCCCTTTCTGTGGTTTGACCCAGACGGGGGCAGGCCTCTCGGCCACATGGGCAATCATTGACGGGCGATAATTAAATTGTCGATTGCAACTCTTGCCGTTGTCAACCCCTTCTCTTTCCAGCGTGGTGACTAAACATGGGGAATCGATAGGTTGTGAGCAGAGGTCATTGAGGGACAGAGGTAGCACTATCATGTGTATTCCTGTGGTGCCTGCTTGGGGAAAGCGCATGCACGACCAGCAGTGTGTCCTATTTTGAATTGTTGCCACCTCCCTGGCCACTTTCCAATATGTGTTTTCACCCTTCTTTGGGGCCTTATTCTGGGGTTGTGGCGTGAGTATGTATTCGATGCATGGTATGTAGTTCCTTTCGCCACCGGCCGCGCCAGGGGTCCAGACGCTGCACCGGACCTGCATGGTCATGTCTTTCCCTAGGCGTGTGCGTGTTTGTAGCTTAAAATCAGGGGTTCCCCATTGGTATCCTGGTTGGGCCAAGGTCTTAATGCTAGCTTGCCCGTCTTCCCGGAACTCTCGTTGCTTTTGTAGTATCATGCCAACGCGTCCAGGCCCTGCCGACAGTGCTAGCCAATTTATGTTCACCCAATTTGTGTGCAGGGCTTTCTGTTCGAAACATGGTAGTGATACTCTTTGTCCCCATGTTACGGTGAGGTGTCGGGTTTCGTTTTCGCATCTATTGGAATCGGAATTTCCCCTAGCTGCTGTCGCTATCAATAGTATTGTACCTATGATTAGGCCCATCCTTACTGTGTTCTGGGGGTGTGGTGTCTGGTGCTTGTATGGCCAACTTACAGTGCGTGGCGTGGATCCACGAAGTCTTGCCCTCGCAAAAGACTGCCGTTGGTGTAGTCAGCAACACCTGGACTGGTCCCTTCCACCTTGGTTCCAAGGCGTTCTTGCAGGTGAAGTGCTCCACGAACACCTGGTCTTTTTCCTCTGGTGGAACACCTGGTCCACAAGTCTCCTGGGAGCGCCTGGTCTACAGGTCTCCAATTCATAGATTCAATTCATTCAATTCATAGTTTCATAGAACACCTTTTCTCCAATTTCCTAATCCACTTTTTTTCAAGTGGATCCAATTTTATCCAATATTCAATTTTTAAATTCAATCCCATTTAATCCAGTCCAATTCAAATTAAATTCAATCCTTCTCTCAGCATCCCATTACCTGTTTCCAACATCAATAAAAATAAAATTATAAAATTAATAAAAAATCAATCATCTCAACTCTCAAATCGAATCAAAAAATAAAAATAAACGAAAATTACTTCAGCGAGAGTTTCAACTAGAATTAACACAAACGAACCACCATTAACCTCCATTAACCTCCCCCTATTATTTATTTATTTTCACGAATAAACAAATAATAGAAATAACCTGGTCTACTTCCAATTTCAATTCTGGTCAGTTCTGGTGTCTGGTCACACACAATGTTTTCCTCACCCACTGTGATTCGCTCACAATAGATTCTCACTGTTATGTCTGAAATTAAGCTACCCTACTGGGTATTCGTGAAGGGGGTCCATCTTTCCCAACCCCTTCCTTCACACCAGCCACTTCACGTTGTCCACCATACTCACTGAATTGTCATCAATTCTGAAATTCGTCTCATGAAAACACATCCCAGAGTCTAGTGTAACAGCCAGACAAACACATAGACACGCTGAAGACCCCAGGGTACCCATCAAACTAGCTTGTCCCCAGATCAACAACACAGCGAAACATGTAATTTTACTAAAATAATCACTTACTCATAACTAGCTGGATAACTAGCATAACTAGCTCAACACCTGGAACTCATAACTAATACTCATACCACTAATTACTCATAATAACTCATAATTACTTCTGTAATTACTCATACCAATACTTACTTAAAATAATGTAATATCCCAATCTTCACCCCTTATGCAAATCGAAGCACCCCGGACAACCCACAACCAATATCAACCACTGTAGCCGCCTTCCCCTCCAGGCAGCCACACACAGCCACATACATCTCCATCCACGTCACACAAGACAACAGCCAACGAGTGTGTCCACCACACAGAAACCTTTGGCAATGCAACAACCGAACTCCCAGACAACCAACAACAAAACCCAATCCATCTCCATGGCTCATCAAGCAGTTCCAACTTAATCCAGCTTCACATACCGATTTCCCCAAAAACTCGTGAAACTTCACCCCCATTTTGGAAAAACCCTGGACTAAACCCTGACACCCTAAATAGCTTCAGACCCATCTCCAATCTACCCTTTCTGTCAAAAGTTTTGGAACGTGCTGTGGCCACTCAACTCAAACATCACCACTCTGCCAATAACCTGTATGAAACATCCCAATCCGGATTCTGCTCCAGCCACAGTACTGAAACTGCTCTCCTCAAAATCACCAGCGACCTTTTCTCTCCTCCGATGCCGGCAACCTCAACATTTTCATCCTCCTCACCTCAACGCCTCCTTTGACATCATCAATCACGCCATCCTCCTCACCCTGTTTAGACCAGCTTGTGCCTATTAAACCCAAATCAGTTCACTCCCAAGCCCACAAGGACCACCTACTACTCTCAAATTATCCACTCTGGCTCCGGAATCCCAAAAGCACTCTTCTCTACAATAAACAAACTAAATAAACAAACTTTACAACGTGAACAAACTCCTCAGCGCCCTGGATACCGCCACCTGTCATTCAGAGTAGACAACAGCATCTCCTTTCTGGCTTTCAGCATCTCCTTTCTCCTTTCTGGCATCTAAATGAAATTCTGGCTTCAAATCAACTTCCTCGAACTTAACTATGATAAATCTAAATTAATCTTCGTTTGCCCACAACCACTCATAACTTTGCCCCCCAAAAAACAAGTCACATTCTTTGTATATTGCCAACATTGTTCATCGTTTAAGTATCATCCAGAACTAAATTTTTATAAACCATCAACTTGTAGATGCATTTATTTATATCCCATTAACCCAAGAACTCTCAATTGCTTGGTTATATTAGTAATGTCATATATCCATATTTCTTTTCCAAAATGTTCCTGATATACACATTAATCCCATCTGTCTTTGTTTCCAGATGAACTCAAATCAGGAAATCAACACAAATCCTTATTACCTCCAATCAATTCAAAATTAAATCAAACAATTCAAAACCAGATCGGATCAGCGATCAGAAATCACTTTTCCAATCAACACATTCCAAGCAACAATTCATTCAAAGACCAAGCTTAAAAACACAACTCTCATCTTACTGTGACAAATAAGCAACCAACCTACTTCACACTAAACAAATAACTTTTCATCACCCCTTTCTTCTCCACCGCCTCTTACACTTAAACAGATCATAATTACTCACTCATACACTATTGCCCATCACCCAGTTGCCCCAGACCCAAACACAGGTTTGAAATCCCAGTAGGTTGTTCTTCAATCCCAACCATCATGTGATCCCAACATCTCTCCATTTATTTCGTTCCTCATGGGGTTGGTGTTTTATGGCCTTTACCTCTTACCCAATCACACTGCACATTATTCCCCGTCCTTGATGGATAATTTTACATCCAGATGGGCACAGCATCCCATTTTTGGCGACCCAGCCCTAAAACAAGCCCCTGGACTCCTTGCAGGCTGGACCAAAACCCCCGGACCTGCCTCCATGGAACAATGACGCCTAAGCACTCAATTAGCCCTCCCAGTACCAAAGACTTACAATCAGACCGACAGACAGACAAATAACAGAGGCATGTCGCCAGCCCCAGCACAGGACATCCCCTTTCCGGGCAGGTACAATATAATCCACAGCATCGAAATGCCAATTTCTATCCGGGGCCTCGCAAAGCCAAAATCCATGCATGCGTGCTCCATCATGCAACCCGATCTGTACTCGGTGCGCCCGGCGCCCCCTATAATCAGTGAGTTATAATAACCACAATATCTCTGGCACCCAACTCGTGATACCACAATTTAATCCACGTTACTTGCATCTCTTCATCCTCACAAATGTCCTCCATTTAACGTGACTCAAATCCATCTCAAATCCCCACCGCTCGGCCCGGTTAAATTAAATTCCAAGCGTACTGTATTCTCTGTCCACTAATTATGTACATGATTTTGGTTTTACCCACAATATAATGTCCCGATATTCTCCAGATTTAAGTCCTATATATCCTGTCGTTAAAGCAACACCCTGTAGACTGACTCCGCCTGTCGTTCTTCCAAGGTTAGTGAATTCCCTCTGACCTTTCCCTTGCATATCTCGAACAAAGGTCAACTAAACTTTAAAAGGTCAAACTTCGAATTGGGGTAACCAGCGCTTTATTATCCCACAAGTAATGCAAGTCCGGCGACAATGGACAAATGACCATTAATGTGGCTCTACATAGCATAATGCTAACTTCTACGAATCCAACAACCGTCACACTTCGTCCAAGGACCTTCCGTACGAGGCGTGCTTCACAATGCCCATCGCACATCCTTCCTCGTTCGCACAACGCTTCATCAACGCACCTCCTCGCGCCCACACCTTGGCACAAGCCACACCACATACCGACAGTTGAAACCTCGACCGTCCTCCTTCCTCGGATCAGCGTTCTGTTGAAAACGTGACATTTCTGCCTACCTCAATCAGAGATCTCTCTGAATCTCATTTATTCGCACTGTATCTCACTTACTGTATGAACAAGACTTCCTGTTGGAATTTGGCTCCGGAAATTAATTACTCTGTCTTGAAATCGTTTATTTTAGCCATCTTAAATAAATCCATCCATCTATCCATCTTATAAATCCATCTTAAATAAAAATCCATCCTGTAACATTGCCTGGCATATATGTCGCAGCCGGCCACTATTCCGACATGGCTCGTCTGACATGAACGTCCGACATCCAGCAAAGTCGAAATGACCCACAATGCATTTGGGCACACATCCTCCTCTGAGAGTGGGCGAGTTATCGCCAGCACTCTGAGCAAATCTCATACAGCACACCCGTGACTCGCGGCTCGCTCGGCTCCTGCCCCGTGACATCGCCAGAATTCTCGGATAGACGCTAAAATTCACAACACACATGACAAAAATCCGATTTAAATTCAGAGATCGCCGATCGACCTGGCACAACCATCTCAACGCGACGACGCCACGCCGCCCCCCCCCCCCCCCCCGTCTTGGCGCGCACCCTCGTGCCTCCACACGAATCCCAACACTCCCTGCACGCCGCTCTATTCGCGTTCGCGGCGGGGTTTACATCGCAAAAAAACAGGATCTCCGACGCTTGACCTCTCTGATCCAAAATGCACTATATGACACCAATTCCAAAGGTGAGCTGCCTCAGCGATACATCCCACACATACAATACACAATATCTGCCATTGAATGAACTCTTCAATTCAAGTAAAACACACATATTGATTCGAATTCTGCAACCATCTCCAAGAAACCGCTTCATATCAACAGTAGATCGACAAGGGCACTCCGGGTGCTTTCCTGACCCGATTTATATCAATTCGCTTCCCAAACAACTCCCAAACAGATGAAAATCCGGACTCAGTTCAGGACCTCGCCTGTTCTCTCGGATAGACGTTAAAATGGACATTCCCGGCCTGAATTTCCCCCAAGTCGAGCAGATCGCTTACAAAGTTTCACACCGAAACCCTCTGCTTTGCACATGACACACAGACAAACACATTGGCCAGACACACACGTCAATTAACATCCCAATATACATTCATTCCTCATTCATGTTACGTCTCTCATTCAAGGAAAAGGATTTTTTGGGACGGGTTTGGACGGGGGGTGGGTTGAGGTGAAAAAAAGGGAAGGCAGGTTGGGGTGTTGGGGTGTTGCCTAGAGCCCCGGGACTGAGCTCAGGTCTTGGGGGGGTGGGGGGTGTTGCCTAGAGCCCCGGGACTGAGCTCAGGTCTTGGGGGGGGTGGGGGGTCTTGGTCTGGTATCTGGTCCAGCGGCATCACTCGCTGTTTTACTTGTTTAACTACCTCCTTAATTGTTTTGTCCTGAACTTTGCTTCCTGAACTTGCTTCCTTTGGCTCTGAAGCTTCAAATTCCTACAATGCAGCTCCTGCTTCAATTTTCAATATTTCAAAACCTAACCTGTCCTTCTCACCCTGTGGCCACCTGGCCCATTTCCTGTGAGCTTATTTATTTTCTCTTGTCCACCAGATCCTGGCCTGCTTTATCTGGACCTCTTGTCTAGAACTTAGTCTAGAGCTTCCTGGCTTGACCTCGTAGTTGTCACTACCTTCTTGTCAAACCTACCTGGTACCTACGCATTTCACCCTTCCTGGCCATGTCCCTTTGGCCGTCTAAGTTTAGCCACAGCCCTTCGTTCCCTGGCATGCAATGGCATACCCCATCTTGTCTCTGGGCTGTTCCTTCCTGGAAAAATCTTGGCCACCTGGTTTCAACCTATATGGCTGTCCGACCTCATTTTCCCCTCCTGGTGCTAACTGTAACTTTAAGCTTACTGTTAAGTCCTTACTGGTTTATCCTTACTTGTTTATCCTGGCTTTAACAAAGCTACGTCATTCTGAGGCCTAAATGAGCCTCTACTTACAATTTCTGTTCGAGTGCAGACAGCGCGGAAGACAAGGAGACTGAATCCGCTCGAAGGAGGAAGGTACGAATTTGGAATAATAGCCCTCTGATATAAAACAACTCCCACCTTTAATCAAATCAACGTGCCGGCGCCGGCCTCAGGTCAGCCTTCCTCCTGTCCCTCGGGCTCCGTTTCCCGTCCTCCGCGTCTGTTGACACCCCACTCCTGGTACCATCTGTGAAGAATCAGCTCTTCGTTTGCAAAAGAAGTCCACAATAGCCTGGAATGGCGCAGCTTTATTAAAAACCAACTTATACAGATCCGGAGGAGGCCAAGACATCTATAGCAAGAGCCAGTCTCATGCCACGTCAAGCCTTCCTGAAAACGCATTGATTCTCATTCACTTATATACGAATACGATTTATCAGAAAATCTCCGAGAGAACGAAGCGACTGGCGAGAGTCCCTCCCACCGTTATCATTCGGGGGAGTCAGCCTTTCCTTATCATTTGGACCAATTGTTTCTCTGGGCTCCGAGAAAACAGAACTGTAACTCACAAAGAGAAGAGTGTATGCTTAGCCAAACAAACCCATATATTTTATGGGTTTGTGTACATGAGTAATCCAAAGCATGTTTATACAGAGTCATGCGTTGCTGAGATTAAAACAAAATATATATGGTTAACGATCATGTCATTCTACTAGCATTACGCAAAAACAAGCGCATGTGGGCGTGGTTTTACGACCAGCCTCGAAAAAAGCACACGTATACAATTTGTTCAGCATGACCTCAGCAAGCCTTTTCTCATCCATAACTAAAACGAAGCAAAAACCCTTTATTAACTTTATGAAATAGCATTTTTAAACATCATATAAATCATAACACATTAGCACCCAACGTCTATAACTGAACTTTAGGCAATAACAAATCTACTACTTGACACACACACACACACACACACACACACACACACACACACACACACAAACTGTGTTTTATATATATAGATAATAACTTACCAGCATTTGGGTGAAGGTCTGCTGCCGCAAATACCCTGGCGGTTGCTGCTGCTGTTGTTGGTATTGGAACTGCAGCTGGGGCTGGAACTGTTGGGAAGGGTGCTGGAACTGGCCCTGGAATGAGAACTGGGAGGCTGGGGCGGGTACATGGCAGGTGGAGCTGGGGTTGGAGCCGGACACTGCTGACTCGTACTTTGCCCCTCATCTGTTGGCTGGTATCGCTGGGAGAGGGCCAGGGTTTCAGTCTGGAATTGTCGGAACCTCTCCTTCGGGCAGTTGCGCACCACCCTCTGGAGCCAGCTACCCCACGCCTCTCGCTCATCTGGATCTCTGCTTGCGGACTCTTCCAACTGGGGGGAAAGAGAAAACAAAAGGGAAAATTATCATAACTGTTTCAATCCAAATTTCAAAAAACATAAGACTTATGACACATGACATTTAAAAGTACAGTTTAGGTTATCATTAAATCGGTTATAATTTACCTTTTTCTCTGTTTCCCTGTCCCGTCTCCGGTTCTCCATCAGCATCTCATGGAGGAGCTCCCCTACGTCGGGGGTGGTCTTTGCGGCCTTCTTCCTGCTCATCCTGGTGCTGCTGCTGGTGCTGGTGCTGGTGCCCGCCCTGTTCCTGCTACTGTGGTGACTGTTGGCACTGCTCCCCCTCGTCCGACTTTGAGACCCTCTGTCATGGTCGTCAGTGTCGTGTGCCGCAGAGTCGTGTGCCTCAGAGTCGGGTGCCGCAGAGTCGTCCCCCACATCTTCATCTTCCTCGTCCTCGTCCTCCACAGCAACCTGAAGCATAGGCAGAGAAAAGTGAATATTAGGTACATGCAACATTCAGGATGTTCTGTCAGGGACTGAAAAGAAGAGGATCATTTGCACAAAAACAAATTCAATGCCAATGCTTACCCTTCCCAACTCCTGTCCCTGGGTCCGCGGCTGAATCACCTCATCGAGAAAGGCCAAGTTCCGCAGCTTCCACTGCTGTAGGCTGGTTAACTTGGAGGATGCTTGGCCCGACTTCCCCGAAGAACCGGCCCGGTTCTTGAGTTTGCCATAGGCAGAACGTAGGTTTTTGAACCTCCTCTTGATCTTCTCCACTGCAAACAAAAAATAATCACATGAGAATGTGTCAGAGGAAAGTGAATATTATGTATTTACACAATGGAGGATTCTTTTCATGATACTTGGACAATTGACAATGAAACTACAATACAAATCAGTAATTTAAGAATTACAGAAATGAGGAAATGGGGAAAGTACTGATAGTGGCAACTATGTACCAGGATTAATTTCACTACTCACCGGTCCACTTAATCTCCTTGGCAAGCTCAGCCAGTTCCGCCTCCTTCAGCTAGGTGTTGCGGTACTTCTCATGTCTGAGGTTGTAAAAGTAGGGATGGGCCTCGTAAAATTCGACAATGCGCTGGAGCGCGGGAGACTCATCCTCATCCTCATCCTCTCCATCAGGGTCATGGTCCTGCTCAGGCTGGGTGTCTGGCACCTGTTCTGGCTCCATGGATGGCTGGTCCTCTTGCTCATCCTCATGGACTGGGTTGGTCTTTTTCTTGGCACCTTTCCCCTTGTCCTTGGTTGATCGCTTCTTTGGCGGCATGGTGATGTGTCTGGTCTGAGCTGCTGGTGAAATGTGATGATGTGTGTGGCAAACACCTATACTCCGATCTCTAGCGGTAGCGCACGGTGGACGCACGGTCGACGCAGACTGCCACGGAGGCCGTACGTAGGACGCACGGCGGGCGTAGGGGAACCGTGTGTCGACCCTGCGTTGCCCGCAGGTAATCACACAGACCGCAAGGCCACCGTACGGTGAACACAGGGACGCCTTAGGACTACCCTACGGGATCGTGGAAATAGTGCGGCCGCCGTAATTTTTTCGGGGTTGGCCAAATTCATTTTTCATTGATAAGAGCCTACGGCATCCGCACGAATAACGCAAGCCCACCGTACGCCCTATGTACGGTCGACGTGGAACACATCTACGTCATGGCTACGGCTTGTCGAATTGCTACGGCCAACCTAGAAATGAAAAAAGTTATAACTCCGCGCTATAATTCCACGGAGACCCCTACAGCCTGTAAAAGATAGCCATATGCCCTAGGGCCACCCTGAGGCCACCTCAGAAACCCTGCGGCCGCCGCACGTTTCTGTCAATTTAGGGGGGTACGGCCGCCGTATCCTAGCCGTAGAGCAAATGTGACTGAGGAGTTAGCGCGCTCAAATTACGAGTGGCCCAAAAAATTGTGTTTTATAAAATCCTAAATTTAAAAATCGTGCCATGGATGGTCAAGGCGACGGGATGCCGGTGGGGGAAATAGAAGAGGGGTTAGGGGTAACCCAGGACCTCGGGGAAATGTATGTGGGAGAAATGGAGGAGGAGAACAATGAGGAGGTGGTTGAGGGAGTTTCAGGCGCGCAAAATGGTGCCCTCGCGCACGTGGTTGCAGCGGCACCAAATTTAGCCGCGCCCGTGACCGTAGCAGCACCGGTGAATTTGAACCTCTTCATGGTGCAAATGGAGGCCCTCATGCTAAAGATGGGTGAGCGATTAGAAAGTAAAATAGACACCCAAAAGGAAGAAACGAGGGCTCAGGGTGAGCGATTGGGGGGGCAAATTGGAGCAATGGGGGGCCAAATGGGGGCAATGAGGGACTAAGCGAGGGGTACCAGTGAGCATTTGAGAGACGGGTTGGGTAATCTAGAACAAAGGATGGGGGAGCGATTAGAAAATCAAATCGGGGGGCTAGAAGCTAAGTTTGAGGGGTTAGACAACGGGATAAAAGAGGTAAAGAATGGGTTAACGGGGCTAGAAGATAAGATGGAAGGCAAATTACGGGAAATAGGGGAGCAATCCGCCCGGGAAATCAAACAGATGGGGAACCAGATAGAGGAGGTGAAAATCGGGTTAGACACTAAATTGGATGCTCAGAGGAATGAATTGGAACAGATGAAGGCGGCATCTACTAAAGAAATGGAGGAGATGGGGGAGGAAATAAGACGAGGTGTAAGCGAGGCGGTCTCGGGGGGTACGCGAGGAGGTAAAGCAAGGTAAGGAGCGTATGGAGAAAGAGGTGAGGAATAATACGGCAAAGTTACAAGGGGGCATAGAAGATCTGACGCAGGAGGAGGAACAGCTGACGGTGGGACAAAAGGAACTAGTGGAGCAGGTAGAAAAGAACACTGCGGTACAAGGAGGGTTGAAAGCGACACAAAAATAACTCAAAAATGAATTAATAGCGACTAAGAGGGAATGTCGGATGGTACGTGAGGGGTTGACAAAGAGGTTGGACGAGGTGACAGAGGCAGTGGAGACAAAGGACCGGGAGGTGAGGACGCACATAGAAACGGTCAAGGTGGCATTAGAGGATGAAATTGAGGTGACGCACCGGGAAATAAAAGAGGTGAAGCAAAAGTTAGAGGAAGTGGAAGAGGGGGTGAGTGAAATTAAGAAGAAACGGAGGGAAACTAAGAAAGAGATAGAGGAGGAGGTGATGGAATATGTACAAGGTCGGTGCTCAAATCGTGATGGTGTACTTGCTAACCAAATAAAGAGTTTGCAGGTGGCGAAGGAGGTGCGGAGACGAGGTGCCAAGGTGAGTGGCGGTATACGCGGAAATGTATATGGTGTGAGGGGAGATTCAGTCGGCTTGGGGGTTGGTTTGGACCCGGGTGTTCGTGAGAGGCCGCTGGTGAAGTGTGCGACAGGTACAGAGTGTGACGGAGGAGGTGTGCGAGGAGGTCCGACTATGGGGTGCATGACAAAAGAGTGTGCGGTCGAGAGTAAGGGTGAATGCGCGACCGAGTGTGGTGGTGAAAGTAGTGAGAGTGACACGGAGCGTGAGTTGGTTGTGGCAGGTGAGAGAGAATGTACACCTGGGATGGAAGGATGCACACCTGAGATGGTCGAGCGCGTGTGGGAATGCACACTGGAGTTAGTTGTAAAGCACGTGATTGGGTGTGCAAATGAGTGCACACCCGTGGTTGTCACCGGGGATGTGACCGAGGAGGGGGCGCGAAGAGGTGTGTTGGTGAGGTGTGCGAACGACGAGTGTGTGCAAAGGTGTGTGGTGGTCAGGTGTGTGACAAAGTCTGTGATCGGAATGGGTGTACCTGGGTGTGTAAGAGAAGGTGCAATGATGAGGAGCATGGGAATGGCTGGATGTATGAGCAAGGAATGGAACGCGGGGTGTGAGCATGCAAGTGGAGCATCGACGCTAAACGGGTTAGCGGTTAGATCGACGTTTAGCCGAAGCGGGCCCTCGGTTCGTGCCGGGCGTTGTGTGCCGCGGGAACCAGGGGGGATCGTAACCACGGCGGTTTGGAAAGAACCGCCGTACACGATCCACGCCGGGCCTCGCTCTGAACGGCCGCGTCCGTGCTCCACTTAGCGGAGCGGGCGGCCCGGTTCAAGGACACCGAGGAAGGGTCGTCATGGCGACCCCTTTTTGTTGCGGCGTTCCGGCAGGGCGAGATCGGGCCATTGGACGGCTCCGTGCCGAGATGGTGCGTGGGATCTCGGCCCGAGTAAACCTCCTTCCCTGCACCGAATGCCGGATGGATCCAACCGCCGGCACCAAACAACCCGCATTCATTGCTCGGCTTTGCGAAGCCGGGCTTTGGAGATGAATTGGCGCACCGAGAGGCTCAAGTAAAGGACATTTGGTAGGGATAGGGAATTTGGAAAAGCAAAATTTGTGATTGGCAGATGATTGGAAATTTTTTGATTGGCTGGAATTTGGTAAGCAAAATTGGTAGTGAGAGATACCCGATGTGGTGGGATGGCAACTTTGCCATCTCTCACAGCGGGGGCAAAGGAGCAATAGTTGTATGGGGTTTGGCAGTGAAAACTAGCCCGGGAGGGTTAGGATAATGATAGGGACCTAGAGAAGATGACCATAGGTAACGATAAGTTTATGTAGCAACAGTGGACAGGCAGTCGGGGACATAGAGAGGGTAGTGGATTATAATGACGAGGGAGCGCAATAATGTAAGGGGCGACTGGGAAGCGCGAGTTTTAGCAGGGCACCAGGTAGTTCAGATGATGCCGTGTGAGTGAGTATTGATATCGGTGAAATGAGGAATTGCGGGGCAATGCTCGGGAGAGATGTGTGTGTGAGCGTGGGAAAATCTGGGTGCCTGAGGCAATGGTTTTGAGAATCGAAAGTGTATGGAGCAGTGCATGAGTGAGTAATTGGTGATTGAGTGTTGTGTTGACCAAATGGTCCAGGGAGGAAGGAGGGTGCAGGAAGCACCAGGAGTGATTGCACAGGTGTGCAACTGAACAGGTGTATGGAGTATGGAATATATGGAGTATGGAATGGATGGTATGGAGTGAGTATGGTGGAAACTGTGGAGTGGAGTGGATGGTGCGAAGGTGTGAATGGGGGAAAAGTGGACCCCTATCACGAATACCCGGGGAGGGTAGTGTAAGTGTTAGGTAGAGGGTACAGGTAAATTGTGGTTGGATATTGGCATCTGTGGTGCGTGGTGGAAGAATGGTGTTTGGATGGGTGCATTAGTGTCGTGGAAATGGCTGGGCGTGTGGCCTGTTAGTGTGTGTAGTTGAATGGGCACTCCACCACTGTGAGGATGTCGGCCAGGTGAGGCCGCAGGTGGGCTCTGGGAGCCGGTAGAGTTGTTGTGGATGGGGCCCGAGGATCCGGAGGACGGACCCGGGTAGCCCAGTGCCAGAGAGGGCACCGAGTGGGGAGAGCGCCAGAGGGCCTTCCCCAGTTAGATAGGTTAGGGTGAGGGGCAGGTAAGCTCGGAGACAACTACAGTGGTGGAGGTGTGCAGGTGGGTAGACCTGCTGGGAGAGCTGCATGACCCAGCCCAGAAATTGTGCGAAGGCACAGGGAGTTGAACCGGGGGAGTGAGACCCCAAATTGATAAGCACCACAGTTTGGTCAATGGGAATTGGTTCTTAAAACCGCATAGAGTAAGATTGCCAATGGTTTTGCAGGGAAAGACCCCAGGTCGTGTAAAGTGAGTTAATGTCATTTAGAAGATAGTTAGGATTAAGAATCTCCTCGCACCATCTACATCCACTCAACTGAGATGACGTACCTCCACACCATGCCAGGTTGTTTTTATTATTTTTTGTGCAAATGTTTGGATTTTGAGATGCATCATGACGTGGGTGTGACATTGTGCTTTGTTGTTCCATCTCTCCCTCCTTATGAGGATTGATGATGAATTGGGTGATGGCAAATTTTGGTTAGAGGGATTGTGAAGATGAATTTGGTATAGGGGAAATATGGGGAAGACGAGACATTTGTGATGAATTTGTAAATGTGTAGATTGTTGTAAATATGGGGTAAGGGCAAGGGTAGAGTAGGTGACAGGGGGGGGTGACGTACTGTAGGGACGAGCTTTTCTCCGCTCCGTCTCCAAACGCACCTCGCCTTGCATTGCCTTGTTTGATGTGTACCCTTGTGACCTTACCCCTTGCTCACCTGTCTTCTTCCCCCCCCCCCCCTTGTCTCCCACCCGAGGACTGTGCGCCATTGGGCGCCGAGGGGAGCGTGCGGGAGTCCGCCATTGTGTGCCAGAACTCTCGCAACCACAGCTGTCTGCATCGATGCACCACTTATGGACCACATGTCTGTGGCTGAGCACCACTTATGGACCCCATGGGTTGGGGCATGGCCCCTCTGCTGGAACCGGCCATGAAGGCCCGAGATCTTGCTGGCGGGCCTTGGTCACAGGGCACCTATGCCATACAGGTGAACCACACATAGTCGCCCCTGTGGGCCATAAATAAAAACGGACACGTTTGGTGCATTGCACTTTTATTATGTCCAAATAGGCCACCAGTAAGAAGAACAAGTTGACAACATCAGGAAGAGCATTAGCCAGCATGGGGAGCCGAAGAGCAAGACCGGCACCAGGGGTTTGTTTCATTATTTTTTATTGAACTGTGGTGACTGTGCACCGATTGGTGCGTGATGGTGCTTTGGTGCGGTTTTTTGTGCTTTCTGGTGCGTCGATGCAGCACAGGCTGTCTCCCCCCCCCCCCCCAAAAAGAACAATCACAGGTCCTGGGTTGCGTTTTGTAAATACAAGTAGCGTCATTGTAAATAATGTGCCCCCACCGTTCATGTTGTAGTTTGAAGACAATTCCGCAATTCGGTTAGCTGTGGGCGTGAGTCTGTTAGGCAGGGTGCAATGGAGCAGCGGGACATATTTATTTATGTTTTAAAACTGTCACACTCAGTGTCAGTGTAAATGTAGAGGGAACTACACCTATGTGCCACACTAAAAGTAAAAGTTATAGGCCCGGGCCGTGCCTAAGAGGAGGAGGGTGCAGTGTTGTGGATATGAGAATTGTGTTTTTTTTAATTGTGGTAAAATGTCACCCATGGGGAGGGGGGGGGTAAGGGCAAGGCAAGGTAAGGCTTCCCAGCCCTCCTCCAGTTGTTGTGTATAAAGGTCAAAGGTCGTTCCCGTAGTTATTTCATATACCACACGTAGCCAATCATATGTCCTTCTATACAGTTATCTCCTTATTCTATGTAGGTTAAGGCCTTGTCTTCCATTAATTAGCACTCCATTGCACCAAATTCAAATAAGGTAGATTCCCTGCACACCCCCCCCCCCCCCCTTTTGTCAATTGCCAACTGCACTGAGCGGTTTGCTGCATTCTACCGCTGGTGTGGGGTTGTGTTTGTTTCACCCCAAACTCCATTGAGCACGAGGTCATCTCGGAGCCGAAGGTGGGAGGAGTCGGCCCAGCACCGGGAACAAGGCATGGCCTTGCCAACGCCTCCTCTAAGGGCGGGATCGGCTAGCCCTCGCGACCAATCAGGGCCGAGGTGACCTCACCGATGGGCGTGTCCTGGAGGCCGGCGGCTTGATCGCCCGAGGCGAGATATAAGCGCGCGCGGAAGCCTTTGTGAGAGAGACGGGAGATATACAGCGAAGAGACAGCGAACCATTAAGCCAATAGAGTGAGAGAGTCCTGCAAGTTGCAAGACAGAGAGAGAGAACCCGTCACGCCAGACCCCCCCACCAGCAGCTTTGACTCCACCAGGTAGCGTTGGCTCCACCAGGCAGCTCCGACCCGTTACTCCACGGGAACCAGGATCGGTGGCATCGGTGGCCGTCGAGGTCCAGCCCGACGTCCCGTGCGGGATCAAGCTCCAGCCAGCTCCGTGCCGTCCTCTCCCTCCAGCCATCCACCTCCTGCCACTCCTGTCATCATCCCCCGTGTAAGTGTGCTCGTAGTCTGTCTTTGTGTGTCTTGTCCCTGGGTATAAGTAAGACTGCCAAAGGTAAGCTAGCGTTGCACTGTGTCTCCTTGCTTCTTTCTGTCTTTTATTTTATTATCCTTCCTTCTTCCTTGGTTTCTTTAATTTTGTAAATAGTAGTAATAAATAGTATTCGTATTCCCAACCTTTTGCCTTTGTCTTCTTCTTCTTCTTCTCATCCGTCGTCTTTGTCTTTTCCAAATTGAATACCTGTGGCACGATTTGGCCAACGTTCAGGAATCAGGTCTAGTCATTGTTAATAGTTCGTGCCGTGGTTGCTTAAAACCGCTCGGCAATTAACATCTGTCTGCGGTACGAACGGGGCTGTGCCACCGGCCTTTCCGGAGGTCACTGTACAGCGTCAGGGACCACGTCGGTCAGTCATATAAGCGAGGGGATTAATCCCCCCTTGGTAAGTGGGGAAGGCCGACGTTGGATTCCGCAACAATATATTGTTACGGATATGGGATTTGGCCTCCATCCATATCCGCTTGTAAATATTCCCCTATTTCCCCAATACTCCCCAACTATCCCCAATCCCCCATTCCCTAGTCCCATTGTCTGTAAACAACACTCTGTAGCCCCGACCTTCCCCTTTTTCCCCCCATTAAATGTCGTGCCCAGGTTCACCGCATCTCACGTAGACAACTATAGGACATCTTGCTAGTTATTCTTAGTCTATGTCAGTTAAGGACTCGTTTCCATTAATTCTGACTCTTCGTTGCACCAGAATGTGATTGTATGGCACCAGTAGTAAGTTTAGGACCTCCCAATACCTCCCCACAATCTCATCTCCGCATCCTCCCATCATCTCATGAAACAACAACACCAACAACAACAACAGCAGCGCGGGGAGTGCGCGTCCTCACTCCGGCTTGGTTAGCCGCCATTGACCATGTGCTCCGACGGGGTTACCACACAGGGGCTGACTGTCAGCTCCTCGTCAAGGGCGGAGCCCGGTAACCCCCCCGCACCCAATAAGAAGCGGCGGACCGATTCCATCTGGGGCGGAGCTAACGAGCCGAGGGCGTGTCACTCCCCGCTGGATATACGCAGCCACTTACCGGAGGTGACGTCAGATGCGCCTGAGCTTGGAGAGAAAAGGACGCCACCTCCAGCGCGACGATACCTCCCCGCATCTCTAGACCGGACCGGGTCGATTCTGCCCCTGAGCCAAGGTGCACCTTGAGCTACCGACTGCCTGTCCTTCCCAGCCATCAATCCCTGTGTGAGTCAGTCTTGTCCCGTTTGTCTGTGGTCTGTCGGGAATTAAGATAAGACCGTGTATAAGTGCTTATCTTTCTGTGCTGTACCTCTGTGCCGTGTAATCTAAACATTCTGCAAACCCATATTATAACCTCCTCCGGAGGTCTTGAGAACTGTACCCCTGGTGTCGTGTCATTTAACCCAGCCGTTGTGTCCTTTCCTTCATTGATCTAGCGTAGCGCGATTCGGCCAACGTTCGAGTATAATCGGGTAACTTGTGCGAACACGGCGGCCATTCCGCTCGGCCCAGCATAACATCTTAATAAGTCGTGTCCGTAACAATTGGTGTCGGGAAGTGGGATCGGTCCCGGAGCGCGTTTCACGCGCTCGAAATTATAACAGCGAAATTTAATTGTGTTTTACAAAAAAAACAAAAAACCCGAATTTTGAAAGTCGCGCTATGGCAGACCAAGACGGCTGGGTTCCGGTAGAGGAGAGTGAGGCAGGGTCGATCCAGGACCAAATTGAGGGACATGAGGAGAGCGAAGCAGTGAGGGTAGCAGACGCACAAAATGGCGGCCTCGCACACATGGTTATTGTGGCGCCAAATTTAGCCGCGCCCGTGACCGTAGCAGCGCCGCCGATGGATTGGGGCCTATTTATGGAACAAATAAAGGCGCTCATGGTCCAGACAAGTGAAGACCTGAGGAATGACTTGGGAAACCAAATGGGGGTAATGGGGAACCGGATGGATGCTCAGAGTGAGCAATTGGGGGTAATGGGAAACCAAATGGGGGTAATGAGGGACGAAGCGAGGGGTACTGGTGAGGGGTTAGACAAGAAATTTGGGAAGTTAGACAAAAATTTTGAGGGGTTAGACAACGGGATAAAAGAGGTGAAAAATGGGTTAATGGGGTTAGAAAATAGGATGGAGGACAAATTGCGGGAGATAGGGGAGCAATCCGCCCGAGAAATTAAACAAATGGGAGAGCAGATAGAGGAGGTAAAAATCGGGGTAGAAACTAAACTGGATGCTCACAGGGAGGAAATGGAGCAGATGAGGGTGGCATCTGGGCAGGAGATGCAAGTGATGGGAGAGGAGATCAGAAGAGGAGTGAGTGAGGAGGTCGGAGGAGTGCGCGAGGAGGTGAGGCACTGTAAGGAGCGCATGGAGAAGGAGGTGAGAAAGGGGACTGTAAAATTGCAAGGTGGTATAGAGGAGTTGACGCTGGGAGTATAACAGCTGACGGTGGGACAGACGGAGTTAGCGGAGCAGGTTCAAAGGAACACTGCGGTATTAGGAGGGTTAAAAGCGACACAGAAAGAACTAAAAGACGACTTGATAGCGACGAAGAGGGAATGTCAGATGGTACGTGAGGGACTGACAACGAGGTTGGACGAGGTGACAGAGGTAATGGAGACGAAGGACCGGCAGGTGAGGACGCACATGGAAACGGTCAAGGTAGCCTTGGAGGACGAGCTTGAGGAGACGTACCGGGAAATAAAAGAGGTGAAGCAGAAATTAGAAGAAGTGGAAGAAGGGGTGAGCGAAATTAAGAAGCGATGGAGAGGGGATAAGAAAGAGATAAAAGAGGAGATAAAAGAATTGGTCCAAAGTCTGTGTTTGGATCGTGATGATGTGCTCATTAACCGGATGAGGGATTCGCAGGTGATGGAGGAGAAGCGAAGAGGAAGAGGACCCGGTGTAAGTGGTGACCAATATGGTCGTGCGTATGATGCGCCAGGTGATTTAAGAAGCTTGGGGGTCGAGATGGACCCGGGTGTTCGTGAGAGGCCGTTGGTGAAGTGTGTGACAGGTCTGGTGTGCGAAAAAGGAGGTGTGCGAGAAAGTCCGACTCTGGGGTGTGTGAGGAAAAAGTGCGTGCCAAGGAGTGAGGGTGCTGGCGAGAGTGAGTCGGTCGTAGCGCGTGTGCGAGGGAGCACATGGAAGCGCGTAGTGAGGAGTGTTACGGAGGGTGTAAAGGGAGAATGCACGCCTGTGGTGAGTGTTACAGAGGATGTAACGGGAGAGGGTGTGCGAGAAAGATGTGTGACGGACAGGTGCATGAGGAAAGAGTGCGCTGTCAAGAGTAAGGGTGAGTGCGCTGTCAAGAGTGGAGGTGAGAGTAGTGAGAGTGACAAGGAGCGTGAGTTGGTTGTGACAGGTGAGCGAGGATGTACACCTGGAATGGAAGGATGCACACCTGGAATGGTAGAGCGTGAGTGGGAATGCACGCTGGAATTGGTAGTGAGGCACGTGGTTGGGTGTGCGAGTGAGGGCACACCTGTGATTGTCACAGAGGAGGTGACCGAGGAGGGGGCGCGAAGAGGTGTGTTGGTGAGGTGTGCGACCAACGAATGTGTGCTAAAGTGTTCGGTGGTCAGGTGTGTGACCAAGGCTGTAAGTGGAATGAGTGTACCTGGGTGTGTAAGGAAAGGTACGAGGAGCATGGGAACAGCTGGATGTATGAGCACGAAAGGGGTAGCGTATGCTTGTAAGCATCCAGGTGAGGCATCGACGATAACCGGGTTAGAGGTTAGGTCGACTTATAGCCGAATCGGGCCCTTGATGCGCATCGGGCAGCTTCGCGTGCCGCGAGAACCAGCGGGGATCCGAGCCACGGCGGGTTCGAAAGGACCGCCGTGCGCGATCCACGCTGGGCCTCGCGTGGAACGGCCGCGTCCGGGCTCCACTAGGCGGAGCGGGCAGCCCGATAGGAAGGGTCGTCATGGCGACCACTTTTTGTTGAGGCATTCCGGCAGGTCGAGATCGGGACATTGGATGGCTCCACGCCGGGGTGGTGCGTGGGATCTCGGCCCGGGCAAGCCCCCGTCCCTGCCACGAATGCGGGACGTATCCAGCCGCTGGCACCAAACAACCCGCATTCATGGCTTGGCTGTACGAAGCCGGGCTTTGGACAGGAATTGGCGCACCGAGAGGCATTAGTGAGTAGACTATGTGATGAGGATAGTGTTTTGGCCCCAAAATTAGAGAAAAACAAAATTTGATGATTGGCAAAGGATTGGCAGTAATGATTGGCAGATGATGAGTAGTGATTGGCAAATTTTTGATTTGTTGAAATTTGATGTGCAAAATTGGTAGTGAGAGACCCCCGATGTGGTGGGATGGCAAATCCACCATCCTTCCCATGTGGGGCAAATGCGCAATAGTTTATGGGGTGTATGGCAGTGAAAACTAGCCCGGGTGGGTTAGGATATTGATAGGGCCCTAGAAGATGACATTAGGTAACGTTAAGTTTAGTTAGTGACTGATACCTGTAGTGGGGACGCAGGTAGTTTAGTGTGGATGATAATGACGAGGGAGCGCAATCGTTTAAAGGGACGACTGGGAAGCGCAAGTTTCAGAGGGAAGTAGTTAGATGAGATGATGCTGTGTGAGAACTGGACGGGTGTGTGGAGCAGTGTATGAGTAGTGAGTGTTGTGGATCAGCGCGAATGCGCTTGGGGAGAGAAGGGTGCAGGTGGCACCAGGTGTGAGAGCACAGGTGTGCAAGTACAGGTGTGTGGAGTACATGGAGTAAGTGGAACGGAGTGGTGTGCATGGTGCGAAGGTGTGGATGGGGGAAGAGTGGACCCCTTTCACGAGTACCCGGGGTGGGTAGTGTAAGTGTTAGGTAGAGGGTACAGGTAAATTGTGGTTGGATATTGGCATCTGTGGTGCGGGTGACAGAATGGTATTGTGGATGGGTGCATTAGTGTTGTGGAAATGGCTGGGCTTTTAGTGTGTGTAGTTGGTTGGGCACTCCACCACTGTGAGGATGTCGGCCAGGTGAGGCCGCAGGTGGGCTCTGGGAGCCGTTAGTGTCAGTGGGGCCCGAGGATCCGGAGGACGAATTTTTGTGGCCGCCCACCATGGACCGCAGTCTTTTGCGGGCAAGCACCACCCGTTGATGGACCTATGGGTCAACGTGGCACCTATGCCATACAGGTGAACCACTTTTAGTTGGCCCCCTGACGGCCACAATAAAGAAATGGACGCGGTTGGCGCCTTTCCTTATTTTTGAAAGAAGCCAGAAGGCCAAGTGCACCACATGAAGGCAAGACCAGCGGCAGAACATCGGCTGGCTGCGACACCACCGGTGACTATAAACACTTTATTGGTGCACCGGATGGTGCTGACTGTGTGATGGGGTGGTGCTTTTGGTGCTTGGATGGGGTGCTCTGCACATTATTAAAGGCCGTAGGGCCACAGAGCACTCGTGGGTTGGTGTATCGATGCTGGCATGCGTGCTCTCTCTCTATGCATAACATCTGCATGTGTTCCTCCAAAAACAGGTCCTGGATCGTAGTGTAAATATCAGTGTAGTCTTGTGTAAATAATGCTCCCTACCGGCTGTATGTTTAGTTTGAGGATTCTTTCCGCGATTTGGTTATCCTGTGGGTGTGTTTCTGTGAGGAGAAGGGTGCAACGTCGCAGGGGGACATATTTACTCATTTGTGAACATCGGTAAAACTGTCGCACTCAGGGTTGAGTTAATAGTAGAGGGAACTACATCTGAGTGCCACACTAACGTAGGTAAAGATTTATCGGGTCGGGACGCCCCGAGGTAGAGAAGGGTGCAATGTTGCGGATATGGGATTTGGCCTCCATCCATATCCGCTTGTAAATATTCCCCTATTTCCCCAATACTCCCCAACTATCCCCAATCCCCCATTCCCTAGTCCCATTGTCTGTAAACAACACTCTGTAGCCCCGACCTTCCCCTTTTTTCCCCCATTAAATGTCGTGCCCAGGTTCACCGCATCTCACGTAGACAACTATAGGACATCTTGCTAGTTATTCTTAGTCTATGTCAGTTAAGGACTCGTTTCCATTAATTCTGACTCTTCGTTGCACCAGAATGTGATTGTATGGCACCAGTAGTAAGTTTAGGACCTCCCAATACCTCCCCACAATCTCATCTCCGCATCCTCCCATCATCTCATGAAACAACAACACCAACAACAACAACAGCAGCGCGGGGAGTGCGCGTCCTCACTCCGGCTTGGTTAGCCGCCATTGACCATGTGCTCCGACGGGGTTACCACACAGGGGCTGACTGTCAGCTCCTCGTCAAGGGCGGAGCCCGGTAACCCCCCCGCACCCAATAAGAAGCGGCGGACCGATTCCATCTGGGGCGGAGCTAACGAGCCGAGGGCGTGTCACTCCCCGCTGGATATACGCAGCCACTTACCGGAGGTGACGTCAGATGCGCCTGAGCTTGGAGAGAAAAGGACGCCACCTCCAGCGCGACGATACCTCCCCGCATCTCTAGACCGGACCGGGTCGATTCTGCCCCTGAGCCAAGGTGCACCTTGAGCTACCGACTGCCTGTCCTTCCCAGCCATCAATCCCTGTGTGAGTCAGTCTTGTCCCGTTTGTCTGTGGTCTGTCGGGCATAAGATAAGACCGTGTATAAGTGCTTATCTTTCTGTGCTGTACCTCTGTGCCGTGTAATCTAAACATTCTGCAAACCCATATTATAACCTCCTCCGGAGGTCTTGAGAACTGTACCCCTGGTGTCGTGTCATTTAACCCAGCCGTTGTGTCCTTTCCTTCATTGATCTAGCGTAGCGCGATTCGGCCAACGTTCGAGTATAATCGGGTAACTTGTGCGAACACGGCGGCCATTCCGCTCGGCCCAGCATAACATCTTAATAAGTCGTGTCCGTAACAATATATACATATATATATATATACATATATATATACACACATATATATATATATATATATACATATATATATACATTTGTTTTGTTTGTTTTTTTTTTGTTTTTTTTGTATACAAGATCGAGGCTCGTGAAAGAGCGAACATTAATCACACAGAAAGACAAACCGACACATAAAACATATAACATCGGGAACGGTAGACAAGATGGGGAGAGAGGGGGAAGGACACAAACACAACATTTGAGAGCAGGGACCGAGAGACATGGAGACATCGAGAGATCTGAGAGAGGGCGAGGGCTTTGGGGGGCGGGGCATGGGAAGGGGGCGGTGGGAGAGGTATAAAACATGTGGACACTGCCAGGACTTCCAGGAAAGAAGTTGGAATTTCAAACAAGGTGGATCTGGGGTGAATTAGCGGGGGTAGAAAAGATCAAGGTTTTGGATGGGGGAAGATAAGAGATGGTGGTGAACAGCTGTTTTAAAGACCTGGAGGGAGGAGTGGGATTGAATGGAGTGAGGGAGTTTGTTCCAGAGGCGGGAGAAAAGTGGAATGAAAGAGTGATGGTGAGCAGAGAGCCGAGATTTCGGCAGTTTAACCATAAGAGAGTTGCAGGCAGATCTTGTGCGACCTGTAGGAATATTTGGGGGACAGAGCACAGAGAGAGCTGGGGGTGCAAGGCCGGAGAGGAGTCGGTAGAAGACAGAAAGACCACCTACCTGCCTGCGGTGAGTGAGTGAAAGGCCCTCAGAGATAGCTTCATCGCGGGAGATTCCAATAATTCTGAAAGCTTTGGTTTCAACAGCGTGAAGCCGAGCTAGGTGTGAGGCAGGAGCACCGGCACATAGGGGAGAACAGTCTTCCATTGAGCTGCGGATGAAAGCCTTGTATGTGGTGAGGAGCTCAGGTGTGCCGAGGAAGGACTTCGCACGACGGAGGATGCCCAGTCGGCAACTGGCTTTGGAGTCCAGCTTGGAAATGTGGTTTTCCCAAGAAAGATCATGGCAGATAGTGAGACCCAAAAGCTTGAGCGACAGAACTTCTTGGAGAGGATGGTTGAGAAAGTAGATGGGAGGGTTGTCCAGTCGATCTTTTCGGAGAGACATCGTAAGAGTGTGAGATTTGTCAGGATTGAAAGACATGTTCCACTTGTTTGACCAGTCTGTGATTTTGTCCAAGTCTTCAGAGAGTGAGGAGGCTGCAGACTGCCGATCTGAGGGAAGAGGAATGGAGCGGCAGAGAGTGGAGTCATCAGCAAAGAGATAGAGGATTTTCAAGAGAGTCAGAGAGATCATTGATAAAAATAAAAATAAAAACCACCTTTAGAGGCCATTTTTCCCCGCAAAGCGGGGGTTGGCCTTTTTCGGGAACCGTGGTTGTTGTTGTTTTTTGGTCCCCTTTTTGAAGCAATGTTTTACGGCCGGATGCCCTTCCTGACGCCAACCCTTTTTGCCGCCTTTAACGACAACCAGGGAATTACCAGTGAACTGGTACTCAATTAGCCGACCTCGGAAGGATGACAGGCTGAGTCAACCCCCCTGGCGTTAATTCAGCGATCTACTGGGATTCGAACCCAGGATCCTAGGTATCCTAAGCCGGCACCTTAGCCGCTAGCCCAACACCAGGATCATTGATGAGAGAGATCATTGATGAAGACCAGAAAAAGCACGGGGCCCAGAACACTGCCTTGGGGAACTCCAGCCTGAACAGGAAGAGGAGATGAGAGAAACCCATTCAGGGCCACACGTTGACGACGACTAGAGAGGAAGTCCGCCAGCCATGCGTGGAGATTTCCATGGATACCAAAGGAGGAGAGTTTGGTGAGCAGAGCGGGGTGCCAGACTGTGTCGAAGGCACGTGATATGTCGAGGGAGACAGCTCTAATTTCCTGTTTGGCATTGAGGACCTCCATCCATTGTTGAGACAGCAGAAGCAGCATGTCCAGAGTAGAGTGACCTGGTCTGAAACCAAATTGATGATCAGAGATCAAGCCATTGGAGAAGAGGAAAGATTTCATATCCGAAGCAATGATGGATTCCATGACTTTGCTGATAATTGGGAGAAGGCTGATTGGTCTGTAGTTGCTAGGATCTGTTTTTGCACCTTTTTTGTGCAAAGCGGTGATGTTGGCTGATTTCCAAGCAGATGGCAGTTGACCTTGAGCAAAAGAGAGGGTGAAGAGATCACAAGGTGAAGAGAGGTGAAGAGAGGGTATATATATATATACATATACAGATACATATATATGGTTCATGGTTCTTTTAACAAAGAAATCACCGAAGCGTTTAAAAGAAACTCACCAGATTGATATACCGAGTTCAGAAAGTAAACCCAAGTAAAGAAAAAAAATAAATTCCATATTAAATGCCAAGTCTGTGTATATATTGTCGCGATCCCGTCTGTGGAATGTATCCCAGCACGGAATACGGACGTGAATGTCCGGGCTTCAAGTAGTCCACGGAGTGAACAAAAGAGAACTCAATAAACACAATTGTGTTTTAATCGGCCTTCTAGGGGTAAGGCACGATTATTTATTGGCTCGATCACAAAACCATAAATGGTAACAGAATTGAATACACTGCACAAAGCCTGCAGGAACGGTCGGCACCAGGAGCTCCAACCAGGACGCAGGTAATATCTCTCGCGGTTCCAATCGACGACCTCCGGGACTCGGAGGGTAACAGGATGGAATACCGCACAAGGCCGGCAGGAACGGTCGGCCAGTAGCTCCAACACGAAGCAGGCAATCACTCGCGGGTCCAATCTACGAGATCCGGGATTCACTCGTTCTCTTCCGGAGTTACTCGCTCGTAAAATACAGAACGGTAATCGATCAGCCCAACTCGGCTGTCGTGAAGATTCAGGGAAAGCCCTTTTTATATTTCCCACTCGGAGCCTTCGAGACGCGTGCGTTGCACAAGATGGCGACCGCGCTCTCTGACCCTCCACCAATCACGTGCCGAATCGCCTCCCGATCGCGTGAGGCTCCAAGGAGGCCACGTCACGCGGTGGGCGAGGCACCAAATCTGGGTGAGAACAGGTGGTTTCTCACAGTCCTCCCCCCCTAAGTAAAAACCCCGTCGAATAGACGGCGTTTTTAAAACCAGTATTTGTAGTAGGTGCAAATCACATGGCAAGATGATGGCGGTAATCGCTAACAGGCAATTAACGCAATTAACAATTATTAACACTTATTAACAACAATAACGCAACAACGCAACAATACAACGCAACGCAATAGCGCAACAATAACGCAATTATTAACGCACAGGCAATTAACAGGCATGAACAGGTTAACAATGAACCAGTTTGGTTTTTTTTTTTTTTCCACACACAAATTTTAACACCATACACCACATTAATATCTACCCTACAAGAGTTACACTTCACACAAAGCACAATAGAGAGGCAAGGGGGCCAAACTCAAGTTGGGGGAAGCGTTGACAGGAAGGAAACGGGCCGAGACCTAGAGCGGCGGGTCCTCCTACGGTGTCGAGAACAACAGTCATATGCGTAATGACCCCTTTCACCGCACTGGTAACATCGATCGTTCGGGTCGAAAGGCCTGCGGACCAAAGGGCGTCTGAAACGAGGCCGCCGCGACATGCCATTCGACATCTCGACGCACACACGCGATCCGCAAATTAACCTTCCATCAAGGGCTCTGACCGAATCTTCAGCATCTCGTGGCTCTTCAAACTCAACAACTGCAAATCCAGGTGGGTTTCGAGCAACCCATACGTTGCGGAGTGGTCCGTAATGTTCGAAGACCCTCCCTAGCTCGGCTTTCGCTGCTCCATTGCCCAGGTTTCCCACATATACCTTAGCATTAGCGTTCCTGCTGAATCGCGACATGGCGGGAGCGGTCCCTGAGGAGCACGGCACCTGAGGGTGGCTTGACGGGAGGCTCGGGTGGACTTCAGCGGACGCAACGTCACCGTCGGGAACTGGAGTCGAAGCGCTAGGCTCCTCGGGCCAGAGTGAAGATATGTCTGACTCCGCCACTCTCTCCGCCTGTTTACTCTGGGATCTAGTGACCCCCCCACAGGTCAGAGTCAATGACTCCTCCCTGGCCATGGCATCATTGCCAATCAGCAAGGAGACCCCGGGTATCGGGTAGTAGGGTACCACCACACAGGTCACTGGACCCTTAAAAATGTCACTCCGGACCTCGAGGAGGGCAAGGGGATACCGGCCAAGAACCCGGTCAATGCCCCGAAGGAGGGTATACTCGCCGGTATAACGCATCTGAGAGGCCGGAACTACCCCCGCCCGGAGAACACACCGTGTCGCCCCAGTATCCCGAAGGTATTGGGCCTCAAACTTCAGCATCGAATCAGGGCCACCCACTAAGGCTGTCCCTGAATAATCCTGGTACAGTGGATGAATGGAATTAGCCTCGGTGGCAGTGACCTCGGTCACCGATGCCACCGTCGTGTGCGAGGGCCCGGCGGATGAGCTCCACTGATCTCCCTCCGACTTAACAGGAGGGTTGCCTCGGTAGGCCGGACTAGCGGGATTAGAGAAGCAGCGGTTTTCACCGTGCCCCACGCGTTTGCAGAAATCGCACCAGGGCCCTGCCCTGGTCTGCGGCTCGCGACCGCCACCAGTGGAGGGCATCGGAGAACCCCTCCCCTCGATCCAGCCGCCGGGCAGACGGGGGGCGGTCTTGATCGCAGACTCCTCCGTCTTACGACGCGACTGCGTGACTTGCAGCATTTTGCATGCCAAAACATGTTTATCAATAAGGTTGACGCAGTCTGCCAAGGAAACAGTGTCTTTGTCGACAAGAAACAATGCTAAGTCAAGCGGAAGCTGTTGATCGATACGGTAACGCACCAGGAGTTCCGCAACCGCTTGAGGTAACTCAACCTTGCTCCCCTTGAACCATCTCTGCAGCTGTTCCAACAAGGCCCGCGAATGTTCCTCATAGGTTTGACTGGACTCACGAGTCCAGCTGAAAAAATTTCTCCTATAAATACATGCGGACACCGCATAGGCGTTCAAAATCTCGGCCTTCAATGCCCTGTATTTGTTTGCGTCCTCGGTTGCCATCCTCGCATATACCTCCCTCGCCTTCTCAGATAGATGGCTCACAAGATGGCCGACCCACAAGTTCTCATCAATGCCACCGGCAGCCAACAACTTCTCCGCCATCTCCAGATACGCTTCTGGCTTCGTGTCTCCCGTCCAGTCCGGCAAACGAACATGAACAGTTTCCGGGACTCTTGCAGCAGACCCCTCTGCCCGCGGTCGTTCAGTCAACATTCGCAACTCATGCTCTCTGACGCGTTCAGCTTCTGCTGCTGCCGCACGCTCTCTCTCTCTCTCACGCTCTCTCTCACGCTCTCTCTCTGCTGCCGCATGCTCTCTCTCTGCTGCTGTCTCTGCTGCCGCATGCGCTCTCTCTGCTGCCGCATGCGCTCTCTCTGCTGCTGCACGCTCTCCCTCTGCTGCTGCACGCTCTCGGTCTTCTCGCTTAATACGCTCTGCCTCTGCCCTGTCATTCTCCCTGTTATACATGTCGAGTTGTTGAACCGGAGTCAGCCCGGTCCAGAAGGTCGAACGCATGCATTTAGTCATGATGGGATCGCTTCCTAACATCTCGGGTTGAGTGACCGGGTCAAGGCTGCTTGCGTCGCTCGCATCGCCACCCACGTGACTGTCAACATGATCAGGTTGAACTCTCACTTCTCTGGTCGACATAGCTTGGCTACGAGTTATCATAAGACAAGGCACAAAACACAACGCTCAAACACAACGCTCTGTTGGGGAAATACGACACGAACTACACAATATCCCCACCGCCCATCAAATTGCCAATGAGAAAAATACCACGTACAAATACTCACGTTTTTTTTTGTTTTTTTTTTGTCGGTTGTTTGGAGGGATCCGAGGCTATTCACTTATTCTTTGTCGGTTGTTTGGAGGGATCCGAGGCTATTCACTTCTCTGCAGTGAAGCACCACCCAAGACAGCGTCCTACGGCGAGAAGGTTCCTCCAAGACGGCGCCCGCTGGCGAGAAGGCTCCTCCAAGACGGCGTCCGCTGGTGAGAAGATGCAGAAAAGATGCAGATACCGAATTCCCGTCTCAATTCGAATGTCTCTTACTTGAATGATCCTAGGACGAGCAACCCATTTGTCGCGATCCCGTCTGTGGAATGTATCCCAGCACGGAATACGGACGTGAATGTCCGGGCTTCAAGTAGTCCACGGAGTGAACAAAAGAGAACTCAATAAACACAATTGTGTTTTAATCGGCCTTCTAGGGGTAAGGCACGATTATTTATTGGCTCGATCACAAAACCATAAATGGTAACAGAATTGAATACACTGCACAAAGCCTGCAGGAACGGTCGGCACCAGGAGCTCCAACCAGGACGCAGGTAATATCTCTCGCGGTTCCAATCGACGACCTCCGGGACTCGGAGGGTAACAGGATGGAATACCGCACAAGGCCGGCAGGAACGGTCGGCCAGTAGCTCCAACACGAAGCAGGCAATCACTCGCGGGTCCAATCTACGAGATCCGGGATTCACTCGTTCTCTTCCGGAGTTACTCGCTCGTAAAATACAGAACGGTAATCGATCAGCCCAACTCGGCTGTCGTGAGGATTCAGGGAAAGCCCTTTTTATATTTCCACTCGGAGCCTTCGAGACGCGTGCGTTGCACAAGATGGCGACCGCGCTCTCTGACCCTCCACCAATCACGTGCCGAATCGCCTCCCGATCGCGTGAGGCTCCAAGGAGGCCACGTCACGCGGTGGGCGGGGCACCAAATCTGGGTGAGAACAGGTGGTTTCTCACAATATATATAGAGATATATATATATATATATATATATATATATATATATATATATATATATATATATATATATATATGTATATGTATATATATATATATATATATATATATATATATATATATATATATATATATACATATATATATATACGTATATATATATATATACGTATATATATATATATACGTATATATATATATATATATATGTATATATCTATATATATATATATATGTATATATCTATATATATATATATATATATATATATATATATATATATATATATATATATATATATATATATATATATATATATATATATATATATACATATATTCGTATATATATATATATATATTGTTGCGGATATGAGGATTGTATTTTTTTTATGTGAGTCGGTTGTTGCGCGTGTGCGAGGGGGCACATGGGAGCGCGGAGTGGGGAGTGTTACGGAGGAAGTAACGAGGGAGTGTGCGCAAGAGGATGCGCGAGAAAGGTGTGTAACGGACGGGTGCATGGGGAAAGAGCGCGCTGTCAAGAGTAAGGGAGAATGCACGTCTGTGGTGAGTGTTACAGAGGGTGTAACGGGAGAGTGTGCGCAAGAGTGTGCGCGAGAAAGGTGTGTAACGGACGGGGGCATGAGGAAAGAGTGCGCGGTCGAGAGTAAGGGAGAATGCACGCCTGTGGTGAGTGTTACAGAGGATGTAACGGGAGAGTGTGCGCAAGACGGTGCACGAGAAAGGTGTGTAATGGACAGGTGCGTGAGGAAAGAGTGCGCTGTCAATAGTAAGGGTGAGTGCGCTGTCAAGAGTGGTGGTGAAAGTAGTGAGAGTGACACGGAGCGTGAGTTGGTTGTGGCAGGAGAGAGAGAATGTACACCTGGAATGGAAGGATGCACACCTGGAATGGAAGGATGCACACCTGGAATGGTCGAGCGTGTATGGGAATGCACACTGGAGTTAGTAGTCAAGCACGTGATTGGGGGTGCAAGTGAGTGCACACCCGTGGTTGTCACAGAGGAGGTGACCGAGGAGGGGGCGTGAAGAGGTGTGTTGGTGAGGTGTGCGAACGACGAGTGTGTGCTAAGGTGTGCGGTGGTCGGGTGTGTGACGAAGTCTATGAGTGAACCTGGAGGGTGTGTCAGAGAAGGTGCAATGACAAAGAGCATGGAGACAGCTGGATGTGTGAGCAAGGAACGGGCTGCGGGGTGTAAGAATGCAAGTGGAGCATCGACGCTAACCGGGTTAGCAGATAGATCGACTTATGGCCGAAGCGGGCCCTCGGTTCGTGCCGGGCTTCGTGTGCAGCGGGGACCAGCGGGGATCGTAACCGCGGCGGTTTCGAAAGAGTCGCCGTACGCGATCCATGCCAGGCCGCGCTCTGAACGGCCGCGTCCGTGCTCCGCTAGGCGGAGCGGGTGGCCCGGTAGGAAGGGTCGTCATGGCGACCCCTTTTTGTTGCGGCGTTACGGCAGGGCGAGATCGCGTCATCAGGCGGGAGACCGGACGGCTCCGCGCCGAGGGGGACCTTGGGATCTCGGCCCGAGTAAACCTCCTTCCCTGCACCGCATGCCGGACGGATCCAACCGCCGGCAACAAACCACCCGCATTCATTGCTCAGCTTTGCGAAGCCGAGCTTTGGAAACTAATTGGCGCACCGAGAGGCTCAAGTGAGTAGACGTGTGATGATGATAGTGTTTTGGACCCGAAATTGAAAAGCAAAATTTGATGATTGGCAAAGGATTGGCAGATTGATGATTGGTAGAATGATTGGCAGATGATTGGCAAATTTTTGATTGGCTGAAATTGGATGGGCCAAATTGGTAGTGGAAGATACCCGATGTGGTGGGATGGCAACTCTGCCATCCCTCGCAGAGGGGGCAAAGGAGCACTAGTTATGGGGTTGGCAGTGAAAACTAGCCCGGGAGGGTTAGGATATAGTGTGTAGGGATCTAGAGAAGATGACCATAGGTAACGGTGGAGGTAAGTAGTGACAATGATACCTGTAGTGGGGGACACAGGTAGATTAGTTTGGATTATAATGACGAGGGAGCGCAATAGTTTAAAGGGGCGACGGGGAAGCGCGAGTTTTAGCAGGGCACCAGGTAGATTAGATGATGCCGTGTGAGTGAGTATTGATATCGGTGAAATGAGGAATTGCTCGGCAATGCTCGAGAGGTGATTGTGAGTTGTATTGAGCGTGGAAGTGTATGAAGCAGTGTATGAGGAACAATTGTGATTGCACAGGTGTGCAACTGAACAGGTGTATGGAGCAGTGTATGAGTGAGTGATGGTGATGTGTGTTGTGTTGACCAAATGGTCCTGGGAGGAAGGAGGGTGCAGGAAGCACCAGTAGGAGTGATTGCACAGGTGTGCAACTACAGGTGAATGGAGAATGGTTGTGTGGAATACATGGAGTGTGGAATATATGGAGTATGGAATGGATGGTCGTGGAGTGAGTATGGTGGAAACTGTGGAGTGGAGTGGATGGTGCGAAGGTGTGAATGGGGGAAGAGTGGACCCCTATCACGAATACCCGAGGAGTGTAGTGTAAGTGTTAGGTAGAGGGTACAGGTAAATTGTGGTTGGATATTGGCATCTGTGGTGCGTGTGGAAGAATGGAGTTTGGATGGGTGCATTAGTGACGTGGAAATGGCTGGGCATGTGGCCTGTTAGTGTGTGTAGTTGGTTGAGCACTCCACCACTGTGAGGATGTCGGCCAGGTGAGGCCGCAGGTGGGCTCTGGGAGCCGTTAGAGTTGTGGATGGGGCCCGAGGATCCGGAGGACGGACCCGGGTAGCCCAGTGCCATAGGGCACCGAGTGGGGAGAGCGCCAGAGGGCCTTCCCCAGGTAGATAGGTAGGGTTAAGGAGAAAGGTAAGCTCGGAGGCAACTACAGTGGTGGAGGGGTGCAGGTGGGTAGACCTGCTGGGAGAGCCACACGACCCAGTCCTGAAATTGTGCGAAGGCACAGGGAGTTGAATCGGGGGAGTGAGACCCCAAATTGATAAGCACCACAGTTTGGTCAATGGGAATTGGCAGAATAACACGGAATAACACGATACGGAATGACGGAATAACACGATACGGAATGACGGAATAACACGATAACACAGTAATTGTGATGGCAAATATAAGCAAAGAAATGACGACCGCTCATCATCGACGAGCTAACGAAACTTAGTCGAAATGAAATTCCATTTCAATGCGACTATTAGAACCGACAGCCAACAGAAGCCTTCATTGTGAGGTCACCAATGGGCGTGACTGTGTGACGTCACAGAACGACAGTTCCTTATCGCATTTGAAACATTGCTTCAAGATGGCGAGCACGTGTTTCTTTCTCGTTGCTTCGCTTCGCTGTTTCATACTGTACTTCAACCTCGGTTACCTGGTACTACTTCAACAGGTGAGCTTTGAACGAGTGGGAAGATTTGCGTGTACGTTTTATCTGGTTTGAAGGTGCGGTTCGACAACTTTCCATGTGCACGGGGACATGCACAGCTGCTCGTTTCCACCTCGCTGGAGCTGAGTTACTCTGAACCGAATGGGCCTGTTTGTGTGTGTCCGTGTGTGTCAATGTTTGCGACGTTGGTTGTTATCTCCACATGCGGCTTGCAGAGGTGCAACGGATTCCTGCCAGGTCGCGATATATCCACGTGTGTGTGTGTGTGTGTGTGTGTGTGTGTGTGTGTGTGTGTGTGTGTGTGTGTGTGTGTGTGTGTGTGTGTGCGCGTGTGTGCCATGTTCTTTGTGTACTTATGCTTGAGCGTTCTGATGTGGAATGTGATACAACCGAATGATCGTTGTGACCTCCTCAGTTCGTTAGGCTTTCAATGTTTTTGACAGACACCATCCTCAGGTGTGGCGAGAGAAGCTGAATAGGTCCTTCCATGGCATGGCTTTCCAAATGAACAAGAGACACAACGATAACATTGTAACAAAGTATATAACAATTAATACTAATAACATTAACACCAATAATAAGAGGAACATCATTTGGCAATAATAACGAACCAACAATCCTCCCAGGCCTGCCCAACCTCATGATTGGTCCAATTTAGCAGAAATGCGTACATAATATATAGACGGTCCTGAAGACATTCGTTACATCGGCCAGAGGGTTAGACCTGCTCGGAAATGCCTGGTCACCATGCTGAGAATATTTTTTAAATGACGGGATAACACAGTAATTGTGATGGCAAATATACGCAAAGAAATGACGACCGCTCATCATCGACGAGCTAACGAAACTTAGTCGAAATGAAATTCCATTTCAATGCGACTATTCGAACCGACAGCCAACAGAACCCTTCATTGTGAGGTCACCAATAGGCGTGACTGCACGACTGTGTGACGTCACAGAACGACAGTTCCTCATCGCATTTGAAACATTGCTTCAAGATGGCGAGCACGTGTTTCTTTCTCGTTACTTCGCTTCGCTGTTTCATACTGCACTTCAACCTCGGTTACCTGATACTACTTCAACACGTGAGCTTTGAACGAGTGGGAAGATTTGCGTGTACGTTTTAACTGGTTTGAAGGTGCGGTTCGACAACCTTCCATGTGCACGGGGACATGCACAGCTGCTCGTTTCCACCTCGCTGGAGCTGAGTTACTCTGAACCGAATGGGCCTGTTTTTGTGTGTCCGTGTGTGTCAATGTGTGCGACGTTGGTTGTTATCGACACATGCGGCTTGCAGAGGTGCAAAGGATTCCTGCCAGGTCGCGATATATCCACGTGTGTGTATGTGTGTATGTGCGTGTGCGTGCGTGCGCCATGTTCTTTGTGTACTTATGCTTGAGCGTTCTGTTGTGGAATGTGATACAACCGAATGATCGTTGTGACCTCCTCAGTTCGTTAGGCTTTCAATGTTTTTGACAGACACCATCCTCAGGTGTGTAGAGAGAAGCTGAATAGGTCCTTCCATGGCATGGCTTTCCAAATGAGCAAGAGACACAACGATGACATTGTAACAAAGTATATAACAATTAATACTCATAACATTAACATCAATAATAAGAGTAACATCATTTGGCAATAATAACGAACCAACAATCCTCCCAGGCCTGCCCAACCTCATGATTGGTCCAATTTAGCAGAAATGCGTACATAATATATAGACGGTCCTGAAGACATTCGTTACATCGGCCAGAGGGTTAGACTTGCTCGGAAATGCCTGGTCACCATGCTGAGAATATTTTTTAAATGACGGGATAACAGTAATTGTGATGGCAAATATACGCAAAGAAATGACGACCGCTCATCATCGACGAGCGAACGAAACTTCGTCGAAATGAAATTCCATTTCAATGCGACTATAATAACCGACAGCCAACAGAAGCCTTCATTGTGAGGTCACTAATGGGCGTGACTGTGTGACGTCACAGAACGACAGTTCCTTATCGCATTTGAAACATTGCTTCAAGATGGCGAGCACGTGTTTCTTTCTCGTTGCTTCGCTTCGCTGTTTCATACTGTACTTCAACCTCGGTTACCTGGTACTACTTCAACAGGTGAGCTTTGAACGAGTGGGAAGATTTGCGTGTACGTTTTACCTGGTTTGAAGGTGCGGTTCGACAACCTTCCATGTGCACGGGGACATGCACAGCTGCTCGTTTCCACCTCGCTGGAGCTGAGTCACTCTGAACCGAATGGGTCTGTTTGTGTGTGTCCGTGTGTGTCAATGTTTGCGACGTTGGTTGTTATCTACACATGCGGCTTGCAGAGGTGCAACGGATTCCTGCCAGGTCGCGATATATCCACGTGTGTGTGTGTGTGTGTGTGTGTGTGTGTGTGTGTGTGTGTGTGTGTGTGTGTGTGTGTGTGTGTGTGTGTGTGTGTGTGTGTGTGTGTGTGTGCGTGCGCCATGTTCTTTGTGTACTTGTGCTCAAGCGTTCTGATGTGGAATGTGATACAACCGAATGATCGTTGTGACCTCCTCAGTTCGTTAGGCTTTCAATGTTTTTGACAGACACCATCCTCAGGTGTGTAGAGAGAAGCTGAATAGGTCCTTCCATGGCATGGCTTTCCAAATGAACAAGAGACACAACGATAACATTGTAACAAAGTATATAACAATTAATACTAATAACATTAACACCAATAATTGGGTAACATCATTTGGCAATAATAACGAACCAACAATCCTCCCAGGCCTGCCCAACCTCATGATTGGTCCAATTTAGCAGAAATGCGTACATAATATATAGACGGTCCTGAAGACATTCGTTACATCGGCCAGAGGGTTAGACCGGCTCGGAAATGCCTGGTCACCATGCTGAGAATATTTTTTTAAATGACGGGATAACACAGTAATTGTGATGGCAAATATACGCTAAGAAATGACGACCGCTCATCATCGTCGAGCGAACGAAACTTCGTCGAAATGAAATTCCATTTCAATGCGACTATAAGAACCGACAGCCAACAGAACCCTTCATTGTGAGGTCACCAATGGGCGTGACTGCACGACTGTGTGACGTCACAGAACGACAGTTCCTTATCGCATTTGAAACATTGCTTCAAGATGGCGAGCACGTGTTTCTTTCTCGTTGCTTCGCTTCGCTGTTTCATATTGCACTTCAACCTCGGTTACCTGGTACTACTTCAACACATGAGCTTTGAATGAGTGGGAAGATTTGCGTGTACGTTTTATCTGGTTTGAAGGTGCGGTTCGACAACCTTCCATGTGCACGGGGACATGCACAGCTGCTCGTTTCCACCTCGCTGGAGCTGAGTTACTCTGAACCGAATGGGCCTGTTTGTGTGTCCGTGTGTGTCAATGTGTGTGACATTGGTTGTTATCTACACATGCGGCTTGCAGAGGTGCAACGGATTCCTGCCAGGTCGCGATATATCCGTGTGTGTGTGTGTGTGTGTGTGTGTGTGTGTGTGTGTGTGTGTGTGTGTGTGTGTGTGTGTGTGTAATAGAGCAATTGGACAGAGCAACAGATAAAGCATTTGCAGGAGGTAATAGAGTATACATTAATGTATATCAAAACAGAGCACACTGGTCTGTAAAGGATAATCAATATTCATGTTGTTTTTCAAAAAGTAAACTCAAAGAAAGTATTCGATTTCTGCGAAACAACAGTTGCTTTACATTTGGCAACAAGCTACTCCAGCAGACTGTGAAAGTGTAACTCAGTATAACTCATTGGTTGGAAGCAGGTACTAGCATGTGGTCGTAAGAATGTCAGGAATGTATCTCGCTCTGTCGAAGCTGGGAGTCCTTTTGTCCACCTTTATTATGACCCCGGGCTAACACACATTCCCAAGCCCGCACTATTTGTTTTGGACATCGGGATGCAAAGAGGGCGAAGAAACTCCCCAGCAGGGAGGCGGTTGTGGAGGACCAAGGAGCTTCAGCGCACGGAGGATTAACATTCAGCGCACGGAGGATTAACATTTAGCGCACGGAGGATTAACTCCAATTTGCCCATATAAACAAGAGCAAACTTTGAGTCAGCAGCACTTGCCACGAGAACCTCTGCCCAAATGGAACGATCGAGTACGGAACAAGGACAGCGCAGAAGACCGAACGAAGAAGAACCAACGACTTGAATTACTAAATTCGTTATAGTATTGTAGTTCTTTATTATATTGAAACAAGTGAATTATTAGTTAATAAAGCTTTGCTTTGTAAAAGCCCTGTTTAGTTATTTTGTATCCTCCTGAGTTATATAACTATTCCCGAACAATATGGAGGCACCGCTGGGATCAATTGGACACCGACAAGATCTTTAAAGGTGAGTGTGTCTTGTTTTTGTCCAGTATGATTTACGAACCTGGGAATAGTTATTTTGTATATACATGGAGGATTTGGTGTTTGGGCTTCTCCACGCACCATCGGTGCACGGAAGCCCTGATAAGGAAAATATAGATGCACGTGCTTGCACAGCACATGCTTGCGACACAAAGGATCCATATGAGCAGGGCCCGGGTGCTGTGTAATTAATTAGTACACAAAGAACCGACTACTAGGGTGCTGCATATTCACAAAGATCCATTTTTTTGAGCTGGCCCTCCCGGTGCTGTGTTTTATGCAAAGAACCAATGACTGTGTGATTAAGATGTATTTTGAGATACCTTGTAAATAAATGTAATGATGTAACGATTTTGTAACGATAGTCCTACAAAATGTCTGCTCGTTCCTTTTTCCTTTGAGTCGTAATCCTGTTGAAATCTCATTACAAATGCGGAAGTTCGTACGCCGGGGAATGATCGAGATCCTTGATATCGATTTAGGAATAGTGAATGAGCAAACGAAGTCACGGATGGAACATCGACAAACGATTGTAGCTATTATTCGTGTTTTTCTAATGATTTCTGTAAATACGTATTTTTCCTGTGCTGTGTAATTCTTCTGACACGCGCCACTGATGTGCGCGAAGCGAAGCGAATGTCTGCCTGCATTCGCCTGGGTAATTGAGACTGCGTCTTTGCGAAGATTAGTGCGTAGTCACATGAATACGCTGGTTATTAAGGGCCTTGCTGTGAACTGGGAGCAGGTCGACCATGAGTGCACCATGGGACCATCTGTTTCCGAGTCATGTAAGGCCTGTACACTCGTTTACACACTCGTACACCTGTGTAGCACTTACAACGTACTTTTGAGTTGTCCACCCAAATGGTGGAGGACTCGCTTGGCGTGCAAGAGAGGGCGGGAAATGGATATATATATATATATATATTTCTCCCAATTTGTGGTATCACGACGAAACGGCTTATATCTTTGGAACGGCTGGTTGGATTTAGACAAATTAAACGGAATTGTGTAGGACGAAAGCCGTGGGTCCAAGGTAAGGGGAAAAAAAAAAAAAAAAAAAAGGGTGGAGGAGAGGAAAAAAATTTTCGCCAATTTTTCCCACCATTTTATAACACCTAAAAATCGTTCGATCAACATATAAATTAATGACAGACAACGCCATCTCATGCCGGTCCAGAATTATTATGAAAGATGGCGATTGGATGAACATTGCATACCGACACTCCCTCACTGTCCCTCATTGTCCCTCATTTCCACTCCGGCTACTTGTCTCTTGCTCCCGCTCCTTCTCCCTCCCTCTAGTTCCCATTGGCGGACGCTTTGCGAGAAGCAAAGCGTTTGTGTGAACCCTCAACCTCAACCTAGGTTGAAGTTGGTGTTGCAGTGTTGTTGTTTTTTTGTGTATTTT
>NC_136261.1:102894622-102964622 GCF_964187855.1 Myxine glutinosa | reverse complement strand
ATATATGTATGTGTGGTTACCATTGTGTGATTTCCCCTTCGACAGAGCGGACACCTGAGGATTCATCCATTTCATACTGACCCGTTTGGCTCATCTACTGATCTGTGAGATTGGGTTGTGCAAAAGCCACAGGTGAGAGAGATTCTCTGGAGGTCACCGTTTGAACAGGTGGAGAGATCCTTCCTGGAGGTACGAGTGAAGCTTTAGAGGAACAAGTGATAACACATCCAACGCTACTTTGATAAAAGGTGGAACAGACCCCAGTAGATTTATTTATAGTATATATAGTACAGGTGTGTACAGGTGTATTCTAAAACGCAGATCCTAGTAATCTACCTGGTACATTGAGTGAATATTGAGTGTTATTCACATACAGGCAGAATGGGAAATGGAACCTGCAAGAATACACATGAACAACCAGAGATTCCACAAAAAGGTACTTGTACATATCATATGTACGACCGTTATGGTGCTGAAGCTAAAAGACAGGTCGAGAATTGGTATTTGTGGACAAAGGGACATGCTGAGGAGTTTCCAAGAGATGGTACATTTGAGCGAAGTCGATTGGAAAGATTGGGACAAAGATTGAAAGCCAGGAAGAGACAGAATCTAACGGTAGACTGGCTTGCATTCCATCTTTGGGATGGTGAATCCAGACAACGGGAGCAGAAAGAACGGATAACGGATCTAGAACTTAAAATAAAAAGGATACAGGATACCGTGGAGGAGACAAATGCACAACTGCCCTCGAAATTAGGAATAAAAGTGACAGTTGCCCCATCTGATTTCCATTTGTCCCCCCAAAAAGGACGGTACAGAGAATTTTTTCATGTTTCAGGAGATAACGAGAGATTGCAGTGGCAACTCAGGGATGTAGAGATGCAGCCCAGCAATACAAGTGCACAGGTGCACAGACCAGGAAATGACAGAAACCGGTGTTTCGAGTGTGGAAAGATGGGACATTGGAGACGAAGATGTCCGTATGTCAACAGGAGGACAAGTTCATGGGGCAAACCAAGATCAAGGGTACCAGTGCTTAACGGTACCTCAGACAATGATTAGGCCTTCATTGCTGCAAATCCCAAATGATGATTGGCCTCAACAGATTCGATTACTGGACAAACATGAATAACTGTCGATGATTCTTGTGTCTGAAAAGTTTTCGGAGCAAGAATGATTCATTTTTTCTTTTGCTTGTTAACAAATTAATAATTAATTGATCAAATGCCAAAAAAAATTGGATCTTCTATTTTGGACACAGCAATTTTAAATTTACAAAGTTTGGAACAATTGGGTTGCAAATTTTTTGAAACCAAGTGACAAGAGTCACATGATGATCAGGTGGGAATTTCGGACTATTGTTCCGCATGATCGATAGGTCAGTGGTCGACTGACATGTAAATGGGCGTATAGTCAAATTTGGATAAATTATTGTGGGAACCGAAAGGGTAATTTCAATGTGACATCATTGGGGTTTTCTAAGAATAAACTTTTTGGTCCATTTGTGTATTAGCATTTATAAAATTGAAGGACAAATTTTATGAAATTGAAATAAAAACTGACACCCATCCTGATCTGTAAATAATGGTTCCAACGCAAACAAATATGCATAATGCATGCGTGTGTGTGTGTTTTGTGTATCAATGTTTGTGTTTGTTGTTGTTGTTTTGTGTATCAATCTTACAAGATTGTTGACACCAACAGTGTGCCTTGTCTGAAAATAGATAGTTCCATGGGGATGGGATCGCACATCGAGAGAATTCGTAAAATAAAAATAGAAATATAATTTGATTATGAAAATTATCACTTTTGTCAAGGGAGATGGAGAATAAAGATTTGATTTGCGGAGTTATGAGCAGCTATTCATTAATAGTAAAAATTGGGAGTAATCTTGGGATTCCATTTTGATAGAATTCATATGAGAATAACAGCTATTTATGGATATGAGCTTCATAAAAAAAAAAAATGTGGGAGTACAAAATTAGTCAAATTTGGGAGAGGTCTTACACTGACGTCCCAGAATACATAATTTACACAGGGTAAACGAATTAATTTATCGTAGGGGATTGTTAACAGCAGCCTGAAAATGTCCTGAGAGCAGGTGTGGAATCTGATCCATGTAATCAGAAATCCCAGATTTGTTTTTACAAACAAAATTTTGGTAGAGGTATTGTGTGGACGAGCACTCGCTTGGTAGATAAAAAACGGTACTGCATGTTGGCAGCCATTTTTGCGGCCAGTTAGGCCAAACAAACTGAAAGGAAATTGTAGTTATATACGTAATGTGCACATGGCTATTTGTAAAAAAAAGAAAAAAAAAAGGAAATTTGTTGAGATGGGAAACATTTTTCGAAGGTTTATTGAAGTGTAATAATATGACATGTGGCAAGGCAAACTATTGGATGGAAAAAAAAATTAGATCTGGTTATAGAATAAATTTACTGACCCCTTGAAGTTAATTCTTCGAATCATTGTTTCACTGGCATTTTGAGTTCACATTGGAAATAGTTTGGTAGAACTTTGGTTAAAACCTTTGGTTGCGGTATTTTGGAACGAACTGATAAACCATAGGAGATTGATAAGAATGAAACAAAAAAATGGACCCAAAGTAGAAAGGTGGATTCATGCCTCTCATTGCAAGCGAGCACATGGGGCAAGGGAGGACGGTCCCACAGAAAATGAGGCTGCACCTAGCAGCCCAGCAGAACATTCAGTGGCAGATAAATGATAGTCGTGATTTACAGTCATTTGAATTACATTTTAACACCCCTTGCATTGATAAACATTGCATTTTCAACATGTATTCCTACTTGGGATAGTGACATTTATTTGCCTACATGACATACAATTACCTACTGATATTAATACAGCATGAGTGATAATGTATCACAACTACACTCATGATCAGGGGATTTAGTTCAACCCCAGGAGATAGGGGGATCAGGGTAAGACAAATAATCTGATTTATGTTACATATTAAGGGATTTTCTTTATTTACCTTTTAGGAAGCTTGTTAGTTTGGTATATAATGTTGAATGTCATCGACATATAATTATGTTATAGGTATGAACATATACAAGGAGTAGCAGACTTGCTTGTTGGTTTAGTAGTTAGATTGGCAATTGTTTTAGTGGTGGCTTGCTTGAAAGCCTTAGTGACGATGTGTTTGAATAAGGTAACCAACAACACGATGATAACGCATGAAGTTACAAATGAGGAAAGAAATGTGGAACCACAAGAGGAAGACTTTTATGGCGACATAAATACTGAGATTAAAAGATTAAATCAAGTGATGTTGCAAATGAATACAGTAGAATTAAGATAATGACATAACGACAATGTTATGAGTTGTGTCAATTACAAGATCAGTGAACTCATATCACCACGAGTGACACACTGTTAGTAAAAAAAAAAAAAAGAAGGAAAAGGAAAAGTGGGGAGGAATTATGATAATAATACATTTTGCTTAATTTGTTGGTTTGGAAAAAATTTGTTGGGAATTAGATATTCCTGTTTGTGATTGTAATCATATGCAATTTATTTTCTTTGAGTAGTGCTAAAATACCTGCATGAGTTAATTTTTGAACTATATTAACCTGAAAGCAATTGTGGATGCTATTCTTAGTTTAGTAGTCAAATACATACCTGATTGAATATTATTTGTGTGACGCATATAAATAAATATAACTTTTGAATGTTTTAAGGGGGAAAAAAAAAAAAAAAAAAATTGTTGAATGTGAAACTGTCGGAAGATATACATGATTATGCTGATTTCATGGTAAGATGTACCCTATCTGATTCAGTGTGTGTGGAAAGCAGATTCAGATGTGACTGAGCATAAGGATAAGACGAGATCACATTTGAAGGGGGTGCTAACGGAATTGGGAAGAAGTTCGAGAAAGAAAATTTGTGGCTAAAAAATGAAGTTAATCGTGGCATACACCCTCTTTCTCAAAGAATGATGAAGACATTCTCCCATGTAACTTGGAGATGGATGCTTACCTTCACCAAGGAAATTTATGTGACCATTTGCCTGGATCACACTGCAACATATGAAAGAAAGGCGATCACTTACTCTTGTTTGAAGGCTTGGAACATTCATCACATCAGAAGTTGCAGGACAACGACATTTTACCTGCACCCTCTGCGAAATGCGGGAACATATGTTATTACTTCACCAACTTGCGGGGAGCCAGCATGGAGCTGCAAACAAATGGCTGTGCCTTTTCACAACAGCTGTGCACGATTCTGCTGGTTGCTCATGGTATGGACCATGGATGACCTGAACACCATGGTCCCAACATCATTGTGGATGCATCCGGCATCCCTGTTCCACATCTTGCTGGCCAATCAACGTCACACCAATACTTGCTGCCCACTCATAATGAGGGAGGAGGCAAGTCGACTACAACTGGGCGAAGGCCTTGTTCAGGAATTACTATGGTTTTTTTTTTTATTATTATTATTATTATTTTTTGTATACAAGATCGAGGCTCGTGAAAGAGCGAACATTAATCACACAGAAAGACAAACAGACACATAAAACAAATAACATCGGGAGCGGTAGACAAGATGGGGAGAGAGGGGGAAGGACACAAACACAACATTTGAGAGCAGGGACCGAGAGACATGGAGACATCGAGAGATCTGTGGGAGGGAGAGGGCTTTGGGGGGGAGGCATGTGAAGGGGGGGAGGCATGTGAAGGGGGGGAGGCATGTGAAGGGGGGGGGGGTGGGAGAGGTATAAACATATGGACACTGCCAGGATTTCCAGGAAATAAGTTGGAATTTCAAACAAGGTGGATCTGGGGTGAATTAGTGGGGGTAGAAAAGATCAAGGTTATGGATGGGGGAAGATAAGAGATGGTGGTGAACAGCTGTTTTAAAGACCTGGAGGGAGGAGAGGGATTGAAGGGAGTGTGGGAGTTTGTTCCACAGGCGGGAGAAAAGAGGAATGAAAGAGTGAAGGTGAGCAGAGAGCCGAGATTTCGGCAGTTTAACCATCAGAGGGTTGCTGGCAGATCTTGTGCGACCTGTAGGAATATTTGGGGGACAGAGCACAGAGAGAGCTGGGGGAGCAAGGCCGGAGAGGAGTCGGTAGAAGACAGAAAGACCACCTACCTGCCTGCGGTGAGTGAGTGAAAGGCCCTCAGAGATAGCTTCATCGCGGGAGATTCCAATGATTTTGAAAGCTTTGGATTCAACAGCGTGAAGCCGAGCCAGGTGTGAGGCAGGAGCACCAGCCCATAGGGGAGAACAGTATTCCATTGAGCTGCGGATGAAAGCCTTGTATGTGGTGAGGAGCTCAGGTGTGCCGAGGAAGGACTTCGCACGACGGAGGATGCCCAGTCGGCGACTGGCTTTGGAGGCCAGCTTGGAAATGTGGTTTTCCCAAGAAAGATCATGGCAGATAGTGAGACCCAAAAGCTTGAGTGACAGAACTTCTTGGAGAGGATTGTTGAGAAAGTAGATGGGAGGGTTGTCCAGTCGATCTTTTCGGAGAGACATAGTAAGAGAGTGAGATTTGGCAGGATTGAAAGACATGTTCCACTTGTTTGACCAGTCTGTGATTTTGTCCAGGTCTTCAGAGAGTGAGGAGGCTGCAGACTGCCGATCTGAGGGAAGAGGAATGGAGCGGCAGAGAGTGGAGTCATCAGCAAAGAGATAGAGAGGATTTTCCAGAGAGTCAGAGAGATCATTGATAAAGACCAGAAAAAGCACAGGGCCCAGCACACTTCCTTGGGGAACTCCAGCCTGAACAGGAAGGGGAGATGAGAGAAATCCATTCAGGGCCACACGTTGACTACGACCAGAGAGGAAGTCCGCAAGCCATGCATGGAGATTTCCATGGATACCATAGGAGGAGAGTTTGGTGAGCAGAGCTGGGTGCCAGACCGTATCAAAGGCCCTTGATATGTCAAGGGAGACAGCTCTGATTTCCTGTTTGGCATTGAGGACCTCCATCCATTGTTGAGACAGCAGAAGCAGCATGTCCAGAGTAGAGTGACCTGGTCTGAAACCAAATTGATGATCAGAGATCAAGCCATTGGAGAAGAGGAAAGATTTCATATCCGAAGCAATGATGGATTCCATGACTTTGCTGATAATTGGGAGCAGGCTGATTGGTCTGTAGTTGCAAGGATCCTTTTTTGCACCTTTTTTGTGTAAAGCGGTAATGTTAGCTGATTTCCAGGATGCTGGCAGATGACCTTGAGCAAAAGATAGGGTGAAAAGAACAGAGAGAGGGTGAGATCGAGCGGCAGAGCAGGATTTTAGGACCCGTGGGCTGATGCCGTCTGGACCAGTTGCAGAATCAGAGTCGAGGTTTGACAAAAACTCCTCCACCTTGTCAGGAGAGAAGGACACAGAGTCCAGGAGCAGTTGGGTTCGACTGGGAAAGGTGGGAACAGAGAGAGATGGGTTTGGGACTAAGGATTTCGAGGCGAACACAGAGTTGAGGCATTCGGCTTTGTCACGTGCGATGTCAACTGTGTGTCCATTTGAGGTAAGGGAGGGGATGGAGGGGGAACAAACACCAGAAACGGATTTGACCAGACGCCACCAGGATTTGGAGGAAGGAGACAGGTTTGAGAGTTCATTCTTGAGTGAGGAGAGATAGTGCTTCCTGGCACTCCTGAGGGTAGACACACACTTGTTCCGAGCTTGGTGGAAGGAACTGAGATTTCCTTCAGTTGGATTAGCCTTCCAAGAGGCAAAGGCAAGTTGTTTCAGGGCAACTGCCTCACCACAAGATTCAGTGTACCATGGACGGGAGGAAGGGTAAGACAATTGAAGGCGAGATGGGATAAATCTGTGCATGAGAGAGATCAGTTTGCTTTGGAAGAATTCCCAGGAAGAATTGATGTCAGAGGCAGTGGAGATGGGAGACCAATCCAGACGATTGATGGCTGCTTGAAGACCGTCCCAGTCGGCCTGAGTGAAATGCCAGACTCGTCGACGCTGAGGAGGCTCTCTGAGAATGGCCAGAGAGATGTCCACTTTGACAAGCACATGATCAGAAGAACCGATTGGAGCAGAAGAAGAGCAGCAGACATTAGCAGGGAAGTTTGTCATAACCAAGTCGAGAAGAGAAGATACTCCATTGGCTGAGATCCGGGTCGGGAAATTGACAGATTGTGTCAATCCCAGTGAGTCACAGAAGTCCTTTGCTGAGGTGCCATGACTAGTGAGAGAGGAACCCACACCCAACCAGGTGGCATGATGACAGTTGAAGTCACCACATATGAGGAAGAGAGAGTTGGGATGAGTGGATAGAAGTTGGTCCATGTTGTCAGACATTGAAATGTAGATGGAGTCATCACTGTTTGGGGGACGGTACAGAACACATATGAACAAAAGGTGGGAGCGGAGAGGAAGCCGTAACCAGAGGTACTCCTGCGGGTGAGGAGGAAAGAGAGCAGTGCAAGGACAGTGAGGAAGAGAGTTTTTGACAAAGATAGCCACCCCACCACCAGGCCGAGGCTCAGGTCTATCATACCGGAGGAGGGAGTAACCAGGAAGAGATATTAAGGAATCAGAGACATCTTGAAGGAGGAAAGTCTCTGTTAAGCAGATCAAGTCTGGATTGTCAGAAGCAACCTGTATGGAGAGATCAGTCAGGTTTGAGCGAAGGCCCCGGATGTTTGAGGTCCATACCGTTAATGAAGAGAGAGGGGGAGCATCGGGTACAGGACAGGGGAGGGGAGGAGTAGGGTAAGATGAAGGATGAGAGGGGGAGGTAGGGAGAGCAGTTGATAGTGTTTCAGATGTTGCAGAAGAGTTCCAAGAAAGGGAAAGATGAGGAGGATGAAAGGATTGCTGGTGAAGGGATGCGGCACAGTGAGGGGTTGTTTGAGGGGGGGGGGCAGAGGAAAGTAGAAGGTTTGGGGGGGTGGAGGTATGAGATAGAAGGGAGACGAAGTGGGGAGGAGGCAGCTTGGAGGAGGAGGGGGGAGGAGAGAGAATTGGAGAGGAATGGTATGGGGGGAGAATTGAATGGGAGGGATTGGGGGGGAGTTTTGAAGGGGAGGAGTGAGGGGGGAGTTTAGGAGGGGAGGGGCAAGGGGGGAGTTTTGGAGGGAAGGGGAAAGGGGGGAGATCAGGAGTGGAGGGGCAAGGGGGGGGATTAGGAGGGGAGGGGCAAAGGGGAAGTTTAGGAGGGGAAGGGCAAGGGGGGAGTTCAGGAGTGGAGGGGCAAGGGGGGAGTTTAAGAGTGGAGGGGCAAGGGGGAAGTTTCGGAGTGTAGGTGCAAGGGGGGGGATTTGGATGGGAGGGGCAAGAGGGGAGTTTAGAAAGTGGATGATTAATGAAAGACGAACATTGATAACAAATTGGGTTTGTTGTGATTTTCAAGTTAGCAATCCGGTTCAGGATGATGGAGGAGGGATGGAATGAATGTGAATTTAGACCATGTAGTGAGGGAGACGTATAAGATATTAAATTTCTTTTTTTTGAAGTGGAATGAGTTGGAGAGGAAATTGAGAAAAGCCTTTTAAATAGGAAGAAAAACAGCGTGTTGTAATATACCACTGAATAAAAAACAGAAGGGGAAAGGTTAAACATATTTTAAAATATTTAAACAGAACTATGAACAATCTTATATGCACAAAAATACCAACGGGGGGAGAGCCGAGAGGGACCACCACGAGTCACGTGAACAGTGCAAACGGTGGATGGCAAGGAGATAATGGGGGTGGGGCGAACAGCACACCTGGACAGAAAATACAGGATGAGACAACAGTACACGTGGAGAAAATAAAATAAATGTTTTTTTTTTTTTTTTTTTTTTTTTGGGGGGGGGGGGGGGGTGGGGATTTAGAACGTTAGACAGTATTATGTTCGGGGTAGAAGGGAAAAAACCAAGAGCCAAGCAAAACACACTTAAGTTAACAAAACACCGACGGGGGTACAACTACAAGGCCACACACGAGGGGCAGAAAACGATTAATTAATTACGAGTTACAGGAAATTCAAACCAAAACTAACTATAATCAAACAATATCACATGGACGATAAAATAACGAATTGAAATTTGACAATCTATCTGGGGAAATGGGGGAGAAACACGTGGTCGAAGAACGAACGAACGAATAAGAATGAATAAACGAATGAGCACAGAGAAGGTAGTCTTTTTTTTTTGTTTTTTTGAGTTGAGATTTACATAAGGAAGTAGGCTTTGGGGTGGAAAGACTGCGAAAACAGAGAACGAAAGTTATTGGATCACAAACGACAGGCGCTGAGAGAAAAACAAAGCCTCAAGGTTGTACTTGTACAGTGTACACTGTACAAGACCTCGAGACGACACGAATTAACGCGATTTTCAATACAGGTATGAAAGATTTGCACCGAAAATCTTTGACGGGACAATATACGTACAATCGTACATACACCATAAAAGAAATACAGTTATAACGAAAATACAAATTGGAACAATGACTTAACTTCGATTTCGATGGAGAGCGTGGAGACCTGCGAAAAAACGAACCGTCGCCAGCAAGACCGGAAACGGAAGTCCAAAACGGAAGTCCAAAGTTTACAGCAAAAGTGGCAAGAATGCTACATGGAGAGCAGGGTCAGTCTATGACTCCGCACTGTTACCACAACAGCGAAATCCTACACGAAGTAGTGCAGGTGTTATGAAGACAGAAAATGTTTCATTCCTGGATTCAAACACAAGTGATCAGCCCTTCCTTTCAAACAAGGAATCAACATTTGTTTGGAGGCAAACGTTTTTGCCAGATGTTTCAGATGCCTTAAAAACGTGAAAATGGTGAAGTGAAATTGTTGTATCTTGGTGATGGTGAAGTGTTGTTTTGAAAAGATACTTGTGATGCAAATGCAATAGATTGAACAATATGGAAGGAGTCAATGACCAACGAAATGTTTTGTGATTCTTGCAGGAGGACGGTGTATGCCTAAGGGAATTGGATTTCCAAAGTTAGGGTTTGAATACTTGTATTGATGTTTACTTGTAGTGATTGATTGTTTACTTATACTTGTATTGATGCTTACTTGTAGTGATTGATTGTTTACTTATATTGATGTTTAGATTAATGGTTAATATAAACAAAAACAAAAAGATGAGGGAATTGTGAAAGTGTAACTCAGTATAACTCATTGGTTGGAAGCAGGTACTAGCAGGTGGTCGTAAGAATGTCAGGAATGTATCTCGCTCTGTCGAAGCTGGGAGTCCTTTTGTCCACCTTTATTATGACCCCGGGCTAACACACATTCCCAAGCCCGCACTATTTGTTTTGGACATCGGGATGCAAAGAGGGTGAAGAAACTCTCCAGCAGGGAGGCGGTTGTGGAGGACCAAGGAGCTTCAGCGCACGGAGGATTAACATTTAGCGCACGGAGGATTAACTCCAATTTTCCCATATAAACAAGAGCAAACTTTGAGTCAGCAGCACTTGCCACGAGAACCTCTGCCCAAATGGAACGATCGAGTATGGAACGAGGACAGCGCAGAAGACCGAACGAAGAAGAACCAACGACTTGAATTACTAAATTCGTTATAGTATTGTAGTTCTTTATTATATTGAAACAAGTGAATTATTAGTTAATAAAGCTTTGCTTTGTAAAAGCCCTGTTTAGTTATTTTGTATCCTCCTGAGTCATATAACTATTCCCGAACAAGACAGTGGGCATACCCATGGGTTCAGATCCGGCCCCTTTCTTTGCAAATTTGTTTCTGCACATGGACGAGTTTGATTGGGTCCAGAACATGTGCAGGAATAAATTAACAACTGCACGAAGATGCGGAAACATCTTCAGATTCATTGATGATTTGTTGGCAATTAATGATGGATTTATATTTGAGCAGCTTCATGATGATATATATCCAAAAGAACTTGAATTGAAAAAGGAAAACCAAACTTCCACTTCAGTTTCCTATTTAGAATTACAAATTGAAATCCATAATAATAAATTTCACCAAATTATTTGATAAATGAGATGCATTTCCATTCCACATTGTCCGAATGCCTTTCTTAGACAGCAACATTCCCAAAAAGCTATTTTATGGTACGGTTGCAGGTGACATAATTAGGACTGTAAGAGCAACCACACACAGCTCTGAACTGGTCAATAAATTACAATTCCTCCTTGCAATGGCTCCTTCGGTTCAAGGAACCGGAGGGCCAAATTGCAAGGTGGTTGGAAAAGTTGCAGCAGTACGATTTTAATGTGACCCATAGGGCTGGGAAGGCCCATGGTAATGCTGACGCGCTCTCTCGGCGTCCTTGTCTGGGGGGAAACTGCAAATTTTGTGCGAGACACGAGGAGAGGGAGCAATTGGGCGATTCTGCCCCGTCCGGGCAACCCGGGTGAGAGGGCCAATTTTGCCACTAACCGCAGATGAAGAATTCGGAACTTTGGCGTGGAGCACAGCTCAGCAGGAGGATCCCGTTCTGGGGCCGGTGTTCAAATGGGTCAAATTGGGGCAAAGACCAAAGGGGGAAGAGGTCACCCCCCTCGGGGCGCAAACCAAGGCGTATTGGGCTCAGTGGCAGACCCTGGAATTGAAGGATAACATCTTATATCGCAAGTGGGTGGAGGTTCCCTCTGAAAGAACTTTCTGGCTGGTGATAGTCCCTGACAAATTTAAAAACGTCATATTACAACAGGTGCATGGTACCCGCTCCGGCGGCCATTTGGGCAGGACAAAGACAACATCTCGGGTCCGCCGGAGGTTCTATTGGGTTAATATTGGGCACGACATACAGGACTGGTGTCGGAGATGCAACGCCTGTTCTGCCAAAAAGGGACCAGCACGGAGAATGAGGGCCCCCTTCAATTACACCAGGTGGGGGCCCCCCTTGAGCGGGTGGCTATGGATATTCTAGGACCGCTGCCCCGCACCCGCCAAGGTAATAAGTATATCCTCGTTGTAATGGACTATTTCACCAAGTGGCCGGAGGCCTACGCCCTCCCCAACCAAGAAGCCGGGGTTGTAGTGCAGGCCTTTGTGGAAAGATTTGTATGTCGGCACGGGATTCCACAGGAGCTGCACACCGACCAGGGACGAAATTTTGAAAGTCATTTACTAAAAGATGTGTGCAGGCTCCTGTCAATTCGAAAAACACGGACCACGCCCTTGCGGCCACAATCTGACGGGATGGTGGAAAGATTCAACAGGACATTGATACAACAACTGGCATTGTTCACCACCACCCATCAGGATGACTGGGACGAACATCTCCCGTACTTGTTAATGGCCCACCGAACTAGCCAGCACGGAGCCACCGCATGCAGTCCAGCGTTGCTTATGTATGGGCGGGAGTTGCGGGCTCCCGCCGACTTGCTATGCGGTCCCGTGCCAGACACCACAGATATCCCGCCGAGGGAGGGTTACGCACGTCACCTGGAGGAAGGCATGGAGAGGGTCCATGCCTTCGCCCGCCGCCAGCTCCATCTGGCGGGGGCCAAGATGAAGCGCAGGTACGACCACCGGTGCCAGGGGAGCCAGTACGCTCCGGGGATGAAGATTTGGTTCTTTAATCCACGGAGGCGGAAGGGTAGGTGCCCCAAACTCACCTCCCCTTGGCAAGGCCCAGGAGTCGTCCTGTCGCAAATCTGTGACGTGGTCGTAAAGATCAAAATGGGGCCACGGGCCCTCCCTCGGATCGTCCATGCCGACCGTATAAGACCTTATGCCGGCGAGCAGGCGCCCTCGTGGATCGCCTCGGCTCTAGATGCCGAGGCAGGACCCAGTACCTCTTGCGACCGGGGCTCGTAGTGTCAGAGGACTGGGGGGGGGGGGGGTGATAGTGAGACATGCCCGATGTGGTGGGATGGCAACTTTGCCATCCCTCACATAGGGGGCAAAGGAGCTATAGGTTATGGGGTTGGCAGTGTACGCTCGCCTAGGGAGGGTTTGGATAATGTATAGGGACCTAGAGAATGACCATAGGTAACGGTAAGGTTAAGTAGCAACATTAGTAGTGTAATAATGTTGCTTCTGGGACACCTCCGTTTAACATGGGAAATCCCTATCTAATGTCATTTACCCCCTTGTCTTTTTCAAAAATCATAAACACCTCTATTTCTCCCACCCTCATCTTTATGAACCTTTTGTCTGTAGTACCTATCCTTAATGTTGTTCATTAGACCACTCAAACACTACAAATATTTGTTTTCTCTTATAGACCTATCATCCTTCTTCTACATATCATCTGGCAGATTAATCTTTGACCCACTCAAACATTGACCCATTCACTTCCATATTAATTCTTTCCCTCCCTCATTGCCCCTAAAGACCTCTATTTCTCTCACCCTGTTCTTTACGAACCTTCTAACCTTTTGACATGTTATCCTTATTCATTAGACCACTTAAACACCTGTGATCCCTCTACCCTTATGAACCTAGGATTCCCCCTTGGTCTTATGGTACTCTTACTATCAATGATCCCGAGTAGACCACTGAAACAATGATCCTACAAATATTTGTTTATGTGTGGGAAATAATTTAATTCTCCTCCAACTTCCATCACCATACTCAAACCTTTTTTTATTAATTCTTCGCTTTTGAGAAATGACGTTGTTTCAATGACTTGGATAACTTCCCAGAAAGATTTCATTGTCTTATTTCCTGTTATTCACACACGCTCAGGGCTTCCCCGAAATGACTGCATGTCGTCATTTCAAGAAAATACATTTTGTTCATTATAAAAGAACGTGTTCAATTCAATTTTGATCATTGGGGATCGACATGTCTTACTACTCCATCCTTTACTCTGATAAAGAAGAAGAATACTCACCAAGGTAAGTTTCATTTAAAATTAAAGTGTTTAAAGCTTTGTATGGGATTAATTATACAACAAATGACTTAATATTCCTTTATCTTTACAGCAATGCGAATATCCTGGCAGAACTTCAAACTGGTTGGAATGAAAATACTGCAGAATCTCAAGAGTTGCAAAACGAAATGAACTTGAACAACCTGCCTGTTTCACCGTTCTTGGAAGATTCATATGCAAGGTAAGATACTAAATATTAATACATTTGTGTTAAACGACGCTGCCTTAGTGTGTGTGTGTGTGTGTGTGTTCGTGTGTGTATGTGTTTGTGTGTGTTCGTGTGTGTATGTGTGTGTGTATGTATCTGTGAATGTGTGTGTGTATGTGTATGTGTGTGTTCTTGTGTGTATGTATCTATGAATGTGTGTGTGTGTGTGTGTGTGTGTGTGTGTGTGTGTGTGTGTGTGTGTGTGTGTGTATCTGTGAATGTGTGTATGTGTTTGTGTGTGCGTTCGTGTGTGTATGTGTGTGTGTGTATGTATCTGTGAATGTGTGTGTGTATGTGTATGTGTGAATGTGTATGTGTGTGTATGTGTGTGTATGTGTGTGTGCGTGTGTGTGATGTTTTGTCAAGCTTACTTCAACATAGTACTTTCTCCTTATTTTGTTTGCAGCCTTGAAGACCAAAGCTTGGAGTGGGACGATTTTGATTTTCCAAAGAGTGGTTATTTCCCGTCAACATGTGGTACCCTAAATTTTCAACTCGACCACTTGAACACAAAGCTCGATTTTTTAGAGGTATGTATCCCAATATCCTCATATCCTTGTGTGTGTGTGTGTGTGTGTGTGTGTATGTGTGTGTGTGTGTGTGTGTGTGTATGTGTGTATGTGTGTATGTGTGTGTGTGTGTGTGTGTGTAATATTTTCTCTCCCCTCTTGTCCTCTTGCCTTTGACAGAAAGAGATTCCAAACCTGAAGATATCTGCTGCTGTTGAAACTACCTTTGTCTTATGTTGGGAAGAGATTGATGATTTGTGCTGGGAAGAAGTTGAATGTATAATACCTCAAGGAAAATGTTTTTGTAATATGAAGCTTTTGTTTAAAATATTATTTATATATATATGCTTTGTCCAGAATTATTTAATTATTAATTACAAGAAAAGAATAAAGGTTAGAAGGAAGGGGGTGCGTTCCCCCACCCTTGGCCCCCCCTCATCCCACCCCCACCTTCCCCACACACACAAGGGGAGGGGAGGGGTGGGATGAGGGGGGATCAAGGGTGGGGGACGCACTGGGGGTGGGGGATGATGGGTGTGGTCTGTGTGGGCGGGGTCTGTGTGGGCGGGGTCTGTGTGGGTGGGGTCTGTGTGGGCGTGGTCTGTGTGGGTGTGGCTTATGATTTTTGTTTATTTAATATTTTTTTTATTACCACTAATTAAATTAGCTAATCTGGGTGGGGTGAATAGAAATGTTGTTTAATGAATTATTAGCTTTGTTTTTTGTAATTCTTGCGAGTAAAATGAACCCAAGATTTCTTCTCCATTTAAATCATTTAATTTGTAAGTCCAAGGGACTGTATCCATTACATCAATGATTTTAAATAATTCACGAGTCCATTTTTGTGTATAACCTTTCTCAAAATGGCTTTTCCATTTGTATATCCTTACCATATCACCAACTTTGAACTTGGGCTTTCTCAAATTAATCTCCTTTTCATATTCTAATTTTGTAAATGTTTCTGATGGTTTTGATTTTGTTGATGAATGAACTGTATTATTGTAATTATCTACAATATCCTGAATTAAATACACCCATTTTTGAGAACCGAGTTGTGTGAATTTTTTATATAATTTCTCTTTCAAAGTACGATTAAAACGCTCAATAACAACTGCCTTTCCTTCATTAAAGGTGCTGTATAATTTAATACCCTTCCCCTTAAGAAATTTCATGAATATTTTGTTATAGAACTCTGTTCCCTCATCAGTCCATAACTTCTTTGGTTTCCTTTTATCCCGATCAAATATTAGCTTAAAGGCTAACATTAAAGTATCACCCCTTTTATTTTTTAAAGGGACAACCCAGGCAAATCTACTCCTCAAATCAATAACGGTTAAAGCATACCTGTATCCCCTGTCATTATTCAATTCAATTAAATCAGCGGACCATATGTGGTCGGTGTATTTAGAATAAACCTTCCTTCTTTTAAACTTTGTGATTATAGGTTTGTGTAATTCTTCAGCCAAAAGCTCCTCAGTCTTGATGACATCATTAGAGCCTAATAGTTTTTTGAGGAATAACCAAGACCAAGTTTCAATTTAGCATTTATCAAATTTCTCACAATAAACCTATCAACTTTCTCTCTCAACGTTGGATTTTGTATCAAAGACAAATTATACAACATTTCGCTGTCGGCTTTATGTTTTTCAGTCAACGTAGTGGTTTTCCCATAAGCAATATCATGCTTCATACACACTTCGTCAACCCTATTTGTAGGTTTAGACCAAGGTTTAGGATTGTCAGCCTCATCTAATCTTTTATCCAAGTTTGTTCCTGGACCACAGAAAGAATACCCTGGAAGGTGTAATTCCCCTGGAATTCCAGTTGTTGTAAATTTACTTCCTGACAGAAACTTTTGTATGTCTCCTCCTCTTTTAGGAGAGATGAATTGGCACTTTTTAGAGCCACATACTTGACATATTCCTTTTTGATAAACTCTATTATTTTTAGCTTTAACATAAGAGATATTTTTAGATTTAGTTTTCTTTTTACATTTGAGACAATAACTCATATTTATTTATCAGAAAAATTCCGACAGAGTATCAAAACCTTTTTGGTTTTCAACATATACATTTCAATCTTTATTTTTAAAACATAAAGAATCCTAAGGAATGCCTTCACTCTCTCCTCCATTTATTTACAAATAAAAACTAACTAAAGTCAATGACACCAACATCATCAATCACATAATCTTTTCCTTCTTCTTCTTCTTCTTCTTCACCACTTTCTCGTTTAAATCTCCTCCCTGAAATTGAAGACATTGACGTTCTTATTTTTGAAACCATTATCTTCATAAGAGTTGTTAATTCTTTAATTTCCTCTTCGGTGCGTTGAGATTGATTTATTTGCTTTAATACACTCAATCTTTTATGAATCTCACTGATTTCCATCTTTTTATATTTTTCCTCCCTCTCTCTTTGCTCCCTCTCCTCCTCCTCCATTTTCTCCCTCTCCTCCTTCTCCTTTTTCTCCCTTTTCTCCCTTTCCTCCTTCTCCCTTTTCTCCCTTTCCTCCTTCTCCTTTTTCTCCCTCTCCTCCTTCTCCTCCTTTTTCTCCCTCTCCTCCTTCTCCTCCCTCTCCCTTTCCTCCTTCTCCTTTTTCTCTCTTTCCTCCTTCTCTTCTTCAACTCCTTCCTCATCCCTTGCTACCCTTGAGTTTGAACCCCAAAGAATATTATACATATACTCATCTGGATTTTGAGATATTCTTGTATCTATAATTATTTTTCTCATAATAGGATACCAATAAGATTTGTTGACGATTTCTAAAAGAGTTTTATATTTCATAACTTTGAGAAGTTCATTTTTATTTAATATTTTAAACAAGTCTCTATTTGTGGGTTTAACAATATCAGTATAAGGCCAGTTTTTAATGACAAAATTCCCATGTATATGCTCCAAATCATAAGGTATGTAATACCGAGCACCCTTTTCTTGTAGGTATCCTTGAATACAAAAATTATAATTCTCTTGTAGTCTTCTTCCTGCCATTTATGTATCAGAAATATATGTGAGATTAATATTATGACAGGTAATACCACCCCATCTTCCCACTACCAAATCGGTTTGTATTCCTCGGCTTTCTATCCTTATCTCATTACCTTCCTTCTTTGTCATGCGAACCATCGCTATACTATCATATATTTTTCTTTTCTTAAAATCACGTATTTGTTGTTTACTAATTGTACTTCCACATAAATCCTTATCCTCACCAAGTGGATAATATTCTTCTTTACGAGACTGATTTAAATCATGTAGGTCTTCTATGTTTATTGAAAAAGACCAATTATACCCTAAATCAGGCATATCATACCCCCATTTATTAATTCGCATATTAACTAAATGTCCTTCTTTATAAAATTCAATTGTAAGCAGGTAGTTAAATTCAATGAGGAAAGGTGTATGGTCAGTATAACCAGGTGTTGTGGTTGTAAATTTTACTTCTTTCACAAAACGTGCTGTTTTCTTTAAAAATATATATTGTGATAAATCACTTAATCTAATTAAGTCATTCGCATCTGTAGGGTTTGGATAATTGATTAATTTATAAGTATTCTTCATATTAATATTTTTACTTACACTATATTTTTGTCGTTCAGCCTGTGCCTTTGTATAATAATTTGATAAATCAATATCCTGAGAGGATTTTCCAAAGATAGAACCATCTTTTCCAACATAAGTCATTTATATTAGATTTAAAATGATATCATAAAAATTTTCATTATTGTTGAGTTGAAATAATACATATAAACATAATTGACCACAACATTTAGAATTAATTTCTTGAACTTGAAATGTTTGATAAACACCATTCTGTAAGAATTGTATTACTTCAACAGGTGGTGGCATACCATAACTATCAAAATAATATTTATCCTGACTATTATGAATACAAACCCAATGAGAACCATTCTGTGTGTCTAAATTCATAATAATATTCTTTGTATTCTTATTTATATGTATTAATTCATCTCTCATACAAATAACCACATTATCAATTTTTAGTGTTTTACAATACTTAGCTAGTTCTATATTTGACGTTGTATTCTTTCCAAATTGTTTAAACCATTTATCCATTTATTTATGAGAAAGATACAATCCATTACCCCGTTTAGTTAGTTTAACACCCGCTTGAGCGATAGAGGAAAGCATATCTCCAACCAACAATCTAGCTTTATCAGGTAGACTTTCAAGTTTTTGAGCAAAATCTACAATTACACCACTTCCACTAATTTGTTTCTCCAACTCCTTGTTATGTCTTTCCAATTCTTTTTGAGCTTTTAGTTGTGCCTTCCTTTCGTTAGCAGTTTTTACCGCTGCTGAAATACCACCAATCAATGCTCCCGCCGCACTTAAACCAGCAAATAAAGGAATTAGAAACGGGAGAAATCCTCCTCTTGACTCGTCTATTGAATATTTCTTTAACATAGGTTTCGTCATTTTAATTTTAAGTGATCCAACATCATTTAGTGTTTTTACTTGTGTGTGTGTGAGTAAAACATCAATTCTTACAGCTCCTTTTCTTTGAATTGTATTAACATTAATAATACAAGGCTTTTGATTTTGAATACAAGATGTTAATTTATTAAGATTGATTTGATTAACATATACCCCAACCATTTATTTATGAGAAAAAACCTATGTGATATTAATCATAACACCATTATCTGTATTAATCTGTAATTCTGTTTCCTCCAAAAGCAAACAATATGCATTAACCTCTTCATTCTCCCCTCTTTCAATGTATAGAGAAGTATCCACTCGATTAGACTTTATAGTTTCCTTTTGAGAACTCAGGTCAATTGCGTAGATTGTATAAAGTTTTTGAAACGCAACCATATCCAAAATAGGATCATTATTACCATTACTTTCACACACCTTTTGGTAGGACTTGTAGGCTTCCGCATAATCATTTTTTTCCCAATCAATTTCCAATCTATCTCGTGGATAAAATGTGCCATCAAGAGAAACCCGAAGGTGTTTCACCTTAGCATTATCACTCAGCGCATTATTCTTATTAGTACCGTCCTCTCCATCTGGTTTTTTAAAAATGAGCCAGAGGTATCGTGGCTTTCCTTGAAGAACACCCAAATTCCAAGTGTAGGTAGTGTGTTCCAGTTTAACGTGTTGACATCTTCTTTTAAGGTATGATACATTTAGCGGTTTCTTTGAGTTAAGTCTTCTATTTAACATCTCTTCCGTTTTAAGATTAGGAGTATATTCACTGATATACCAACACAAATCATTAATAACAAATTTATTGTTGTCTCCAAAAGCATTTTCATCCCCAAAAAGCAACCTATTTACATTATCATTCCTTTGTAGTTGAAATCTAATTTTAAGACCATACAAAACTTTATCATAATCGCAAAATCCAAATATACCTTTAAGAGGTACTGCTACGGTAAAACTATTCACTGCTTTTGTTTCATCATTATACATTGACTTCCTTTGACTATAACCAGGGTCTGCGTTTGTACCCGTTGACATATCAGGAATAAAACCTTCAACAGCTCCCTTACCCATTCTATCACTAAACGAATATAGTGTAAATTTCATCATTTCAGATGTAGCAGAGACATAATCAACCGCTTCAACCTCTTGTGTTCCAATATACAGGCGGACACTGTCAAACATTTTCCAGAAGAAATCATTTACGAGTGTAGCATTAGTATTATTCGCAGCCTTAGTGAATTTAAATTTACACAGCAAGAAACTATCAGCTATATTCAAGTAAGTTTGTTGATTATTTATTTCAAAACTTTTTGTTCCGTTTGAATTCCAGTCTGTTCCTGTTATAGCATTTACCTTAAAATAGTCTTCCTTTTTAGTGGAGTTTGAAATGATAATCGTATCATCCAAATCATAGATACTATCAATCGCTTCCATACTTGTATTTATATAGCATTAAAATTGTTGAAACCCTGACCCAAGTATTTTAATGATTTTTTGTCGTTCTTGTGAAGATAGTTGAGTTTTACCTTTTTTTATTTCTTTGATTGCTTGTAATTTATGAGACTCCTTTTGAGCATCTTTTATACTCTTTATAGCACCCGCAACGGAGCCCACGGCAGAAGCAGTTGAATCAATTAGGTCTTTATGTTTAAGGATGGTTGAACCAATACCCATTAGAGTATCAATTATCCCATCTCCTTTATTTCGAAATTGATGACCTACACCTCGTTGTCTCTTAGGTTTATAGTATCCTCTACCCACATACCTTGTATAGTCTGGTGAAAGGAACATGCCCTCCCCTGTAATTATTTTATATTTTCCCAACTCGTGTTTTCTCACAATAACCATTATTTATTTATTGAAAAACTTCACGTAGGTGAATTCTGATGGATATAATTTCATCATTAAAGGATATCATACGATTATCTTGGTCGGTTATCCTAAAACTTACTCTGTATATGGTTTTTCCTGACACAGGTAAATAGACAAGATTTTTTGGTTCCATATTAAATTTATAACCAATCGGGGTTGAGTATGCACTGAATGAAAATATTGTATTTGTTCTTATTCCATCGTTATAAGCACCATCAATCAAATCACAATGAATTAATACTGAATTTATACCGGAGGATATTTGGATAACATTATCACTGTAAAACGTCCCGTTATTTTCAATCTTTTTTGAAGAGAAACCCAATAGCTCTCTAAACGAATTTTCAATCGTGAAATCAACTTTATAATTATTTTTAAGTTTAATAGTTGATTTTGAAGTGTGTTTTTGAATATCTATTACAATATTTTTTGGTTCATCACCTTTTTCTTTCATAAGGCGAGAGACTTCTGAAGATATTTGAGAAATCTCGTAAGCTCCAGGTGAAACGGTTATAGTTTTATATCCACTTCCTGGATTATAACTAAACTTGTTGTTTTTCTCTGTGATATTAAAAAGGGTATTGTAAGTTTCCATTGACAACAAAGATGCCTCATATGAGGTAAGGGGGTCAAGTTGTAGTGGGTAAGGGAATGAAGCTGTGTAATCGCTCGTTGTGAAATTAAAACTAAGAATTGTGCTTCTCATCTTATTTAATATCTAATAAAATATCTTTGTATTGACATTTATTAATTATTTTCATGTTCATCAACTGATCTAAAATGGCTGAGGATTCATTAAAACAATTGTTGTTTCCAGCCTTCTTACTACCTAACAACAATAATAGCCTATTAACTAATTGTGATGGGTCATTTGGAAGAAAACTAACACCCGAACCAAGCTTACTTAAAGCATCAATAATATGTTTCTCCTTCTCATTCTTCTTACTTTTACCAGCAACAGAAACTCCATAATCAAGTGCATTTAGCAACTCAATATATACCCTATCTTCCTCTCTTTCCATATCAAGTGGTTCCTCAAAATATTTTGAACCGCTGAATCCGGGGTTTGTTAGAAGAAACATTAATCTTGGAGTTAATTTAACATTTGGTTGAGTAGAACTCAAGAACATCAATTCATCATTAAATATCAATACCTTTTCTTCCACAAGATGAAACACTGCTGGTTCTTCTGTTGGAATGAGACCTGCTCTGGTTTTTGAACCCGCCGAATATTCATTGTTTTGAAGAGCTTCCACAACATAATTAGGGGGTTGATTTACCTCCTCAAGTTTCCGAAATAATCCCTCGTCATCATATTCTAATTCACCAAGTTCTTGTTTTGTTATCTGACTAAAATCTTTGAGCATTTGAAGTTTTTTCGGAGTAAATTCTACCGTGGGAACTGTAGGTGAGTGTTGAGTTTTCAAAAGTGGTTTAAAGAATTTCTCTTGTTTTCTTTCAAAGGCTTCTTCACCAGTTAGTTTCTGTCTCCGTTTCTTCTTTATCTCTTCCTGTTGTTTAACAACTTTTGAAACTAATTGTTGATGTTCCTTAAACTTTCTTTCTCTTTCTTCGGTATTCATTTTCTGTATTTATTTATTGAAAAATATCATTTAGTATCTCATCTTGTTTCACAACAATATATTTATATTTTCCAATCGTGTGTTTCATATAATTTTCAAATTCTTTTTTACTACATAACGTAGAGCAATTATCTCTCCAAAAATTATTTACATCTATTGAATTTAACTTAAATAAAATAAAAGTATTGGCATTGTTTCTTATTGAGCGTCGAGGGAGTTGAAAATATGATTGACTAAGATATATACAATTACAAGAAGAATGTCTCCCTCTTGTATAGTAGCTATCCATTACTGTTTGGTTTCTCTCATTAACACAATCATCAAAGATGACGAGGTTCTTTTTTGATTTATCTAAATCTTGAGGTGAAGGTATATCATCCGTATTATCACTGAGAATACAAGTTATGGGTTTCGATTTTGATTTCTGTGTATCACAAAATAATTGTATTATATCTTCAATATTATAATCATTCAGTTTGTTTTGAAGTTTAAATAAACCGATAATGTCTTCCTTTTTAAGACCTGCATTAAAACCCTGTGAGAGTAGTTGATACTCGGGTTGAAAACTTGACTTTGTAAAAATTATTAAATTATCATAATCTAAAAAATTAGGACCAAGGAGCATCTTTAAAAGTAAACAGGTTTTCCCACATCCGCTTGAACCAACTATTAGACATCTCAATGAATTTGGAATGTTTTTATGGTTATTAAATTTTATCTTATTTTCCCAAACGGGTAAAAAATCATTCATTTATATATTTGGAAAACAAGTCATCCAACTTTTTTTGAGCTATTTTAGAAACTCTATATTTTATCCTGAGTTCGGGTTTAATTTCAAAATAATTCATTATTTTATTTATGTAGTATCTTGTATTAACATTTCCATTAAAATTATTTTGAATAATAAATATCATTAAACCCTTATACATTTCCTCAATACAAAGAGTCTCTTTCCTTGTAAGAAATGGTGTATTATCACCATAATGCTTAACATTCATCTCTCTTATTAATCTTGTAAAGTAATTCATTTTTGGTTCTAATTTAAAAGAGTTATATGTTTTTTTATATTTCTTATTATCATTAATTAGAATATAATCACAGAATAAACATTGTTTATATGAATCCTCATCATTAAGCCCCACTCTATCACAAGCCGGACAATTCTCTAATTTATCATATGGAGAGTCTGGAAATTCTAAATATCCTTCAGAACTTATCATATTTATGTGGTAAATTTTTACTTAAACTAAACGCAAGTTTATTCATTAATAAATACAATGTTTCAAAGCACAAAAGACAAATTTCAATCAATCTCTACTTCGGTGGAAGATATAGAAAAATATGTCAAAGATGTTAAATTGAACAAAGATAAATATGGAAATTTTTGGGTAAAACCAGTTATGGAAAATAACATGAGCCCCTCTATTTCATTTAAAGGAAGAGCTCTAACTATACCTGGAAAGACATCCATTAAAGTAAATCTAACAAAAGTTTCTCCTCTACTCCTGGCAATTTATTCAAAGCTTGAAAAAGTGATTGACCACGATACTTTGAAAAAGAATGATAAGACCATTAATAATTCTAGAGGAGACATTTGTATTTTCTTTAATAATCCAAAGGGTGTAGATCTAAGTAAAATGAATGATGTTAATATTTCTGGTGAAATGTCATTTCGTTCTATGATAGTTAGAGATTATTTAAAGATAACTTTTGATATAAAAATTGTAGAGATTGAATCTGTTAATGAAAGAAAGTATATAGATATTGATGGGAATATTTTTCTTGCTAATTAAATATGAGTCAATACAGCAGTGAAGATTTTACTATTTCATTGAACTCGGACGATAGTGATGATAGTATTTCATTGAACTTGGACGATGGTGATGATAGTATTTCATTGAACACAGATGATAGTTATGATACTAATAGTTTGTGCTCAAATGATAGTTATGAGAGTAGCTTTATTGATGACTCTGAGTATGATTCTGAGTATTCATGTGATAGTTATGACTTAGATGATTCTGAGTGAAAAAGTGTTTTAGTTTAAGCACAGCGATATATATAAAACGGAGCTGTAAAGCTCAAAAGTGTTTTATTTTAAGCACAGTGATATATATAAAACACCACGTTTTCTCACGCTATAAATATGGTTTATTGTGATACTTGCGAGAAGGAAGTAAAATATTATAAACAACATATTCTCACCGCAAAACATACATACAACATTTTAAACAAACTTTCCCCTCTTCCACCTGAAACAAAACACTGTTCTACATGTAATAAAAATATCCTCAAGAAAGGCTTCAAAATACATCTTAAAACAAATCTACATTTATCAAATTTTATCACAACTAAAAACTCTGATGGAGCATTCAAAGGACATATTAAAATAAGAGTCTTTAACTTCAAACCTCCTGAACCAGAGTCTATAGTTGATGCTGTAGAAATAGTTAAACCTGCTGTTCAAACGTTGATTGAAAAAACACTAAAGGAAATGAAACCACTTAAATTTTATATGGGAGTAAAATTAGAAATGACAAAGGATGAAGGAGTTATAGATGCACCATACATGAGTACTGAGCCACACTTTATATCTTCATATCAAGATTTTAAAACATCAGGAGTCTATGATGAACTTATTAAACAAGAGCAAGATGTGGATAATTCAATCGTAGGAAGTGGATTCAATATAGGAAAAATTATTTACATAGACATTCATATTCTTAAATCAGATCCTCTAAAAGCTTCTTCTTACATTGATTTACCCAGTGTTATCAAAAATAGAAAAGCAGTTATCAATATCAAAAATAAAGACAATAAATGTTTTCTCTGGTCTATTTTAGCACACTTACATCCTCCACATTTTCATGATGAAAGAGTATCTCATTATAAAAAATATGAGAATACATTAAATACGAAAGATCTAAAGTTTCCGATGACTTTAAATGATATTCCTAAATTTGAAAAGATGAATAATTTATCAGTTAATGTTTATGGTCTAACAGAAACAAACAACATTCAGGTTTTAAAGCTTTCTGACAATTGTAAACAAACTCATATTAATCTTCTATATTTTAATTCAGACGAAAATTCACATTATACATACATCAAAGATATTGCTAAATTAATAAAACCACAAGTCTGTAAGAGAACAAATAAAATATATATTTGTTTGCGTTGTCTTAACTTCTTCAATTCACAAGAAAGATTAGATAAACATTCAAATTATTGTGGCGAACATAAATCAACGGTAATCAATATGCCTAAAGAAGGCTCAAAGATCACATTCAAAGATGAAAATAAAAAGATCAAACATCCATTTGTTATATATGCTGATTTTGAAAGTATTTTAGAAAAAATTGATACTGCTTCTCAAGATCCAAAAGAATCATACACAAATAAATATCAAAAACATACTCCTTGTGGTTTTTGTTATTATATCAAATCATCCGTTGGTGATAAATATAACAAGTTAGAGATGTATAGAGGCTCAAATACCCCAGAGGAGTTTGTGAAACGACTAGAAAAAGACTGTGTTCGATTAACCAAGATAATGAGAGAAACCAATAAACCAATGTCCTTAACAAGTAAAGAAAAAAGGGAATTTATAAAAAACAATGTCTGTCATATTTGTGAGGAGAAAATTGGTAAAGGTCTAAAGGTTAGAGACCATTGTCATCTCACTGGTAAATATAGAGGTCCGGCTCATCAAAGTTGTAATATTAATTATCAACTCCCCTCTTTCATTCCTGTCTTTCTTCATAACAACGCTCATTATGATACACATCTATTTATCAAGGAACTCTCAAAGACTTCTGGAAGTATCTCAGCAATTCCAAACACGGATCAGAAATACATTTCATTCACAAAAACAATTCACACATCTCCTATTACTCATATCAGATTTCTTGATACATTTAAATTCATGGCAAGTCCATTGGTTAACTTGGTTCAAAATCTAAAAGAGTTTCCATGTCTTTCAGAGTATTTTTTAGATAAAGATTTTCTAACACAAAAGGGAATTTACCCCTATGACTATATGGACTCATTTGAGAGATTCAATGAAACACAACTTCCTTCAAAAGAAAATTTCTATAACAAATTAAATAATAGTCATATATCTGATAAAGATTATGTACACGCACAAAATGTTTGGGAAAAATATAACATCAAGAATCTTGGCGAGTATCACGATTTGTATCTCAAAACTGATGTGCTTTTATTGGCCGATGTATTTGAAGCCTTTAGATCTGTTTGTCGCACTGGATATGGATTGGATCCTGCTCACTACTACACAGCACCTGGATTGGCCTGGAGTGCGATGTTGAAAATGACAAAACAAGATTTGGATTTGATAACCGATGTTGATATGCTTTTGATGATTGAAAAGGCAAAAAGAGGAGGAATTTCACAAGTCTGTTCAAAGAGATATGCGAAAGCAAATAACAAGTACATTCCAAATTATGATCCATCGGTAGAGAGCTCCTACTTGATGTATTATGATGCGAACAACCTGTATGGCTGGGCAATGTCTCAGGCTCTTCCTTATGGAAAACTTAGATGGGTAAAGGAAAAAGATTACAAAAAGGTTTTACAAGATGTATGTATCTCTACACAAAAAGAATTGGATGATTCAAAGGTTGGTTATTATTTTGAGGTCGATTTGAAATATCCAGAGGAACTTCATAACCTACACAAAGATCTCCCATTTGCTTGTGAAAAGGAAAGTCCAAAGAAGGAGTGGTTAAGTGATTATCAACAATCATTTAATATAGGTGAATCAACAGAAAAATTACTTACTACATTATATAACAAGAAAAATTATGTTCTACACCAAAGAAATTTGCGACAATATTTATCAAAAGGTCTAAGAGTAGAGAAGATCCATAGGGTTCTAAAGTTCAATCAAAGTCATTGGTTGAAGGGGTACATTGATTTTAATACACAAAGAAGAACAGAGTCAAAAACAGATTTTGAGAAAGACTTTTATAAATTGATGAATAATGCGGTCTTTGGTAAGACCATGGAAAATGTGAGAAAAAGACAAAATATCAGACTATCAACATCTTGGAAACAAGCATCAAAATTAATTAATAGACCGAGTTTTACTAGAGCTGAGGTCTTTACTGAGAACTTTTGTGCGATCCATTTGATTAAAGAGAGTATTGAAATGAACAAACCTATTTATATTGGAACAACAATTCTTGATTTATCAAAGTCATTAATGTATGATTACTTTTATAATAACTTGAGGAAGAAATATCAAAATGATGTTAATCTACTTTATATGGATACAGATAGTTTTATTTTGAAAATTAATACCAACGATGTTTATTCAGACATGAAAAGAGACATTAATATCTATGACACGAGTAATTACAGTCCAGAGAGTGAGTTGTTCTCTTCTAAAAATAAAAAGGTGATTGGAAAGTTCAAGGATGAATTAGGAGGAAATGTTATGAGTGAATTTGTGGGATTGAGGTCAAAGGCTTATGCTTATAAATACATTGTGAATAACGTTGAAAAGACTGACAAGAAGTTAAAAGGTGTAAAGAAAAATGTTATTAAAGAAACAATAAACTTTAAGGATTATTATAACTGTTTAACAACAAAGAAAGAAGAGTTTAGAAAGATTAATGGAATAAGAAGTTATAAACATCAATTATATTCAGAAGAGATAAATAAGAAAGCATTGGGGGCTTTTGATGATAAGAGGTTTATTTTAGAAAATGGAATTGATAGTCTCCCTTATGGTTATATAAGTATATAAGTGATAAGATATATATATAAGTGATAAGATATATATAAGTGATAAGATATACATAAGTGATAAGATATATATAAGTGATAAGATATATATAAGTGATAAGATATATATAAGTGATAAGTTAAAAAGGGGGGGGGGGTTGGGGATTTTAACGGGCTACCGCCGCCTTTTTTACTATTATATAAATGATAGAACCAAGTATCAACCAGACTAAAGAGTGGAGGTGTAATCAACCTTGGTATATAAATGGAAAACATAATGAATGTGAAAAATATCAAATAGGTATAATTGAAAAGGCAACTGGTAAAAAAGTTCACAAAACAAATAAGAGAATTAATTTAAATACCGGTGAATTGGGTAAAAAAGATGGAAATATTTTTGAGTGGACGGAAAACTTTGATGGTTGTCAGGAAAATATATACTTTAATTTAAAAATGGTATGTGGCACTGGAGGCGCTCAAATAAGAACATTGAGGGAGGTTTACCATTTTATCTTAGCTCAGTTAAAATATCTTAATAAAGAACCAAACTCAAACATATTTTTTGTTAATGTATTAGACGGTGAGGAGAGTTGTAGGAGAATTAAATTATTTCCCACGCATAAACAAATATTTGTAGGGTCGTTGTTTGAGTGGGTTATATTCACCAGATGATATTAAGAGTAAAAGGTTAAAAGGTCCATAAGGTCAGAAGGATCACAGGTGTTTAAGTGGTCTAATGAATAAGGATAACATGTCAAAAGGTTAGAAGGTTCGTAAAGAACAGGGTGAGAGAAATATAGGTCTTTAGGGGCAATGAGGGAGGGAAAGAATTAATATGGAAGTGAATGGGTCAATGTTTGAGTGGGTCAAAGATTAATCTGCCAGATGATATGTAGAAGAAGGATGATAGGTCTATAAGAGAAAACAAATATTTGTAGTGTTTGAGTGGTCTAATGAACAACATTAAGGATAGGTACTACAGACAAAAGGTTCATAAAGATGAGGGTGGGAGAAATAGAGGTGTTTATGATTTTTGAAAAAGACAAGGGGGTAAATGACATTAGATAGGGATTTCCCATGTTAAACGGAGGTGTCCCAGAAGCAACATTATTACACTACTAACATTGGACAGGAAGTGGGGACATAGAGAGGGTAGTTGGATTATAATGACGAGGGAGCGCAATAATGTAAGGGGCGATGGGGAAGCGCGAGTTTTAGCAGGGCACCAGGTAGATCAGATGATGCCGTGTGTTTGAGGATCGAAAGTGTATTGAGCAGTATATGAGTGAATAATTGTGATTGTGAATTGTATTGAGCGTGGAAGTGTATGGAGCAGTGCATGAGGATCAATTGTGGTTGTGCATTGTATTGAATGATTGAGGAAGCCTGGGAGGAAGGAGGGTGCAAGTGCCACCAGGTGTGTGATTGCACAGGTGTGCAAGTGAACAGGTGTATGAGTGAGTAATGGTGATTGAGTGTTGTGTTGAGCAAATGGTCCTGGAGGAAGGAGGGTGCAGGAAGCACCAGGTGTAGGAGTGATGGCACAGGTGTGCAAATACAGGTGAGCATGGTTGTAATGGAATAAATGGTCTGGAATACATGGAGTATGGAATATATGGAGTATAGAATGGATGGTGTGGAGTGTGTATGGTGGAAACTGTGGAGTGGAGTGGATGGTGCGAAGGTGTGTGTGGGGAGGATGGACCCCATCACGAATACCCGGGGAGGGTAGTTTAAGAGTTAGGTAGAGGGAGTAGGTAAATTGTGGTTGGATATTGGCATCTGTGGTGCGTGGTGGAAGAATGGTGTTTGGATGGGTGCATTAGTGACGTGGAAATGGCTGGGCATGTGGCCTGTTAGTGTATGTAGTTAAATGGGCACTCCACCACTTGAGGATGTCGGCCAGGTGAGGCCGCAGGTGGTCTCTGGGAGCCGGTAGAGTTGTGGCTGGGGCCCGAGGATCCAGAGGATGGACCCCGGTAGCCCAGTGCCAGAGAGGGAACCGAGTGGGGAGAGCGCCATAGGGCCTTCCCCAGTAGTATAGGCTCTGGGGGGTTGCTTGTGTACATCTCTCTTCTACGGCAAAACTTTTGATTTTCCTGTTCTATATGTTGAGACCCTTGGAAAAAATCTGGGTAACACTCCCAGATCAAGTACGTTTTTTCTGCACACCCCAATACGTGATTATGACTTGAGGCCAATTAGCCGAAATAGCAAAATTCAGTTTTCATGGAATAATTCAAGAGTAGGCAGCTTTAGATTCAAATGTAACATTTATTTATCATGTTTAGACATAACTAACACATTTTTAGCATGGTTCAATACTATAAACAGTCTTTTTTAGGAAAAAAAACACGTCATTTAGCTTCTTTTTCTCCAAAAATCACTTTCAGTTTGAAAGGCACTCAAAATCCGATCACCTCTCATACACCCAATTATGTAGATAAAGCAACCAAAATTTGTCAGAAGCTTCCTTATGAAGCCCTTTAATAATTCCATGCATCATATTTATGATTCATTATATTGTATAGTGACAGTGGGGTCAAATGTTAACAAAGGTTACCCCTACCCCAAAAAGCGGTATAAACCAAAATTGGTTAAATTGGTCTAACTTTAGAAGTAAGTTTTGGCTGATTTTGATATTCGGATAATATTCGGATAATATTCTGATAATATTCGGCTGATAATATTCGGCTGATTTTGGTGTCTATGTATGGGTTTTTGATAGCAAGCTATTCATTGGAACCATAATCAACCCCTTTTGAATCTACCTAATTTGCATAATTTCAAAATGGCCGCCAAACACCTCCTGGCAATGATGTTGACTAAATTTCGCTCAAAATTCAGCTTAAGCAAAACTATTACACTTACATAGCTTAAGGATTCATGAATTAAAATCAAAACATGTCCACAAACCCAATATAACTGTCATAACAAGGAAGCGCGTGCTGTCAATTACCACCATTTACCACCCGTGCAACTTCAATACATGTACTCTTTATCAAGCGACAGGATTCTTGCAGGCATCAGGGGAAGCCTTTTTGCAATGACAAAAATTTACACATTTGACTATGGCGGTCCTACAGGGGCATGTTGACCTGGCACACTTAGTGCATGAACAGACAACTGTCCAATGTGATTCTAGAGTTTTCCACGTTGTCTCAGGTATCAGCTGTTCCTTGTCATGCGTATAACCACAATCCTCTGGCTTAAGTGCGATCACATTTTCAGAATCTTGATGAAGCTCCAAAGCATGCATGATATTGTAGGCATTGAAAAAGCTATGCTTCATATGTGGCAGGAGACCTTGGCTGGTTGGTGGCAGGTTGTGATGAGAACTCCCTTTGACATGATGGAAGATCTCCGCACGCAAGTTCGAAAATTTCTTCGCATCGCTTTTTGGTTTCAGTACTTTGACCAAGTAGGATTCTGCATTCTTGATCAAAGGCTGAGAAAGGGTCGGCAACCCTCCAAAGTGCTTCAATAACTTTTCTGGCTCGGCATTCAAGGCGGCTTTCTTGGTCCCAACTTTGCTAGTGATATTACATCCTGTAAGACTGTGTACGGCAGGAAGAACAGCACAGAGTTGACATCCGATGCGCTCGAACAAGGTATGAAGGGGCACATACCGAGTGCTATCTCCAACTCCAGCTCGTACCCACAGCTCCTCTAGGTCATGTTGGAGAAAGACAGGCATGTGGTGGAGCAAGGCAACAACTACATCAGTATCATTGGAGATGACAACACATATTTTGTGTCCTTCTTTGAGCGCGTCCAAAACATGAAGGAGTATGCGAAGATCCGCCTCTTCAAATGTGGATTGAAGGTGTACCAGTGCGCTCTCATCTCCGTTGTACATTTTCATACATTTCCAATCCTCGTTCTCTCTGGTCACCTGTCCGAGTACAGTTGGGTACTGACCGGTATTTGCAATATTTGAACGAACATGGCTGTAGATCAGTTTTTCAAGGAGAAGTTTGTTGTTGTTGGAAGGCCAGAATGTGTTCATATCCTTAGGTAGTGGTGTTGATGGCTCTATTGAAGTATATTCGATGGGTAGAGTGTCACTTCGCCTTTTCCTCTCGCTGTCCTTCACTGATGGGTCATCAGAATACATGTCAAAGACATAGTCAGTCCGCCCAAACCGATGATATATGGCCGAAAATGACATGAAATTTGATAGAAGGTCATTGAATTTGGAGAGTTTCGTAACATTAACCTTTCGGATTGTGGCCATGATGTCAACTACAAATGATGCGTCTTTCCCATGACTATATGTAAATTCTTCCGGTTTTAGGTGTGTCTCCAACTCCTTCAGTAGCTGGCTCTTTGCTGGTTTAGTCATCATTCCTGCATCATCAAACAACACTGGGGAGGGAACAACATCGTACTTTAAGAGATCATCAGTGGTGAGGCCACGCTCCCGAGCTATTTCTATGTTTCTCTCAGCAATGTTCATCTCCTTCACTGTCGTCTTGGTAGTCTTCTGTGGCTTCTTTCGAAGAGTTTTCATCGTCTTCAAGTTTGTGCGGTGAATGGTACTGCTTATTCGTTCAGTCTTGGTGACAAACCTTTCCTTTCTGAATTTCAGGTACTTCTCTTTTCCTTTTGAAAAGGCATTGAGCATGTCAGTTTTTATATCATCGGACATAACCTCTTTTGTCACAAAGTTTTGTAGTGTTTTGGAAGCGTCTAGAGACAGAGGGGACCCCTTCTCTTCAATGAATCTCATCATCTCCTGAATATGTCCTTCTTTGCGGTTCGTTGTGGCTTGAGATGATTCGTGGTGGCTGTAAGTCTCATGTGTCCTGTCAATCACATCACTGTATTGCCGATGTAGGTTCTTCACTGCCATCATTTCATGGTATATTAGGTCCCACTGGGCGACATACTGTTTTTGCTTTGCATGTCCAATGACTCCACCGCTGCACTTAGATGAAAGGTTAATGCTTTGCTCTAATTTCTGGTCTCCTCCAACAGCGGTGAATCGGCCGGGTATCTCTCTGATTGAAAAATTGCCTTTGGCAAATTGTTCATGAACTGATGGTGCAGTCTCAGGTAGACGTCGCATGTCTTCAAGGTAGAGAGAACACCATCTCAAGTAGTTGGTCGAATCGAATGCCGCAAACAGGTTCAATGCACGCTGGACAGCGTCAAGATGCAGTTCCCAAATCCCTTCACGATCAGCTCTCAACAGATCACGGACAATATCCATCATTTGCAAGAACTGAGTCCAGAACTTGAAGTTTTCATTGGTATCAGACCGTGTTTGGATGAATCTGTTCAAATCTTCGACCAACGTTTTTGATGCATCAGCAAACTGAACCATATACTTCTGACTATCTGTGATGCATTTCTCCTTGACACTAGACTGGAGGTTCGTCAGGATGGCAAGCTCATGTGTATATTGGTCGATGCCTTTCTCGGAGAAGAATTCTTTGTACTGGAGGCGTTCAAAGGCTTCAGCAAGGAGCTGCATACCCTCAAGACAGCGGCTGTAGTGACCTCCATGTAGAACAGAATTCTCGATGACAGTTGGACCAAAAACACCAGCCTGCAACCATGTGATGTCCGCACCACTTCCATCCAGGAGTTTCAAACTGAAAGTGATTTTTGGAGAAAAAAAAGCTAAATGACGGGTTTTTTTTCTAAAAAAGACAGTTTATAGTATTGAACCATGCTAAAAATGTGTTAGTTATGTCTAAACATGATAAATAAATGTTACATTTGAATCTAAAGCTGCCTACTCTTGAATTATTCCATGAAAACGGAATTTTGCTATTTCGGCTAATTGGCCTCGAGTCATAATCACGTATTGGGGTGTGCAGAAAAAACGTACTTGATCTGGGAGTGTTACCCAGATTTTTTCCAAGGGTCTCAACATATAGAACAGGAAAATCAAAAGTTTGGCCATAGAAGAGAGATGTACACAAGCAACCCCCCCAGAGCCAGGAGTACAGGTAGATAGGTTAGGTTAAGGAGCAGGTAAGCTCGGAGGCAACTACAGTGGTGGAGGTGTGCAGGTGGGTAGACCTGCTGGGAGAGCCACACGACCCAGTCCTGAAATTGTGCAAAGGCACAGGGAGTTGAATCGGGGGAGTGAGACCCCAAATTGATGAAGCACCACAGTTTGGTAAATGGGAATTTGGTTCTTAAAACCGCATAGAGTAAGACGGCCAATGGTTTGGCAGGGAAAGACCCCGGGTAGTGTAAAGTGTATTAAAGTCATTTTGAGGATAGTTAGGATTGAAATCTCCTTGCACCATCTACATCCACTCACCTGAGGTAACGACGGTGCTCCGCACCATACCATGTGTTTTGGTTATTTTTGCGCAAATGTTTGGATTGTGAGATGCATCATGACATGGGTGTGACATTGTGTTGTGTTCCATCTCTCCCTCCTTATGAGGATTGATAATGAATTGGTCATGGCAAATTTAGACAATGGGATTGTGATGACGAATTTGGTATAGGGGAAATATGGGGAAGACATGACCATAGTGAAGAATTTGTAAATGTGTAGGTTTTGTAAATATGGGGAGGGGCAAGGTGGGGGGGTAGTGTAGGTCACATGTGGGGGGGCGTACGGTAGGGACGAGCTTTCTCACTTCGCTCTCTGTACGCACCTCGTTCTGCATTACCTGTTTTGATGTGTACCCTTGTGACCTTACCCCTCGCTCACCTGTCTTCTGTTCCCCTGTCTCCCACCCGAGGACTGTGCTCTCTGGCACCGAGGGGAGCGTGCGGGAGTCTGCCATTGTGTGCCAGAACTCCCGCAACCAGCATGCATTGCATTGATGCACCACTTATGGACCGCCGTTCTGCGGCCAAGCACCACTTTATAGACCCCACATTTTGGGGCCTGGCACCTCTGCTGGAAACGGCCACGATGGCCCAGGATCTTGCTTGCGGACCTCGGAAAGGTGGCACCTACGCCAAACCGGTGGACCACCCTTAGTTGGCCCCTGCGGCCCTAAATAAAAATGGACACGCTTTGTGCATTTCCTTTTTTCATGTCCAAATAGGCCGCCAGCAAGAAGAAAAGAATTGAAAGACGACATCAAGAAGAACAACGGCCAGCAGAGGGAGCCGAAGAAGAAGACCACCACCAGTTGTTTTTTGTGTATGATTATTATGAACTGGTGACTGTTGCACCGAATGGTGCTTTTGGTGGGTTTTGGTGCTCTTTATGGTACTGGTGCGTCGATGCAACGCGTGCTGTCTCCTCCCTCCCAACAGGAATTTCTTTTTGTTTCCTCAAAAGAACAATCACAGGTCCTGGGTTGAGTTTTGTAAATAGTCAAAATAATGTCAATGTAAATAATGCTCCCCCACCGTAAGTGTTTAGTTTGAGAATTAATTCCACAATTCGGTTAGCTGTGGGTGTGAAACTGTTAGGCAGGGTGCAACGCAATTAGCGGGACATATTTATTCGTGTTTTAAGATTGTCGCACTCAGGGTCAGGTTAATTGTAGAGGGTTACTACACCTGCGTGTCACACTAAAGTTAAAATTTTCGGGCCGGGACGTCCCGTAAGGAAGGAGGGTGCAGTGTTGAGGATTTGGGAATTGTGTGTGTAATTTGATGTAAAACGTGTTATAAATATCACCCTCTGTAGTATCAAGGTCAAAGGTCGCCCTTAGTTAATCATTCGCACACACGTAGCAAATCATAGATTTCCCCTCGGTAGTTATGTCCTTAATATATGTCAGTATAAGGCTCTGTGGTCCACTAATTCATTGCGTTGCATCAATTAAATAAGATAGGTCCCTCCGATGCCCCCATGGCATCTTCAAAGTGCCAGTAACTTTGGATGGGGTTTGTGGCATCACTATTGCCAACTGCATTGGGCGGTTGGCTGCATTTGCCTCCATTGAGCACGCGGTCGGGGTGGAGAAGAAAGGCGTGTCTCCACCACGTCATCAAAGGGTGGAGCCAGGAGAGCCCTTGCTGACCAACCAAGAACGAGGGGTTTGGCTTAGGGAGGGGTAGAGAGAACGATCAAGGAGGTTCGAAAAGGTTTGAGGGTGTGGCCTATATAACCCGCGGTGGGACACCCCCAAGAGAGAGATGAGCCCTGGGAGAGCACGCGACGCATGAACTAAGTCCCTGGAGAGCAGGCGACGCACCAGCACGCAGCAGCTTTAACCACAGCAGCTTTGGGCTTCGACGGCAGTTATACCAGCCGTGAAGGAACGCGCCGTGCGTGACTGATCAAGACGGGGGTGGCGGCTGCTCCTTCCCGGTCCGACCGTGCTCCGGTCCGAACTGAACCTTCCTCTTCCTCCAGCCTTCGTCCCTGCCTTCACCCCCCCCCCCCCCCCGTGTAAGTCTGATTGTTCGTCCGTCTTCTGTGTTGTCCAGGGGTTTAAGTAAGACTGAGTAGGTAAGCTAGTGTTGCACTGTGTCTTCTGGTTCTTCCCTCCTTCTGCATTTATTTTCTTATCCTTCTTCGTCCTTGGTTACTTTTAATTGTGTAAATAGTGGTAATAAATCATATTTGTTCTTCCTACGTTCTTCTTCTTCACATTCAGTCGCTTTAGTGATTTCCAGATTGAGGTACGTGGCGCGATTCGGCCGACGCACATGAATCGGGCTTAGTCTTCGGTAAACGGCTCACGCCGCAGTTCGCTTCGCTCGGCGCAATCCATCCATTACGCTGTGGCCGTGAGCGAGGGGTGTTTCCTTGCGTGCCGGTAGGCGCTGGTATTTAGGTCATAGGATGGTTGGGCGCAATACCCTACCCAGCGCCGACCGGCGTGACGTCATACCCCTGGGACCACGTCGGTCAGTCATAGAAGAGGGGATTAATCCCCCCTCGATAAGGGGGAAGAGGCCGACATTGAGATCCGCAACAATATATATATATATATATATATATATATATATATATATATATATATATATATATATATATATATATATATACATATATATATATATATACATATACATACATACATACATATATATATATATATATATATATATATATATATATATATATATATATATATATATATATATATATATATATATATATATATATATATATATATATATATATATATACATATTGCAACGAATTTGAGAATTATGGTTGGTTGTGTGTACATGTCACCCTCCATAATGTAAAGAAAGGTCGAAGGTCGTCCTCTTAGTTAATTCCATAAACATACACGCAGGGCACCATATACCCTTTTAAATAGTTATTCCCTTATTTTATGTAGTTTAAGGCTGTGTTTCCCAATAGTCGACTCTCCATTGCACCAAATTAAATAAGATTAGGTCCCATCTTCAAAGTGCCAGGTTTGGATGGTTTTCGCCGCAAATGGACTCCATTGAGCACGCGGTCGGTTCGGAGAAGAAAGGCGTGTCTCCGCACCTCGTCATAGGAAGGAGGAGTGAGTCGGCCCCGCTCAACCAATCCAGCACGAAGGGGTTTGGCTTGAGAGGGCGGAGAGAGAACGATCTGGGAGGTTCGCGAAGGTTCAAGGGTGGGGCTTATATAACCCGCGGGAGACGCCCCCACCTCAGATGAGATACGGCAGAGGAGTCCTGGGAAAGCACGCAACGTCCCCACGGCGGCCGAGAGAGAGAGGACCGAGGCAACTCGAGGAGCGCGCGATGCAGCGGTGCGCAAAAGGAACTTCGCCCGCGCAGTTTGGAACCGCGGGAGTTCGCACAACCGCAGCTCGGCTTTTTGACGGCGGTACCTTCCAGCCCGACCGCGCCCAGCCCCCGCTGGACCTTCCTTTCCTCTCCAAGCCATCCACCTCCAGCCATTCATTCCTGCCTGCATTCCCCGTGTAAGTGTGATCGTTCGTCTGTCTTTCATGTTGTCCTGGGGTATTAATTAAGAGTGTAATAGGTAAGCTAGTGTTGCACTGTGTCTTCTTCTCCTGTAAATTACTTTCGTTAATCTTCCTTCTCCTTGGTTTCTTTCGTTGTGTAAATAGTAATTAATAGTAATAAATCCTGTTCTCCCTACTTTGTCCTCTTTCCTTCACATTCGGTCGCTTTAGAGGTTTCCCCATTGAGGGCCCGTGGCGCGATTCGGCCGACGAAGATCAATCGGGTCAGTCTTGGTAACCGGCTCACGGTGCAGTTCGCTTCGCTCGGCGCATCTAGTCCATTACGCTGCGACCGTGGGCGGGGGAGTATTTCCTTGCGTACCGGTAGGTGCTGTTATTTAGGTCATAGGACGGTTGGGCCTAATACCCTACCCAGCGCTGACCGGGCGTGACGTCATACCCCCAGGACCACGTCGGCCAGTCATAGACAAGGGGACTAATCCCCCCTCGATAACGGGAACCGAGGCCGACGTTGGGTTCCGTAACAATTGGTCTCAGGAGTGGGATTCGAACCCGAAGCGCGCTTAACGCGCTCAAAATTACGAGTGGGCCAAAATTGTATTTTATTTTAAAATCTCAAATTTAAAACTCGCGCCATGGACAATCAAGGCGACGGGATGCTGGTTGGGGAGTTAGAATGGGGGGTAGAATCGACCCAGGACCTCAGGGAAATGTATATGGGGGAGAGGGAAGAGAAGAGCAATGGCAATGTGGTTGCGGGGGGGATCAGGCGCACAAAATGGCGCCTCGCATGTGGTTGCGGCAGCTGAGCCCGAGATGCCAATGAATTTGGACCCTGTTTATGAAACAGATGATGGCCTTTATGGTAAAAACAGATGATAATTTCAAAGGGATGGAAAACAGAATGGGGAGCCAAATGGGGGCAATGAGGGACGAAGCGAGGGGTACCAGTGAGCAATTGAGAGATGGGTTGGGTAGTCTAGAACAAAGGATGGGGGAGCGATTAGAAAATCAAATCGGGGGGCTAGAAGCTAAATTTGAGGGTTTAGACAAGAAATTTGAGGGATTAGACAACGGGATAAAAGAGGTAAAGAATGGGTTAACGGGGCTAGAAGATAAGATGGAAGGCAAATTGCGGGAAATAGGGGAGCAATCTGCCCGGGAAATTAAACAAATGGGGAACCAGATAAAGGAGGTGAAAATCGGGTTAGACACTAAATTGGATGCTCAGAGGAATGAATTGGAACAGATGAAGGCGGCATCTACTAAAGAAATGGAGGAGATGGGGGAGGAAATAAGACGAGTTGTAAGCGAGGAGGTCTCACGGGTACGCGAGGAGGTAAAGCGAGGTGAGGAGCGTATGGAGAAAGAGGTGAGAAGGGGGACGGCAAAGTTACAAGGGGGCATAGAGGATCTGACGCAGGAGGTGGAACAGCTGACGGTGGGACAAAAGGAACTAGTGGAGCAGGTAGAAAAGAATACTGTGGTACTAGGAGGGTTGAAAGCGACACAATAAGAAATCAAAAATGACTTAATGGCGACGAAGAGGGAATGTCGGATGGTACAGAAGGGGTTGACAAAGAGGTTGAACGAGGTGACAGAGGCAGTTGAGACAAAGGACCGGTAGGTGAGGACGCATATAGAAACGGTCAAGGTGGCATTAGAGGACGAAATCGAGGAGACACACAGGGAAATAAAAGAAGTAAAGCAAAAATTAGAGGAAGTGGAAGAGGGGGTGAGTGAAATTAAGAAGAGACGGAGGGAAACTAAGGAGATAAAGGAGGAAGTGATGGAATATGTACAAGGTCGGTGCTCAAATCGTGATGGTGTGCTCACTAACCAAATAAAGAGTTTGCAGGTGGCAGAGGAGGTGCGACGACGAGGTGCCAAGGTGAGTGGCGATATACTCCGAAATGTATATGGTGTGAGGGGAGATTCAGTCGGCTTGGGGGTTGGTTTGGACCCGGGTGTTCGTGAGAGGCCGCTGGTAAAGTGTGCGACAGGTGCAGAGTGTGAAGGAGGAGGTGTGCGAGAATGTCCGACTATGGGGTGTGTGAGGAAAAAGTGCGCACCGAGGAGTGAGTGTGCTGTCTAGAGTGAGTTGGTCGCAGCGCGTGTGCGGGGGGGGGGGGGGGCACATGGAAGCGCGGGATGGGGAGTGTTACAAGGAATGTAACGAGAGAATGCACACCTGTGGTGAGTGTGACGGAGGGTGTAACGGGAGAGAGTGCGCAAGAGGATGCGCGAAAAAGGTGTGTAACGGAGGGGTGCATGATAAAAGAGTGTGCGGTCGAGATTAAGGGTGAATGCGCGACCGAGTGTGGTGGTGAAAGTAGTGAGAGTGACACGGAGCGTGAGTTGGTTGTGGCAGGTGAGAGAGGATGTACACCTGGAGTGAAAGGACGCACACCTGAGATGGTCGAGTGCGTGTGGGAATGCACCCTGGAGTTAGTAGTCAAGCACGTGATTGGGTGTGCAGGTGAGAGCACACCCGTCGTTATCACAGAGGATGTGACCAAGGAGGGGGCGCGAAGAGGTGTGTTGGTGAGGTGTGCGAACGACGAGAGTGTGCAAAGGTGTGCGGTGGTCAGGTGTGTGACAAAGTCTGTGAGCGCAATGAGTGTACCTGGGTGTGTAAGAGAAGGTGCAATGACGAGGAGCATGGGAACGGCTGGATGTATGAGCAAGGAACGGAACGCGGGGTGTGAGCATGCAAGTGGAGCATCGACGCTAACCGGGTTAGCGGTTAGATCGACGTTTAGCCGAAGCGGGCCGTCGGTTCGTGCCAGGCGTTGTGTGCCGCGGGAACCAGGGGGGATCGTAACCACGGCGGTTTGGAAAGAACCGCCGTACGCGATCTACGCCGGGCCTCGCTCTGAACGGCCGCGTCCGTGCTCCACTAAGCGGAGCGGGCGGCCCGGTTCAAGGACACCGAGGAAGGGTCGTCATGGCGACCCCTTTTTGTTGCGGCATTCCGGCAGGTCGAGATCGGGCCATTGGACGGCTCAGTGCCGAGATGGTGCGTGGGATCTCGGCCCGGGTAAGCCCCCTTCCCTGCACCGAATGCCGGACGAATCCAACCGCCAGCACCAAACAACCCGCATTCCTTGCTCGGCTTTGCGAAGCCGAGCTTTGGAAATGAATTGGCGCACCGAGAGGCTCAAGTGAGTAGACGTGTGATGATGATAGTGTTTTGGACCCGAAATGGAAAAGCAAAATTTGTGATTGGCAGATGATTGGAAATTTTTTGATTGAATGGAATTTGGTGAGCAAAATTGATAGTGAGAGATGCCCGATGTGGTGGGATGGCAACTCTGCCATCCCTCACAGCGGGGGCAAAGGAGCACCAGTTATGGGGTTGGCAGTGAAAACTAGCCCGGGAGGGTTAGGATAATGATAGGGATCTAGAGAAGATGACCATAGGTAACGGTAAGGTTAAGTAGCGACTTTGAACAGGTAGTGGGGATATAGAGAGGGTAGTTGGATAATAATGACGAGGGAGCGCAATAATGTAAGGGGCGACTGGGAAGCGCGAGTTTTAGCAGGGCAACAGGTAGGTCAGATGATGCCGTGTGTGTGTGTAAAAAAAGGTATTCAGAAGTGTATTGTGAGAAGGTGATTGTGAATTGTATTGAGCGTGGAAGTGTATGGAGCAGTGAGTGAGGAACAAGTGAGATTGCAAAGGTGTGCAACTGAACAGGTGTATGGACAGTGTATGAGTGAGTGATGGTGATGTGTGTTGTGTTGACCAAATGGTCCAGGGAGGAAGGAGGGTGCAGGTGGCACCAGGTGACATTGCACAGGTGTGCAACTGGACAGGTGTATGGAGTATGGAATATATGGAGTATGGAATGGATGGTATGGAGTGAGTATGGTGGAAACTGTGGAGTGGAGTGGATGGTGCGAAGGTGTGAATGGGGGAAGAGTGGCCCCTATCACGAATACCAGGGGAGGGTAGTTTAAGAGTTAGGTAGAGGGTACAGGTAAATTGTGGTTGGATATTGGCATCTGTGGTGCGTGGTGGAAGAATGATGGTTGGATGGGTGCATTAGTGTCGTGGAAATGGCTGGGCGTGTAGCCTGTTAGTGTGTGTAGTTGGTTGAGCACTCCGCCACTGTTAGGGTGTCGGTCAGGTGAGGCCGCAGGTGGGCTCTGGGAGCCGGTAGAGTTGTTGTGGATGGGGCCCGAGGATCCAGAGGACGGACCCGGGTAGCCGAGTGCCAGAGAGGGCACCGAGTGGGGTAAGCGCCAAGGAGGGCCTTCCCCAGTTAGATAGGTTAGGTCAAGGAGCAGGTAAGCTCGGAGGCAACTGCAGTGGTGGAGGTGTGCAGGTGGGTAGACCTGCTGGGAGAGCTGCACGACCCAGCCCGGAAATTGTGCAAGGGCACCGTGAGATGAATCGGGGGAGTGAGACCCCAAATTGATAAGCACCACAGTTTGGTCAATGGGAATTGGTTTTTCGAACCCACAGTGTAAGTTGGCCAATGGATTGGCAGGGAAAGACCCCGGGTAGTGTAAAGTGTGTTAATGTCATTTAGAGGATATTTAGGTTTGAAATCTCCTTGCACCATCTACATCCACTCACCTGAGGTGATGGTACTCCACACCATGTCATGTTTCTATTATTTTATTGTGCAAATGTTTGGATTGTGAGACGCATCATGACGTGGGTGTGACATTGTGCTTTGTTGTTCCATCTCTCCCTCCTTATGAGGATTGATGATGAATTGGTGATGGCAAATTTTGGTTCGAGGGATTGTGGTGACGAATTTGGTATAAGGGAAATATGGGGGAGACGTGACAATAGTGACGGATTTGTAATGTGTAAATTGTTGTAAATATGGGGTAAGGGCAAGGGTAGTGTAGGTCACATGTGGGGGGGGGGGCGTACGGTAGGGACGAGCTTTTCTCCGCTCAGTCTCCAGACGCACCTCACCTTGCATTGCCTTTATTGATGTGTACCCTTGTGACCTTACCCCTCACTCCCTGTCTTTTGTTCCCCTGTCTCCCACCCGAGGACTTTGCTCTCTGGGCACTGCGAGGAGCATGCGGGGAGGTCGTGTGCCAGGACTCTCGCAACCAGCATGCATTGCATTGATGTACCACTTTATGGACCGCTGTTCTGCGGCCAAGTACCACTTGATGGACCCCAGGTTCGGGGGCAGGGCACCTCTGCTGGGGACCGGCCATAGTGGCCAGGTAATCTTGCTGGCGGACCTTGGTAGGTGGCACCTATGCCCAACAGGTGGACCATCCTTGGCCCCTGTGGCCCTAAATAAAAAATGGACACTGTGCTTGTTATAGTTCAAATAGGCCGCATGAAGAGAGAAAACATCAGGAAGAACATCGGCCAGGCAGAGAAGAGGAAGACCACCACCAGTTTGTTTTTGTGTTTATTACAAACTGTAATGACTGTGCACTGGTTGGTGCTTTTGGTGCATTTGGTGCTTTTGGTGCTTATGGTACTGGTGCATCGATGCAATGCATGCTATCTCCTCCCTCCAAACAGGAATTTCTTTTTTGTTTCCCTGAAAAGAAAAAAATCACAGGTCCTGGGTTGCGTTGTAAATAAGGAATAACGTCATTGTAAATAATGCTCCCCACCGTAAATGTATAGTTTGAAAAGCATTCCGCAATTCGGTTAGCTGTGGGTGCGAAACTGTTAGATAGGGTGCAATGGAGTAGCGGGACATATTTATTTGTGTTTTAAAATTGTCGCACTCAGGGTCAGGTTAATTGTAGAGGGAACTGCACCTACGTGTCACACTAAAAGTAAAGTTTTATAGGCCTGAGCACGGGCCTGAAGGAAGGAGGGTGCAGTGTAACGAATTTGAGAATTATGGTTGGTTGTGTGTACATGTCACCCTCCGTAATGTAAAGAAAGGTCGAAGGTCATCCTCTTAGTTAATTCCATAAACATACACGCAGGGCACCATATATCCTTTTAGATAGTTATTCCCTTATTCTATGTAGTTTAAGGCTGTGTTTCCCAATAGTCGACTCTCCATTGCACCGAATTAAATAAGATTAGGTCCCATCTTCAAAGTGCCAGGTTTGGATGGTTTTCGCCGCAAATGGACTCCATTGAGCACGCGGTCGGTTCGGAGAAGAAAGGCGTGTCTCCGCACCTCGTCATAGGAAGGAGGAGTGAGTCGGCCCCGCTCAACCAATCCAGCACGAAGGGGTTTGGCTTGAGAGGGCGGAGAGAGAGAACGATCTGGGAGGTTAGCGAAGGTTCAAGGGTGGGGCTTATATAACCCGCGGGAGACGCCCTCACCTCAGATGAGATATAGCAGAGGAGTACTGGGAAAGCACGCAACGTCCCCACGGCGGCCGAGAGAGAGAGAGGACCGAGGCAACTCGAGGAGCGCGCGACGCAGCGGTGCGCAAAAGGAACTTCGCCCGCGCAGTTTGGAACCGCGGGAGTTCGCACGACCGCAGCTCGGCTATTTGACGGCGGTGCCTTCCGGCCCGACCGTGCCCAGTCCCCGCTGGACCTTCCTTTCCTCTTCAAGCCATCCACCTCCAGCCATTCATTCCTGCCTGCATTCCCCGTGTAAGTGTGATCGTTCGTCTGTCTTTCACGTTGTCCTGGGGTATTAATTAAGAGTGTAATAGGTAAGCTAGTGTTGCACTGTGTCTTCTTCTCCTGTAAATTACTTTCGTTAATCTTCCTTCTCCTTGGTTTCTTTCGTTGTGCAAATAGTAATTAATAGTAATAAATCCTGTTCTTCCTACTTTGTCCTCTTTCCTTCGCATTCGGTCGCTTTAGAGGTTTCCCCATTGAGGGCCCGTGGCGCGATTCGGCCGACGAAGATCAATCGGGTCAGTCTTGGTAACCGGCTCACGGTGCAGTTCGCTTCGCTCGGCGCAACTAGTCCATTACGCTGCGACCGTGGGCGAGGGAGTATTTCCTTGCGTACCGGTAGGTGCTGGTATTTAGGTCATAGGACGGTTGGGCCTAATACCCTACCCAGCGCTGACCGGGCGTGACGTCATACCCCCAGGACCATGTCGGCCAGTCATAGACGAGGGGACTAATCCCCCCTCGATAACGGGAACCGAGGCCGACGTTGGGTTCCGTAACAATATATATATATATATATATATATATATATATATATATATATATATATATATATATATATATATATATATATATATTGTTGTGGATATGAGGATTGTGTTTTTTAAATTGTTTTATTGTGGACCCTCCTTCCTCCAGTTGTTGTGTATAAAGGTCAAAGGGCGTCCCGTAGTTAGGTCATATACAATCACGTTTAGCCAATCATAGATTCCCTGCTTGTTGGTAGTTATTTCCTTATTCTGTGTATTAGGCTAAGGCTTTGTCTTCCATTAATTGACACTCCATTGCACCGAATTCAAATAGATAGATCCCCTTTCATTTTCATTCACAAAGCTTCTATTGCCAACTGCATTCGCCGCCATTGCCCATGTGCTCCCACTCGGAGAAGAAGGGCGTGCCCGCCCATCGTCATCAAGGGTGGAGCCAGAGAGCCCGTGCCGACCAATCAGGGCCGAGGCGAGCTCACCGATGGGCGTGTTCTGGAGGCCGGCGGCCTGATCGCCCGCGGCGTTATAAAAAGCGCGCGCGGAAGCCTTTGAGAGAGGAGTCCTGAGAAAGCACACGACGTCCCCACGGCAGCACGGAGAGCGAACCATTGAGTTCTAAGAGTTACACAAAAGGAGCTTCAGAGAGAGACACCAAGCTGCGTGATCCAGGAGAGGAGAGAGGGATGCCCCATGAGCTTTGAACCACAGCAGATTGAACCACAGCAGCTTGAACCACAGCAGCTTTGAACCACAGCAGCTTTGAACCACAGCAGCTTGAACCGCAGCAGCTCGAACCATCGCAGCTTTGACCGCCACAGCTTGAGCGTTGACGGCAGCGTTGCTGTTGAGGAAGGGCGGCGGCTGCTCCCTCCCGGCCCGGCCGTCCTCTGGTCCGAGCTGAACCTTCCTCCCGGTCCAGCCAATCATTCCTGCCTGCAAATTCCCCATTCGTGTGAGTCCGTCTTTTGTTTGTTCTGTCCTGGGTTAATTAAGACTGTAGGTAAGCTCGCATTGCACTGTGTCTCCTTGATTCCTTCTGTCTTTATTTTATTATCTTTCCTTCTTCCTTGGTTATTTTGGTCCTGTAAATAGTAATAAATAATAGTCGTATTTCAAATCTTTTTGCCTTCGTCTTCCTCTTCTTCACATCCGTGTCGTCTTTGTCTTTTCCCTCATTGAATATCTGTGGCACGATTTGGCCAACGTTTCAGGATCGGGTCTAGTCTTGGTAAACGGCTCACGCCGCGGTTCGCTTCGCTCGGCGCAACATCCATTACTCTGCGGCCGTGAGCGGGGGGTGTTCCTTCACGTACCGGGAAGCGCTGGTATTTAGGTCATAGGACTTGTGGGCCTAAAACCCTATCCAGCGCCGACCGGGCGTGGCGTCATACCCCCGGGACCACGTCGGTCAGTAACAGACGAGGGGCTTAATCCCCCCTCGAAGGGGAACCATAGGCCGACGTCGGGTTCCGTAACAACATATATATATTGTTATGGATTTGAGAATTGTGTTTTTTTTGTGTTGGTGTAAAATATCACCCTCCTTCCTCCATTTGTTGTGTATAAAGGTCAAAGGTCGTTCCCGTTAGTTGTTCCATATACCACACGTAGCCAATCATAGATTTCCTCCTTGTTCAGTAGTTATCTCCTTATTATGTGTATTAGATTAAGGCTGTGTCTTCAATTAATTGATACTCCATTGCACCGAAGTCAAATAAGCTAGGTCCCCTTTCGTTTTCATCCCAGCGGTGCGAGTGGTTTTCCATCGCCGCAAGACTCCATTAGCCACGAGGTAATCTCGGAGAAGAAGGGGGAGGAGCCAAATCACGGGCGTTGCCTGCCCATCGTCATCAAAAGGGTGGAGCCAGCGAGCCCTGACCAGCCAACCAGGGCTGGGGAAATACCATCACGGGCGTGGCACGGGTTGATCTAAAAGCGCGTTATAAAAGCGCCCACGCAAGCATTTTGGGAGAGATACAGCAGATGAGTCCAGATGCGTCAGAGAGTTGGCCGTCCACCGGGAGAGAATTGAGTGGAGTTGATCAGTTCAGTGGAGGAGGAGCAGTGAGGTTGAGCGCAGGAGGCGGAGGACACGTGAGACCGCTGCCGGTGTGAAACCGATTACGTGGAGCTGCCGGCTCCTCACTGCCAGCCAAAGCGGAGCTGTGTTTGCCGGGTTTTCGCCTCGACCCCAAAGCGTGGATCGGAGCGCGCACTTGGAGCTGGACCTCGACGCCTACCATCTGCCTGGACCCTCCTCTGCTGTCCCAAACCATTCCTGCCATTCCATCCTTCTGTGTACGTGAGTTTGTTCTGTGTGTTTTGTCCTGGGGTATAAGTTAAGCCTGTTTAGTTAAGCTAGAGTTTCACTGTGTCCTTCTGGTCCGTCCCTCTTTCTGCATTATTTTATTATCCTTCCTTCTTCCTTGGTTTCTTTTGATGATTTGTAAATAATAATAATAAATTAGATTTGTTCTTCCTACCTTGCCTTTCTTTCCCTTACATCCTTCGTCTTTGTCTTTTCCAAATTGAATACCTGTGGCACGATTTGGCCAACGTTTCAGGATCGGGTCTAGTCGGTGTTAATAGTTCGTGCCGCGGTTGCTTAAAACCGCTCGGCAATTAACATCTGTCCGCGGTACGAAAGGGGCTGTGCCACCGGCCTTTCCGGAGGTCGCTGTACAGCGTCAGGGACCACGTCGGTCAGTCATAAACGAGGGGACTAATCCCCCCTCGATAAGGGGAACAGAGGCCGACGTTGGGTTCCGTAACATTTGGTGTCGGGAGCGAGATTCGGACCTGAAGCGCTTAGCGCGCTCAAAATTACGAGTGGGCCAAAATTTTGTTTTATAAAATTTTAAATTTGAAAATCGTGCCATGAATGGTCAAGGTGATCAGGTGCCGGTGGGAGAGATAGAAGGGGTAGAGTCGACCCAGGACCCCAGGGAAGAAGTGGGAATAGTGGAAGAGGTGAGCAAAAACGGTGCGGTTGAGGGGGTTTCAGGCACGCAAAATGGCGCCCTCGCGCATGTGGTTACAGCGGCACCAAATTTGGCCGCGCCCATGACCGTAGCAGCGCCGCCAATGGACTGGGGCCTATTCATGCTGCAAATGCGGGCCCTCATGGAAGAGAACAGGGGGTGGGAGACCAAATTGGGCCAATGAGGGCCGAAGCAAGGGGTACCAGTGAGCAATTGAGAGATGGGTTAAGTAATATGGGAAATAAATTTGAGGGTTTAGACAATAAATTTGAGGTTAAATTTGAGGGGTTAGACAACGGGATAAAAGAGGTGAAGAATGGGTTAACGGGGTTGGAAAATAGAATGGCTGCCCAGGAGAACCAGATGGAAGGAATGAAGAATGGGTTAGGGGGGTTAGAAAACACAATGGACGACAAATTGCGGGAAGTAGGGGAGCAATCCGCCCGGGAAATCAAACGGATGGGGAACCAGATAGAGAAGGTGAAAATCGGGTTGGAAGGTAAACTGGATGCTCAGAGGGATGAATTGGAACAGATGAGGGTGCATCTACTAAAGAGATGGGAGAAATGGGGGAGGGGATAAGACGAGGTGTGAGCGAGGTGGTCTCGGGGGTACGCGAGGAGGTAAAGCGAGGTGAGAAGCGTATGGAGAAAGAGGTGAGAAATGGGACGGCAAAGTTACAAGGTGGCATAGAGGAGTTGACGCAGGGGGTGGGACAGCTGACAGTGGGACAAAGGGAGTTGAAGGAACAGGGACAAAATAATATGGCTGTGATCGAGGGGTTGAAGGCGACCCAGAAGGAAATAAAGAGGGACGTAGCCGTCATTAAGAAGGAGTGTCAGACGGTACATGAGGGACTAACAGCAAGGTTGGACGAGGTGACAGAGGCAATGGAGACGAAAGAACGGGAGGTGAGGACGCACATAGAGACAGTCAAGGTGGCATTAGAGGAAGAAATCGAGGGGGCGCACCGGGAAATGAAGGAGGTAAAGGATAAATTAGAGGAAGTGGAAGAGGGGGTGAGTGAAATTAAGAAGAGACGGAGGGAAACTAAGAAGGAGATAAGGGAGGAAGTGATGGAGTATGTGCAAGGTCTGTGCTCAAATCGTGATGGTGTGCTTGCTAACCAAATAAAGAGTTTGCAGGTGGCGAAGGAGGTGCGGAGACGAGGTGCCAAGGTGAGTGGTGATATACTCGGAAATGTATATGGTGTGAGGGGAGATTCAGTCGGCTTGGGGGTTGGTTTGGACCCGGGTGTTCGTGAGAGGCCGCTGGTGCAGTGTACGACAGGTACAGAGTGTGAAGGAGGAGGCGGGCGAGGATGTCCGACTATGGGGTGTGTGAGGAAAAAGTGCGCGCCGAGGAGTGAGTGTGCTGTCGAGAGTGAGTTGGTCGTAGCGCGTGTGCGGGGGGGCACATGGAAGCGCGGGATGGGGAGTGTTACAGGGGATGTAACGAAAGAGTGCACACCTGTGGTGAGTGTTACGGAGGGTGTGACGGGAGAGTGTGCACAAGAGGATGCGCGAGAAAGGTGTGTAACGGACGGGTGCATGAGTACAGAGTGCGCTGTCAAGAGTAAGGGTGAATGCGCGACCGAGTGTGGTGGTGAGAGTAGTGAGAGTGACACGGAGCGTGAGTTGGTTGTGGCAGGTGAGAGAGAATGTACACTTGGAATGGAAGGATGCACACCTGGAATGGTCGAGCGCGTATGGGAATGCACACTGGAGTTAGTAGTCAAGTACGTGATTGGGTGTGCAAGTGAGTGCACACCCGTGGTTGTCACAGAGGAGGTGACCGAGGAGGGGGCGGGAAGAGGTGTGTTGGTGAGGTGTGCGAACGACGAGTGTGTGCTAAGGTGTGTGGTGGTCGGGTGTGTGACGAAGTCTATGAGTGAACCTGGAGGGTGTGTCAGACAAGGTGCAATGACAAAGAGCATGGAGACAGCTGGATGTGTGAGCAAGGAACGGGCTGCGGGGTGTAAGCATGCAAGTGGAGCATCGATGCTAACCGGGTTAGCGGTTAGATCGACTTATGGCCGAAGCGGGCCCTCAGTTCGTGCCGGGCTTCGTATGCAGCGGGGACCAGCGGGGATCGTAACCGCGGCGGTTTCGAAAGAGCCGCCGTACGCGATCCACGCCGGGCCGCGCTCTGAACGGCCGCGTCCGTGCTCCGCTAGGCGGAGTGGGCGGCCCGGTAGGAAGGGTCGTCATGGCGACCCCTTTTTGTTGCGGCGTTCCGGCAGGGCGAGATCGGGTCATCAGGCGGGAGACCGGACGGCTCCGCGCCGAGGTGGACCTTGGGATCTCGGCCCGAGTAAACCTCCTTCCCTGCACCGCATGCCGGACGGATCCAACCGCCGGCAACAAACCACCCGCATTCATTGCAAAGCCGAGCTTTGGAAACGAATTGGCGCACCGAGAGCCTCAAGTGAGTAGACGTGTGATAATGATAGTGTTTTGGACCCGAAATTGAAAAGCAAAATTTGATGATTGGCAAAGGATTGGCAAATTGATGATTGGTAGAATGATTGGCAGATGATTGGCAAATTTTTGATTGGCTGAAATTGGATGGGCCAAATTGGTAGTGGAAGATACCCGATGTGGTGGGATGGCAACTCTGCCATCCCTCGCAGAGGGGGCAAAGGAGCACTAGTTATGGGGTTGGCAGTGAAAACTAGCCCGGGAGGGTAAGGATATAGTGTGTAGGGATCTAGAGAAGATGACCATAGGTAACGGTAGAGGTAAGTAGTGACAATGATACCTGTAGTGGGGACGCAGGTAGCTTAGTTTGGATTATAATGACGAGGGAGCGCAATAGTTTAAAGGGGCGACGGGGAAGCACGAGTTTTAGCAGGGCACCAGGTAGATTAGATGATGCCGTGTGAGTGAGTATTGATATCGGTGAAATGAGGAATTGCTAGGCAATGCTCGGGAGGTGATTGTGAGTTGTATTGAGCGTGGAAGTGTATGAAGCAGCGTATGAGGAACAATTGTGATTGCACAGGTGTGCAACTGAACAGGTGTATGGAGCAGTGTATGAGTGAGTGATGGTGATGTGTGTTGTGTTGACCAAATGGTCCTGGGAGGAAGGAGGGTGCAGGAAGCACCAGTAGGAGTGTTTGCACAGGTGTGCAACTACAGGTGAATGGAGAATGGTTGTGTGGAATACATGGAGTGTGGAATATATGGAGTATGGTATGGATGGTCGTGGAGTGAGTATGGTGGAAACTGTGGAGTGGAGTGGATGGTGCGAAGGTGTGAATGGGGAAGAGTGGACCCTTATCACGAATACCCGAGGAGGGTAGTGTAAGTGTTAGGTAGAGGGTACAGGTAAATTGTGGTTGGATATTGGCATCTGTGGTGCGTGTGGAAGAATGGAGTTTGGATGGGTGCATTAGTGATGTGGAAATGGCTGAGCGTGTGGCCTGTTAGTGTGTGTAGTTGTTTGAGCACTCCACCACTGTGAGGATGTCGGCCAGGTGAGGCCGCAGGTGGGCTCTGGGAGCCGTTAGAGTTGTGGATGGGGCCCGAGGATCCGGAGGACGGACCCGGGTAGCCCAGTGCCAGAGGTCACCGAGTGGGGAGAGCGCCAGAGGGCCTTCCCCAGGTAGATAGGTATGGTTAAGGAGCAGGTAAGCTCGGAGGCAACTATAGTGGTGGAGGGGTGCAGGTGGGTAGACCTGCTGGGAGACCCACACGACCCAGTCCTGAAATTGTGCGAAGGCACAGGGAGTTGAATCGGGGGAGTGAGACCCCAAATTGATAAGCACCACAGTTTGGTCAACAGGAATTGGTTTTTAGAACCCATAGAGTAAGACGGCCAATGGTTTGGCAGGGAAAGACCCCGGGTAGGGTAAAGTGTATTAAAGTCATTTAGGAAGTAGTTAGGATTAAGAATCTCCTCGCACCATCTACATCCACTCACCTGAGGTGACGCGACTCCACACCATGCCAGGTTTGATTATTTTTATTGTGCAAATGTTTGGAATGTGAGACGCATCATGACGTGGGTGTGACATTGTGCTTTGTGTTCCATCTCTCCCTCCTTATGAGGATTGATGATGAGTTGGTGATGGCAAATTTTGGTTAGAGGGATTGTGGGGACGAATATGGTATTGGGGAAATATGGGGAAGACGTGACGGTAGCGATGAATTTGTAAATGTGTAGATTTTTGTACATATGGGGTAAGGGCAAGGGTAGAGTAGGTAACAGGGGGGGTGACGTACGGTAGGGACGAGCTTTTCTCCGCTCAGTCTCCAGACGCACTTCACCTTGCATTGCCTTTATTGATGTGTACCCTTGTGACCTTACCCATCGCTCACCTGTCTTCTCCCCCCGACCCCCCTTGTCTCCCACCCGAGGACTGTGCGCCACTGGGCGCCGAAGGAAGCGTGCGGGAGTCCGCCATTGTGTGTCTGAAACTCCCGCAACCAGCTGTCTGCATCGATGCACCACTTATGGACCACATGTCTGTGGCTGAGCACCACTCATGGACCCCACGGGGTGGGGCATGGCCCCTCTGCTGGAACCGGCCATGATGGCCCGAGATCTTGCTGGCGGACCCTGGTCACAGGGCACCTATGCCACACAGGTGAACCACACCTAGTCGGCCCTGTGGGCCATAAATAAAAAATGGACACGTTTTGTGCAAGTTTATTTCCAGCAAATAGGCCGCCAGCAAAGAAGTTGACAACATCTGGAAGAGCATTAGCCAGCAGAGGGAGCCGAAGAGCAAGATCACCAGCAGGGTTTGGGTTTACTGTTTATTATCAACTGTGGTGACTGTGCACCGATTGGTGCTTGGTGGTGCTTTCTGGTGCGTCGATGCAGCACAGGCTGTCCCCCCCCCCCCCAAAAGAACAATCACAGGTCCTGGGTTGCGTTTTGTAAATACAAGTAGCGTCACTGTAAATAATGCTCCCCCATCGTTCATGTTGTAGTTTGAAGACAATTCCGCAATTCGGTTAGCTGTGGGCGTGAGTCTGTTAGGCAGGGTGCAATGGAGCAGCGGGACATATTTATTTATGTTTTAAAACTGTCACACTCAGGGTCAGGTTAAATGTCGAGGGAACTACACCTACGTGCCACACTAAAGGTAAAAGTTTAATAGGCCCGGGACGTACCGAAGAGGAGGAGGGTGCAGTGTTATGGATTTGAGAATTGTGTTTTTTTTGTGTTGGTGTAAAATATCACCCTCCTTCCTCCATTTGTTGTGTATAAAGGTCAAAGGTCGTTCACGTTAGTTATTCCACATACCACACGTAGCCAATCATAGATTTCCTCCTTGTTCAGTAGTTATCTCCTTATTAAGTGTATTAGATTAAGGCTGTGTCTTCCATTAATTGATACTCCATTGCACCGAAGTCAAATAAGCTAGGTCCCTTTTCGTTTTCATCCCAGCGGTGCGAGTGGTTTTCCATCGCCGCAAGACTCCATTAGCCACGAGGTAATCTCGGAGAAGAAGGGGGAGGAGCCAAATCACGGGCGTTGCCCACCCATCGTCATCAAAAGGGTGGAGCCAGCGAGCCCTGACCAGCCAACCAGGGCTGGGGAAATACCATCACGAGCGTGGCGCGGGTTGATCTAAAAGCGCGTTATAAAAGCACCCGTGCAAGCATTTTGGGAGAGATACAGCAGATGAGTCCAGATGGGTCAGAGAGTTGGCAGTCCACCAGGAGAGAGTTGAGTGGAGTTGATCAGTTCAGTGGAGGAGGAGCAGTGAGGTTGAGCGCAGGAGGCGGAGGACACGTGAGACCGCTGCCGGTGTGAAACCGATTACGTGGAGCTGCCGGCTCCTCGCTGCCAGCCAAAGCGGAGCTGTGTTTGCCAGGTTTTCGCCTCGACCCCAAAGCGTGGATCGGAGCGCGCGCTTGGAGCTGGACCTCGACGCCTACCATCTGCCTGGACCCTCCTCTGCTGTCCCAAACCATTCCTGCCATTCCATCCTTCTGTGTACGTGAGTTTGTTCTGTGTGTTTTGTCCTGGGGTATAAGTTAAGCCTGTTTAGTTAAGCTAGAGTTTCACTGTGTCCTTCTGGTCCGTCCCTCTTTCTGCATTATTTTATTATCCTTCCTTCTTCCTTGGTTTCTTTTGATGATTTGTAAATAATAATAATAAATTAGATTTGTTCTTCCTACCTTGCCTTTCTTTCCCTTACATCCTTCATCTTTGTCTTTTCCAAATTGAATACCTGTGGCACGATTTGGCCAACGTTTCAGGATCGGGTCTAGTCATTGTTAATAGTTCGTGCCGCGGTTGCTTAAAACCGCTCGGCAATTAACATCTGTCTGAGGTACCAACGGGGCTGTGCCACCGGCCTTTCCGGAGGTCGCTGTACAGCGTCAGGGACCACGTTAGTCAGTCATAAACGATGGGAATAATCCCCCCTCGATAAGGGGAACAGAGGCCGACGTTGGGTTCCGTAACAATATATATATATATATATATATATATATATATATATATATATTGTAACGAATGTGGAAACGTTACAATGTGAACGTTACAAAAGTACGGTAACACCCTGTTAATGTAAATAATGGTCGCAATCGGCCTCCTAGTTAATTCCATGAAACTTACACGCAGGTCACGATATATCTTTTAAATAGTGTATTTCCTTATTCCATGTAGGCTAAATATGTGTTTCCCACTAGATTGACTTTGCATTGTATGAAACAAAATAAGCGTAGGCCCTTCCAATTTCCCCAAACATCTCCGCTCTCCAAAGTTCCTTTTAAAAAGGGGAGTTGTTTTCAATCCCGCAGGCCGCCATTGCCCATGTGCTTTGAGTCGGAGAAGAAAGGCGTGTCTCCACCTCGTCATAAGAGGGAAGGAGTGAACCAGCCCTAACAGCCAATCAGCACCGCGGTGAGCGACCCGGTAGGCGTGCCCTCGGAGCAGGCGGCTTAATTCCGCCCGAGGTGATAAAAGCGACTGTAAGGGACTGCTTTAAGAGATGACCTGGGAGGAGCAAAGAGGCGGCACCAAGAGGAGCGGTGAGATGCGAAACGCTCCAAGCCAAAGAGGAGAGGTACTCGGCAAGGAAACCAGCTTTGGAGAGACGCGCTGAAAGGAGGGAGACGGCTCCACCACAAGAAGAGGAGCAGGTGTGCCGAACCAGCGCGTGGCGTCTACCGCAGCGGATACGCGACGGAGGGTTTTCCCGCCATAACCGCGAGGAATTGCGAGCTGCTGCCTCCCGACTTTGCCTCCCTCTCAAGCAATCCACCTCAAGCCCTACCTGCCTGCAATATCCCCTGTGTAAGTGTGAACGTCCTGTCCTGCTCGTTGTCTTGGGGCTAAGTAAAAATGAATAGTGTAAGTTAACGATTCGCTGTGTTACTGCTTCTTCCATCCATTGCTTGTGTGTGTATAATAAATCTGTTCTTCCTCCGTATTCCTCTTCTTCTTCTTTTTCATTCTCTTTCGGTCGCTTTAGAGGTTTCCCGATTGAATATCTGTGGGGCGATCTGGTCAACGTCGGGTGGAATCGGGTTCTAATCGGGGAGTAACTGTTCGGACGCGGTTAAATACACCACCGCTCGGTCAATATAACATCTAAAGCTGCGTCTGTAACAATATATATATATATATATATATATATATATATTGTTACAGACGCGGTTTTAGATGTAATTTTACCGAGCGGTGGTGTATTACCGCGTCCGAACAGTTACTCCCCGATTAGAACCCGATCCCGCCCGATTCCACTCGAACGTTGGCCGAATCGCGCTACGCTAAATCAATGAAGGAAAGGACACAACGGCTGGGATAAATGAAACGACACAAGGGGGTACAGTTCTCAAGACCTCCGGAGGAGGATATAATTGGTGATGCAGAAAAGGGTAGATTACAAGGTAAGAGGTAAAGCACAGAAAAGATGGGCACTTAGACACAGTCTTATCTATTCCCGACAGACCACAGACAAACGGGACAAGACTGACTTACACAGGGATTGATGGTAAGGAAGGACAGGCAGTCGATAGCACAAGGTGCACCTTGGCTCAGGGGCAGAATCAACCCGGTCCGGTCCAGAGATGCGGGGAGGTATTTCAGCGCTCGGAGGTGGCGTCTTCTCTCTCCAAGCTGAGGGCGCATCTGACGTCACCTCCCTCTTCCTGCGCATGCTCAGCGGGGAGTGACATGCCCTCGGCTCGTTGGCCCCGCCCCAGATGGGATCGGTCCGCCGCTTATATTGGGTGCGGGGGGTTACCGGGCTCCGCCCTTGACGAGGAGCTGACAGCGAGCCCCTGCGTGGTAACCCCGTCGGAGCACATGTTCAATGGCGGCTAACCAAGCCGGAGTGAGGACGCACACTCCCCGCGCCGCCGCCGCTGTTGTTGTTGTTGTTGTTGTACCATGAGGAAGAGCTGCGGGGAGGTATTGGGAGGTCCTAAACTTTCTAACGGTGCCATACAATCACATTCTGGTGCAACGAAGAGTCAGAATTAATGGAAACGAGTCCTTAACTGACATAGACTAAGAATAACTAGCAAGATGTCCTATAGTTGTCTACGTGAGATGCGGTGGACCTGGATGCGACATTTAATGGGGGAAATAGGGGAAGGTCGGGTCTACAGAGTGTTGTTTACAGCCAATGGGACTAGGGAATGGGGGATTGGGGATAGTTGGGAAGTATTGGGGAAATAGGGGAATATTTACAAGCGGATATGGATGGAGGCCAATCTCATATCCGCAACAATATATATATATATATATATATATATATATATATATATATATATATATATATATATATATATATATATGTATAAATATATATATACATATATATATTGTTATGGATTTGAGAATTGTGTTTTTTTTGTGTTGTAAAATATCACCCTCCTTCCTCCATTTGTTGTGTATAAAGGTCAAAGGTCGTTCCCGTTAGTTATTCCATAAACAATCACGTAGCCAATCATAGATTTCGTCCTTGTTCGGTCGTTATCTCCTTATTATGTGTATTAGATTAAGGCTGTGTCTTCCATTAATTAACACCCAAGGGGTGAGGGAGGGGGTTGCCCAAGGGACAGGGGAGGGTATTGCATTCGGGGGCAGGGAGGGGGGGACTAATGTGTTGGTGTGTGTGTCAGCCCCCCGCCCCGTAGAAAGTAAAGGGAGGGACTTGGAGGGAAAGGAGAACATGGAGGAGGGAGGGGTAGATCAGGACCTGGATGTGGCTTCGCCGGGTGTCGGGCCCACTGCGGTGGGAGGGGAGGAAGCACGAGGAATGGTGGCTCCGGTGGCGGGGTCAGAAGAAACATACTCGGTGCCAGAAACCCTGCTGCCGGAGGCTGGAAGTGATGGCTCCTCCTCCGGCTATGAACAAAGCGATCCCGGACAATGGATGGAGAAAAAGCGTCGGAGGAGGGGCCAGGACAAAGGGAAAGCTCCTCTGGGCAAAGCCCCACAGGGAAAGAACACAAGAACGTCAAAGAAGAAAACCCCTGTGGGGCGCAGAGCCCCCCGTGCATCAAGCGACCCATCCAGGCCTGGGGGATCGCCTGCTCGTGGTAGGGGTGGGGTGCAGTCAGGGATGGCCGCAGCAGGTCTCCGGGGGAGGGCCCAAATGCCGTCTTCCCCTGAACGCTCACGTTCCCGTTCCCCCGTGAGTCGTTCCCCACCCGTTGACCTCACCCCTCCTCCGGGGGCAGCTGTGGCCAAGGGCCTCAAGGAGGGTTTGCTCGCGGAGGACTGGTGGCTTTCTTCCCCAGGTGGTGGGCGAGGGGGGGTAATTTATCTGACCCCCGAGGAGGAGGACCTCTCCCTGCTACCCGGGGAGAATGTCTGCATAGACGGGGACTGGCTCCCGGGCACCCTCGTGGCTCCCGGTTGCGGGAAGAACCGCTGGGGGAGGAAGAATGGTAGCTCGTCATGTCTTGGCAAGGAGGGAGGAGCTTCATAAGTCCTATGACTCCCCTTTCGTGGTTTGCACTAGTGTTGGTGATTAATACACTAACACCTATGAGCTTTAAACTAACGAGTTTAAATGTACGGGGAGTCCGTACCACGGTCCGGAGGATCGCTATTTTTGAAGAACTGCGCAATTTTGAATGGGATGTCTGCCTGTTGCAGGAATGCCATATTCCGCACGGTGAGTATGGATACCTCCGTGCAAATTGGCGGTACGGAGAGTCGTATTGGTCCGGCAGCTACACTAACAGGGCGGCAGGATTAGGGTTCCTTATTAAGAGCCCGAATGTCGAGGTCCTTAGTTTAGAAGAAATTATCCCGGGGCGATTGGCCGTGCTCAGGGTGGTGGTGTCCTCGACCCCACTGACCCTGGTCAATGTGTACGCTCCAACGACGGGGGAAGAAAGAGTGGAGCTCCGGCGCCAGTTGGGGCCCCTCCTCTCCAGCTCTGGCCCCGTGATTGTCGGGGGAGATTTTAATATAAGATTGGACAGGTTGCCCCTGGGGCCATCGGCGCGGGCCCTTAAAGGGCTTGTTCAGGATTTTAGGTTGAGGGACACGGGTGCGGAAAGGAATGAGGTCACCTGGACCGATGCGGCTGGTACCAGTCGGGCTAGGATTGATTACATCCTTTTGACACCAAATTTTGGCGACCCGGACCTGGTACTTCACGCGGTGGCATTTTCAGATCACTGTCGTTTGTCTCTGGGTATTGAATTAAATGGGGTGCGTCCCCGGCGCTCTGGACTCTGGAAGCTTAACTGTCGCCTTTTGCAGGATGACAGTTTAGTGCGTGCCTACGTTCGGAAGTATAGGGAGTGGGAAACGGTTAGGTGCCTCTTCCCTACCTCGGCAGCCTGGTGGGAGGAGCTGAAACGTAAGACCATAGGGTTTTTCCGTACGGCCGGGCGAATGAGGGCCGTGGGGAAACGAGAGCGTTTGAAGCGCATGCAGGCATACCTCCAGCGCCTGCATAAGAAACTTTGCGAAGGGAGGGATGTGTCGGGGAAAATCCGCCGGGTGAAGGGGAAGCTTTTTGGCCTCCTCGAAGCCAGGGCGAGAGCCGTCATCTTCCGGAGTAAGGTGCAGGCATTGGAGGGGAACGAAAGGTGTACCAGATTTTTCTTCCAACGATGTGCCAGGCAGAGGGGCGTCTTGGCCCCGGTTAATGTGGGGGGAGGCCGTGTTTCGGATCCGGACCAAATTACTGAAGCAGTGGAGGACTATTACTCCAGGCTTTTTGAAAAACGACCGGTTGACCAAATCCAGATGGCCGACGTTCTCGGCCATCTGAGGAATCATTTGAGCCCCGAACAGCGGGAGTGATTGGAGGAGCCGGTGAGCCTGGAGGAATTGACCTCCACTGTTAGGGATTTGGCCGCGAATAAAACCCCGGGTGACGACGGCCTGCCTGTGGAGTTTTATCGCCGCCTTTGGCACGTCCTTGGCGAGGATTATCTGCAGGTAGTGAGGGAGCTAGCCACCTCTGCGAGGCTTCCAGATTCGATGCGCCGGGGCGTCGTAAACCTCGTGCACAAGAAGGGTGATCGGGAAGATCTGTCCAACTGGCGCCCGATCACTTTGTTGAATGTCGACTACAAGATACTAACAAAGGTGCCGTCTAAGAGGGTGCACGGTGTCATGGTGGACCTCGGGCACCCGGATCAGACTTGTGCTGTTCCGGGACGCAGAGTGTCCGACAGCCTGGGCCTGGTTCGAGAGGCGATCCAGCTAGAGGAGGAGAGAGGCCTCCCACTGACCATAGTCAGTTTGGACCAGGAGAAGGCTTTCGACAGTGTCACATGAATACATGATGGCCGTTTTGGACCGTTTTGGCTTTGGGCCAAATTTGATGCATTGGGTGGACCTGATGTATAGGGACGTTGAAGCCCGTGTTTTGGTCAACGGACACCTCTCGGGAGCCTCCCCAGTCGCTTCTGGGGTCAGGCAGGGCTGCCCAATGTCACTAGTCCTTTTGGTCCTTTGTATTGAACCGTTTGCTTGTGCACTGCGAGCGGACCCATCCTTCCCTGGGTTGTGGATTCCCGGAACCCATGGGGAGCGCCTAAAGGTGAGTCTGTACATGGACGACGTGTCGGTGTTTGTCACCGATGCAGTCGCCATGTGCAGACTGGTGGGTCTCTGCGAGCGTTTTGGGTTGGCCTCCTCTTCTAAAATCAATCCTCAGAAGAGTGAGGTCATGCACTTTGGTCGGCACAGGACGGGCTCCGGCCCCCCTTGCCCGTACACGGAGCGGAGAGATCGATTAAAGATCCTCAGGGTCTGCTTTGACCCAGGTGGCGTGGCCGCTGAGAACTGGCGAACGGTCATTGGGGGATTGGAATTGGAGGTCGCTTCTTGGCAGTCTCGTCGCCTAACCATGGAGGGGCGAAATTTAGTGATCAAGAATGTTTTGATTGGTAAGTTGTTGTATTTGGCGAGAATCTCCCCACCTCCTCCTGCGGTGGGACGGGCTCCGGAGAGATTAATCTTCACTTTCTTCTGGGGTACCCGAGCAGAGCGCAGGAGTAGGAGGGTAGTAAAGATGAGCCCGTCCTTGGGTGGGAAGGGTGTCCACTGCCCGGTGTTTGTATGTATGTCTGCGTTTGCGTGTACTCTAATTGAGTTATTTGTGTCCAAGGACCCGGGTCACCTGCTGGCGCGGGATTTTTTGTTCTTTTTTCTGGGGCTGTCCATCGCGCGGTTGGAAGGGCGGTCCCTCCCGCTGTCTTGGCCTTTTTCTGGGTCGTGTCCGGGGCATTTCCGGATGTTTGAGGGGTTCGCCCGGGAGCAGGGCCTGTTGACCTGTCGGCGCATCGGTTGGCAGTTGTCGCAGGTCCTGGATCACTTGCGCCCAAGGGAGGTGCTGCGGGAGGTGCGTATCCTTCGCAGAAGGCCTCTCGCAGAACGTACGGCGAGAAAGGTTTGGGAGAACGTTTCGGCTCGCTGTCTCGCCAACGACCAGAAGGACGTCGCGTGGCAAGCCGCCCATGAGTGTCTTCCGGTCCGGGTGTTTCAGTTCCAGAGGGACCTGAACGTGTCGGTCCAGTGTCCCCGACCCCGATGCACAGGGGAGGAAACCGTCAGGCATGTCCTTTGGGACTGCCCTGTCGCCGAGGGGGTCTGGTCGCTTGCGGCTGGCCTCCTCGAATGCTATGTGCCTTGGCTGGTGATGGTCAGACGGGACGTCTTTGCGTTCAGCGGGCTCCTACCACAACCAGTGCCTGTCCGCAAGTGGAGGCAGGCCTGGAGAACGGTCTGTATAATCAAGACCGTCTTGTGGCGAGCGAGAACCAGAGGTTTCCATACCAAGGTGTGGTTGGATCCTGGGCAGATATGGGGCATGGCCCAATCCTGCCTCCAAAGGTACAGGCTTGGCGACAGCCTGCGGGCGACGGGGCGGGGTGCTGGCCGCAACGATGCGTCAGGTGTGTCGTAAAGCCCTCCCTGGAGCGGGGAATATGGCCGGGCTTTTCCGTGGTGAAGGGGGGGTGGGGGGTCCTGCGGGAGGTTACTTCCAAATGTGCGGGCGACAGTCATGTGCAGCCATAGTCCCTGACCGAGCTTGCCGCCCGGGCTTGGAAAGGTTGGGGGTGCTCCGGCAGGTGTGCTTGCGGGCCCTGTCGGGCGGTGATTCTCATTGGGACACTCACGCCTCGTGGGCAGCTCAGGGAGCCGGGGCCTTCCTTGTGGGGCATCTTCCGGGTGGGCCCTCCCGGGCACGGCCTGGGGAGGGTGGGGGCAGTTGGGTTTCCTTTTGTTTGATCTTGATTTTGCCTTGATTTGATTTTTATTTTCTTTCATTATTATTTCCAGCGGTGGGTCGAGCCCTCAACGTGTTTGTGGCTGCATGTTCCCGGCTGCCGTTAGCAGCCGGTTGTTGATTTCGGTATGCAAAGGAAAAAAGGCCCCTTGATCGTTATTGTTTTAAGGTGTCCCTTCTTTGGTTGTTTTCGGGGGGGGGGTGGGAGGGGGGATAGGGTCTTCTTTCCTTTCTCCCTCCCCGTTGGTTAGTTAGAGTTAGGTGTCTGCTGCCTGGGGTGGGAGAGGGGTTTTTGGGGGTTTGGGATAGGGATGATGGACTTTGGTTTTTATGATTTATGGTTTATTGAGTTTGATTTGATTTTTATTTTGGTCTTTGAACCTTGTTTTCTTTCGTTTCTTGATCTTTGGTTTGCTTTCTCTCTTTGATTTCCTATTTATTGTTTGATATCTGGTTTCTTGGCTTTTGATTTTCCTGGGTTCTTGTGTGGTGGTGATGGTGATGGGTTTATTGATTGACTTTTGAGCGTATTTTTTTACCTTTTTTATAATAAAAAAAGGCCTCGGCCATAAAAGAGGTGTTGTTGTTGTTGTTCGCACTGGCTGTGGGTGGGGGTATGTACGCATCCAGGTGCAGCTGCTGCATGTGGATGTGTATGTGCCCCTGCTGGCCCACCTTAGCTGACCGTATCGAGGTTGAAGGGCCGAAACGGGATGATGCTGAGGACCCCGACTGAGGACCCGGTCAGTGCGTCACACTTGTGACCAGGTGTGTTTTGAACTTATATATATATATATATATATATATAATATATTGTTACGGGTCTGGGGGACGGCACTCCCGTTAGCAGGGGGGGGAGGGGGAGGGTTAATCCCCTTGTCCTGTTAAGCTGGCCTTCCGAACGGTCCTGGGGGTATGACGTCACTTCCAGTCGATGGTAAGTAGGGTTGTAAGCCCAATTTGTCTTAATACCTAAGTACTACCACCGGCCGTAAGCGAGGAAATACTCCCACCCGGGCTGCAGCGTGATTGGATTGCGCCGAGCGAAGCGAGCTGCGACTCAGGCCGTTAGCAATTGACTAACCCGATTCAGAGCATTGGCCAAATCATGCCACAGGTACTCAATTGGAGACAGGACAAAAGCGATCGGGGTAAAGAAGAAACCAAAGGTAAGAAATAACAGGCATTTATTAATTATGTACAAAACCAAAGAAGAAGAAACGAAAGTAATATACAGGACGAAGAAGAAAAAGAAGATACACAGGCAGCCTTAAACAGTCTTATATTATACCCCAGGACAAACAAACAGACTCACACGACCGGGAATGGCAGGCAGGAATGACTGGAAGGAATGAGAAGGCCCAGGCAGACGGTAGGCATCGAGGTCCGGCTCCAGGAGTCGACTCGCGTCGTGGTGGGAAAACCCTGGCAGGCAGCGAGCGCGTATCGTTGACTGCGAGCAGACGTTGCATATAGCTGTGGGACTGGGATGATCCGTTTGTAATAAATGGCTCGTGCCAATGCTCTCTCTCTTGAACAAGATGGGGGAGATGCCAGTTCGTAGCGCATTCCAGCTCCTTCTCTTCTCATCTGTACCTTCTCACGCATCTCTCTGTACCTTCTCACTCAACTCTCAAGCAGTCCCTCACAGCCGCCTTTATTGTTCGTGCTGGAATCAAGCCTCCGGCTCTGATGACACACCTACCGGTTGGCTCACCGCGGCGCTGGTTGGTCGGTAAGGGCTTGCTGACTCCACCTCTGCTGATGCGTGGACGTGCCACACCTTGTTCTGGTGGCCCCGCCCCCTTCTTCCTCGGCTTCAGACCGCATGGCTTATGGCGGCGTGGTGCCAGTAAACAGCCCAGTGCAACGGCGGCAAACGCTGCTGGCAAACGAAGTACTGGGGCCTATCTTATTTGATTAATGCAACGCAGATTCAACTATTGGGAACAGATCCTTAACTGAAACACATAATAATGAAATAACTACGGAGAGGTCCTATGGTTCGCTCTGTGTTGTACATGGATTAACTAGGGTGCGATCTTTAACAAAGCCAATTGATGGGGATATTTATAGGGGAACATTTATAAGGGAAACATTTACTAAAATTTACTAGTGAAGGTTCTAAAAACCGTAACAATATATATATATATATATATATATATATATATATTGTTGTGGATATGAGAATGTTTTTTTATTTTATTGTTGTGGTAAAATGTTGTTGTAAAAGGTTGTTGTAAAATATCACCCCTCCTCCCTCCGTTGTGGTTGTATAAAGGTCAAAGGGCGTTCCCGTAGTTAGTCCATAAAACATACATGCAGGACACGATATATCTTTTTTGACAGTTATATCCTTATTATGTGTATTAGCGTAAGGCTGTGTCTTCCATTAATTGAAATACTCCATTGCACCAGTGAAAGAGAATAGATCCCCTTTCCTTCCCATCCCCAAAATCTCCATTTCATATTACATCCCCTCTCGTCATTGCCGAGCCTCGATTGCCCATATTACCTCCCCTCCAATAACCGCCATTGACCACGAGGCTCGAGTCAGGGAAGAAAGGCGTGTCTCCACCTCGTCATAGAGGGGAGGAGTGAGCCAGCCCCACTCGACCAACCATGAGCCAGGGGTTTGGCTAGAGAGGGCGGAGGAAGAGCGATCGGGGAGGTTCGCAAAGGTTGAGGGGCGGGGGCCTATATAACCCAAGGCAGGGCGTGTCCAGAGAGAGATGCGTTTTTACAGAGGAGAGCAGAAGACAAAAAGGCAAGGAGTTGGTCTGAGTTGGTCTGAGTCGGTTGCCTGAGGAGGGTCAGTGGTTGCGTTGGTAAGGAGTCGGTGGTGAGGAGTGAGAGAAACAAGAAGGAGTTGAGGGTTTGGACCAGACGAGTGGGACAAGGCCTGGCAAAGCACGCGACGAAAACAGCAGCCAAAACAGCAGCCAAAACAGCAGCCAAAACAGCAGCGTGGGGCCTGGCCTGAACGGCGGCTGCTAAACGTGCCGGTTGTGCTGCGGGACCCCCTTGGACCTCACTCTCCCTCCAGCCATCCACATCCTGCCATTCCTGCAATTCCCCGCGTGAGTCAGTGTCTTTTGTTTGTTCTGTCCTGGGTTAATTAAGTCTGTAGATAAGCTAAAATTTGCACTGTGTCACCTGCGTCTTATGTGTTGTAAATAAACGTGACTGCTTGCTTTTTGCTTGTGTGTAAATAATAATAAACCCAGTTACTCGTCTGTACGTCTTCTCGTTTTATTCCTTTTTCCTCTTGCATTGCGTCGTTTTTGTCTTTTCCCTGATTGAGCAGCTGTGGTGCGATACGGCCAAAGTTCGGGTAGAATCGGGTAAGTTTGTTAGGTCGCGGTCACCAACCGCTCGGTCTACAACATCTAACCGCGATCTGTAACAATTGGTGTCGGGAAGTGGGATTCGATCCGTAGCGCGTTTCACGCGCTCGAAATTATAACAGCGAAATTTAATTGTGTTTTACAAAAAAAATAAAAACCCGAATTTTGAAATCGCGCCATGGCTGGTCAAGGCGACGGGATGCCGGTGGGAGAGATAGACGGGGTAGAATCGACCCAGGACCTCGGGGAAATGTATGTGGATGAAAGAGAGGAGGAGAACATTGGCAATGTGGTTGAGGGGGTATCAGACGCACAAGATGGCGTCCTCGCGCACATGGTTGTTCCGGCACCAAATTTAGCCGCGGCCGTGGTCGCGGTAGCCGAACCCGAGATGCCAATGAATTGGAACCTGTTTATGAAACAGATGATGGCCTTTATGGTAAAAACAGACGATAATTTCAAAGGGATGGAAAACAGGATAGGGGGCCAAATGGGGGTAATGGGGAACCGGATGGATGCTCAGAGTGAGCAATTGGGGGTAATGGGAAGCCAAATGGGGGTAATGAGGGATGGAGCGAGGGCTGATAGTGAGCGATTGGGGGGCGAAATGGGGGGCAAAATGGGAGAAATGGGGGAACGGCTAGAAGCTAAATTTGAGGGGTTAGACAATGGGTTAGAGGGGGTGAAAAATGGGTTAATGGGGTTAGAAAATAGGATGGAAGACAAATTGGGGGAAATAGGGGAGCAATTCGCCCGGGAAATCGAACAGATGGGGAACCAGATGGAGGAGATACGACGAGGTGTAAGTGAGGAGGTCCCTGGGCTACGCGAGGAGGTAAAGCGAGGTGAGAAGCGTATGGAGAAAGAAGTGAGGAATAATACGGCTAGGTTACAAGGGGGAATAGAAGATCTGACGGAGGAGGTGGAACAGCTGACGGAGGGACAAAAAGAACTAGTGGAGCAGGTTCAAAAGAACACTGCGGTACTAGGAGGGTTAAAGGCGACACAAAAAGAAATTAAAAACGAATTAATAGCGACGCAGAGGCAATGTCAGATGGTACGTGAGGAACTGACAATGAGGGTGGACGAGGTGACAGAGATAATGGAGACGAAGGACCGGCAGGTGAGGATGCACATAGAGACGGTCACGGTAGCCTTAGAGGACGAACTCGAGGAGACGCACCGAGAAATAAAAGAGGTTAAACAAAAATTAGAGGAAGTGGAAGAAGAGGTGAGTGAAATTAAGAAGGGACGAACAGAAACTAAAAGAGAAATCCAGGAGGAGGTGATGGAATATGTGCAAGGTCAGTGCTCAACTCATGATGTGATGCTCACTAACCGAATAAAGAGTTTGCAGGTGGCAAAGGAGGTGCGGAGACGATGTACGGAGGTGAGTGGCAATGTATATGATGTGAGGAAAGCTTCAGTCGGCTTGGGGATTGGTTTGGATCCGGGTGTTCGTGGGAGGCCGTTGGTGAAGTGTGCGACAGGTCAGGTGTGCGAAAAAAGAGGTGTGCGAGAATGTCCAACCATGGGGTGTGTGAGGAAAAAGTGCACGCCGAGGAGTGAGTGTGCCGTCAGGAGCGAGTTGGTCGAAGCGCGTGTGCGAGGGAGCACAGGGAAGCGCGGTGTGGTGAGTGTTACGGAGGAAGTAACGAAAAAGTGTGCGCAAGAGGATGCGCGAGAAAGGTGTGTAACGGACGGGTGCATGGGGAAAGCGCATGCTGTCAAGAGTAAGGGAGAATGCATGCCTGTGGTGAGTGTTACAGAGGGTGTAACGGGACAATGTGCGGAAGAGTGTGCGCGAGAAAGGTGTGTAACGGACGGGTGCATGAGGAAAGAGTGTGCTGTCGAGAGTAAGGGTGAGTGCGCGACCGAGAGTGGAGGTGAGAGTAGTGAGAGTGAAACGGAGCGTGAGTTGGTTATGACAGGTGAGCGAGGATGTACACCTGGAATGGAAGGATGCACACCTGGAATGGTAGAGCGTGTGTGGGAAGGCACATTTGAGTTGGTAGTGAGGCACGTGGTTGGGTGTGCGAATGAGAGCACACCTGTGATTGTCACAGAGGAAGTGACCGAGGAGGGGGGCGCGAAGAGGTGTGTTGGTGAGGTGTGCGACCAACGAATGTGTGCCAAAGTGTTCGGTGGTCAGGTGTGTGACCAAGGCTGAGAGTGGAATGAGTGTACCGAGGTGTGTAAGGAAAGGTACGAGGAGCATGGAGACGGCTGGATGTGTGAGCAAGGAACGGGCTGCGGGGTGTAAGCATGCAGGTGAAGCATCGACGTTAAACGGAGCAGCGGGTAGGTCGACTTATAGCCGAATCGGGCCCTCGGTGCGTGCCGGGCTTCGCGTGCCGCGAGAACCAGCGGGGATCCGAGCCACGGCGGATTCGAAAGGACCGCCGTGCGCGATCCACGCTGGGCCTCGCGTGGAACGGCCGCGTCCGGGCTCCACTAGGCGGAGCGGGCAGCTGGATAGGAAGGGTCGTCATGGCGACCACTTTCTATTGAGACGTGCCGGCAGGTCGAGATCGGGACATTGGATGGCTCCACGCCGAGGTGGTGCGTGGGATCTCGGCCCGGGTAAGCCCCCGCCCCTGCCCCGAATGCGGGACGCATCCAGCCGCCGGCACAAAAGAATCCGCGTTCATTGCTCGGCTGTACGAAGCCGGGCTGTAGACGTGAATTGGCGCACCGCGAGGATGTAATAAGTAGACGGGTGATGATAGTGTTTCGGCCCCGAAATTAGAAGAAGGCGAAATTTGATGATTGGTACGATGATTGGCAGAATTTTTGATTGGTTGGGTTTAGGTGAGCAAAATTTATAGTGAGAGACCCCCGATGTGGTGGGATGGCAAATCCACCATCCCTCACAGGTGGGGCAAATGCGCAATAGCTTATGGGGTGTATGGCAGTGAAAACTAGCCCGGGTGGGTTAGGTTATATTGTAGGGATCTAGCGAAGATGACATTAGGTAATGTTAAGATTAGTTAGTGACTGATACCTGTAGTGGGGACGCAGGTAGTTTAGTGTGGATGATAATGACGTGGGAGCGCAATAGTTTAAAGGGACGACTGGGAAGCGCAAGTTTCAGAGGGGAGTAGTTAGCTGAGATGATGCCGTGTGTGTGAGGATTGAACAGGTGAGAATTGAACAGGTGTGATTGCACAGGTGTGCAACTGAACAGGTGTGTGGAGCAGTGTATGAGTGAGTAGTGGTGATGTGTGTTGTGTTGACCAACTGGTCCAGGAAGAGGAGGAGGGTGCAGGTGGCACCAGGTGATTGCACAGGTGTGCAACAAACAGGTGTATGTGGCTGTATGGAATAAATGGTATGGAGTATTGGAATGGATGGTCGTGGAGTGAGTATAGTGGAAATTGTGGAGTGGAGTGGATGGTGCGAAGGTGTGAATGGGGGAAGAGTGGACCCCCATCACGGATACCCGGGGCGGGTAGTGTAAGTGTTAGGTAGAGGGTACAGGTAAATTGTGGTTGGATATTGGCATCTGTGGTGCGGGTGACAGAATGGTATTTGGATGGGTGCATTAGTGTTGTGGAAATGGCTGGGCGTGTAGCCTGTTAGTGTGTGTAGTTGGTTGGGCACTCCACCACTGTGAGGATGTCGGCCAGGTGAGGCCGCAGGTGGGCTCTGGGAGCCGGTAGTTGTGGATGGGGCCCGAGGATCCGGAGGACGGACCCGGGTAGCCCAGTGCCAGAGGGCACCATGGGGTGACAGAGCCAGGAGGGGCTGTCCCCAGTTAGTTAGGTTAGGGTGAGGAGCTAGGTAAGCTCGGGTGGCAACTACAGTGGTGGAGGTGTGCAGGTGGGTAGACCTGCTGGGAGAGCTACACGTCACAGCCCAGAAGTTGTGCTAGAGCACCGGGAGATGAATCGGGGGAGTGAGACCCCAAATTGGGAAGCACCACAGTTTGGTCAATGGGAATTGGTTTTTAGAACCCATAGTGTAAGTTGGCCAATGGATTGGCAGGGAGAGACCCCGGGTAGTGTAAAGTGTGTTAAAGTCATTTAGAAAATAGTTAGGATGAAAGATCTCCTCGCACCATCTGCATCCACTCACCTGAGGTGACAGGTACTCCACACCATGCCATGTTTTGATTATTTTTTATGATGCAAATGTTTGGATTGTGAGACGCATCATGACGTGGGTGTGACATTGTGCTTTGATGTTCCATCTCTGCCTCCTTATGAGGATTGATGATGAATTTGGTGATGGCAAATTTTGAAGTAGAGGGATTGTGGAGACGAATTTGGTATAGGGGAAATATGGGGAAGACGTGACAGTAGTGACGAATTTGTAAATGTGTAGGTTTTTGTACATATGGGGTAAGGACAAGGGTAGGGTAGGTGACAGGGGGGTGACGTATGGTAGGGACGAGCTTTCTCACTTCGCCCTCCGTACGCATTTCGCCTTGCATTGCCTTATTGATGTGTACCCTTGTGACCTTACCCCTCGCTCAATTGTCTTTCCCCTTTTGTCTCCCACATGACCTGTGCGCCATTGGGTGCCGAGGGGAGCGTGCGTGGGTCGGCCATTGTGCGCCCGAAATTCCCAGAACCAGCTGTCTGCATCGATGCACCACATTATGGACCACATGCCTGTGGCCGAGCACCACTTATGGACCCCATGGGTTGGGGCATGGCCCCTCTGCTGGAACCGGCCATGAGGGCCCGAAATCTTGCTGGCGGACCTTGGCCACAGGGCACCGATGCCCCACAGGTGAACCACACATAGTCGGCCCTGTGGGCCATAAATAAAGCAAATAAAAAAGGACACATTGGGCACACTTTATTGAAAATAGGCCGCCAGTAAGCAAAGCAAAAGAATGACAACATCTGGAAGAAAATAATAATAACCAGCAGAGGGAGCCGAAGAGCAAGAGATCACCTGCAGGGTTAGGGGTTGTTGATTTTA
>NC_136261.1:102692122-102889622 GCF_964187855.1 Myxine glutinosa | reverse complement strand
ACCAAATGTAATTTGTAAACAAACAAGAAGACACCAAACCAGAGAAGGTATCCCGAACATACCCAGCAAAAAAATTCCAAAGAAAGGTGCGAATGTAAGATGTCACACAAGAAACTGAAACAAAGAGTATAGGCCCAACAATTGCAAAAAAGAACAAAGAAAAATATATAATTAAATATTAACAGATTGTACATCAACAACTGGGAAAACGATAAAAGAGCAAGAAGGTATAAAAAAAAGAGTTGGACAGAATGGGAGAAGACAAAGAAGGATCTTTGGAATGGCTCAGAAGAGGTCAGCTCAACCGGGATGGAGAATTAATCATTATAAATGCCCAAGACCAAAAACACTACACGAATGGCTTTAATAAAATGGCGGGACTGAATCAATCGGACAAGTGTAGGTTCTGCAAGGTAGAAACAGAAAGTATGAGACACCTCCTATCAGGATGTAAAAAAAACTCATATCAGAGCAGCTGTACACCTAAAGGCACAACAAAGCATGTCGAGTAATCCACTGGCACATCTGCAAAAGTCTCAAAAGACCACAAAACCCATGGAAACATGAACCAAAAGCAATCACTGAAAACAAACATTTTCAGTACCCAGCGATTTTGGCCTAAGCAATGCAGAACTCCAGAAAATGACCAAATACGAAGATCTCAAAAATGAAATGAAAAGATCCTGGAAGCTGAAGTGTGCCAAAATTGTACCAGTGATTTATTGGAGCAACATGAATGATGAAGAAGAACCCTACAGAGATCTTAAAACCCATCCCTGGGAATATTACGACAAACGAATATTGTTACTCACGTTTAAATACGGGATGTATTAATATAGGGTGAGTCAAAAGTCTGGAAACAGGAAGGAAAGGACCAAAAAAAGAAGGAAGCCCCAACAGAAAGTCACTTAATAGGGTGTTGGTCCATAAGTCCTATTTCCGGACATTTCACCTATATATAGTTACGGATATGGCCTTGAGGAATTGGGCTTAATTTGTAATAGTTATTTCCATAGTACATGTGCATAACATCATAAGGGTATGTAATAAGTGTATGACAGGCAGGGTCGACTTTATTTTGTGAAGTTCGTTTAGTCTTCCTTCCCGATTTGTTCGTGTCTACACACCCACATCCACACCTTGTCGTTCATTGTTGATTTTCCCGTTGAAATCTTTCCGAAAGCACCGGGTGCGAATTCATTTTTCTTTTTGAACGACATGTGCATGGAGCGGCTCTCATTGGTCCAAACTAGCACATTATGATTACGTCCGTCTTACGTCATTACGTCCCGACTCCCTCCTATTAAATACGTACCGTGATTCAGAGAACCTTAACAAGAAGAGGAAGAAGCGCGTCTCGGTATGTGGAGAAGAAGAATCTGAGGAAGCATTCGTGTCATCAGCTCGCGGCCATGGCGGGCCTGACAGAGTCTACAGTTTGGATCAGTTCTGTGTCTTTTACTTCGCACTAGTTTCTTATTGTCCAATCGAAGGTCTCGGCGGAGCTCCACAGACCGGGACGTTTCCGGACTCAGCCGGGTTTTCATTTCGCCTGTAAGTCCTGTCGACTGGACCCCTCAGAGTGTGAAACAATTTAGATTTTTATCCCTCGATTTGCATTCCCGGTATGTTCCCTCATCAGGGCTATTTCCCCTTTTATTCATCTCTCGGCGCTTGCCTTCTTCGTCTTGTGTCATTTGTCGATTCGTCTGACGCCTTCGTCGTGTATCCTCTCAGCTGTCCATTACAGGTGTGCGGGTTACACATCTTAACGACTGTTTGCTGTCAGTTATTAGACTTTTGTGCTTTTATTTCTCAAAGAGTCGAAGTATGTCGAGTCGTGAAAGACAGATGAATCTCGTTATTGCAGAGAGGAGGAAAGGGAAATGGACCGAGCTTGGATTTCATGGAAAGATGTACCACTACCAGGTGTGGAGAAAGCGATGTTGTTTGGGATTAGGGAAACGGACGGTTGCGGTACTAGTTAGGGTGCAGGTGGTTATGGAAACTGCTGGATCTGGCATTTTCTACAATGATGGTTGGTAATTGAAATGGTGGGAGAATTTTTTACAAACAACCACCCTGGTTGTTTTGGGGATAGAGGGGTAAAGGGATGTTGGCAGGGTGATGATACCTGGATTGGTGCAGCGCAGGCATGATGGACCAAATGGCCTCCTCCTGCCCCAAAGTTCCCTGTATGTCCTTATGTAAATAGATAATATGATACGTCAACACGTGGACTCCGCCAGCAGTCAACATTAATATACATTTTACGTACATCTTAAGTAGTTTGAAGAGAGTTGTAGTACTTTATTGGTACCAAAGTACAATATTGATTACCTGGTGTTTTCTTAACAGTTAAGGTGGCTGGCTTAAGATCTTGGTCTTGAGTTTGAGCCCCTGTCATGCTGTTGAATAACACCAGGTGGGTTGACTCAGCCTGGCACCTGTCTGAGGTCGGCAGAATGGGTACCAGCTTGCTGGTAATGGAGGATATTGCAGCAGCAGCACAGCTGTGCTTCCAGGAAATGATGCAACCAGCAGCCGCAGGCTGTACACGAGATAGTAACATTGATTGATAATAAGATACGTTCGTGCTATTAGTCCTGAGAAAGGTAGAAAAATCCGAGGAAGTGTGTGTGTGTGTGCCCTTTCAGCAAGTCGAGTTTTGCCAATGAAGGAACAAGTTGTTGCAGTTCCTGGCACATTGCATACCAAAGATGATATAAAGGTGTGTCTGTCCCTTTAGAAACGCTCTTTGGTTAGAGGACAGAGAAGTGGTGACAGCAATGCGGCTACCATCTGCCTGCATGTTCCTGTTGGCGTTTTCTCGCCGGTTGTCTGCAGGCCAAGCCGATGGGCCTGCTAAAAGTCAACACCAACAACCGCCACACTATCCTGGTTTGTTTCAGCATATCTGCCTCTCTTTGTATTGTGGATTTGACCTCTTTTTTTTTAGTCCCTTGTGCATTTAGTGTTCTCCTTGTCCAAGCCCTCTGGGGGGAGGAAGGAAGTGGGTGGGAGAGGGGGTGGCCGGGTGGGGTTGTTGGAGTCTCACTCATTCCCAAAGGGGCAGGAGAGATGTATGTGTGTGCTTCATGCAGATCTACTCTTATATATTGTTCATTCGCAGATCTTGTGTCATCTATATACTCTGGTGAAGTTCTGCATTTTGCTAAATGCTCTGCCATATTTCCTCGTATCATCGTCATCGTCGATGTGCCACTCTTTATCAAGTGTCGGTACTGTCAGAGCTGTTCCTGGGCAATGGCTGTGTTAGTTGGTTTTGTCATTGCCTTCCATTCCAATGCCATTGCATTCCCAGCAGTCATTTAGTCACGGCAGAAATTAGGAATTTTGCCACGTTGCCTGCAATAACTCACTTGCGCTTCACGGACACCGTGGGATCTTTAACATCCACCAACTAATGCTATCAGATGGCGATACCGAATACAACATCTGTCCGATGGACGGCAGACACATTGATACCTCTCACAGCCTGGCAACAACATTGATACCAGGGTGACAGTTGAAAAAGCTGCCTAGACAGCTTGAATGTTTTTTCCCGGATGTCATAAAGGGCACGAATAACGAATGAAACTTGTTGAATAAGGTGGTGCATCAAGAGAGGTAAACTTCTTTAAAAAAAAAAAACCGTTAAAACCTTTATTTTATTTCAATTGAATTATTTTATTTCAATTGAATTATACACTTGAACACTGTGGAACACAAATCGCCTTATTGACCCTTCCCACAAACCTTCTGTTTAGCAGTACTTGGACGAAATGTTTCACCATGTTACACCATCTCGACCAATCAAACTTGCCGCTCACGTTTTTGGTGGTGGGAATATCGAGATTCGGACAGAATGGCGGCTCGTAGGAAATTATAGTTCGTGCTTTGAAACGCAAAGCAAGAGTTTAAAAGACCCGTCCCATGTCCTTTTTCTCAAGACTTCAGAGGTCAGCAAGAACCTAGGTTCTAGTTTTGATCATCGTGTTCCCCTGTCCCGATAGTTGTTTTAAATAAACCCTTTTATTATTTTATTTTCTATTCAAAATCACGTGTTCGTGTGAGTTTAATCACCTTGCAGGTTGAAGACGCTGGCGCGCGCGGGCCGTGAGGTAAATCTCCCCGCCACTATATATATATATAGCCAGCTGCGCTTTGACCACGCCCCTCATGCCATTCCACCCGAGCCTGGTTGGTTTGTCGGCTCTTACCGGCTCCGCCCTTGACGTCTGACGTGGCCACACCCCAACCTCGTGCTCCTCCCCCTTTTCAGGCCTACCTCGTGGCATTTGGCTGGTTTGAGCATTCTAATGCGAGGGCAATAGCAACAATGGGGTGCAGACTGGATGCTGCCCAACGAGGTAGATTTGGAGGGTGTGCCGCAAAATGAACGGGACCTACTCTTATTTATTTCTTTACACAACGCAGGTATCACTATTGGAAATGTCCTTATCTCACATATACTATGACATAACTAATGTTCTAAGGTGACCTACGTGTTGCATGTGGATTAACTATGGGGGCAAACCTTTAACCTTTATTAATCAATATTTACACATTCTCAGAACCGCAACACTGCACCCCTCCTTCGCCAGGCTCGTACCCGAGCCGGACCCACACACAAGTGAGCCCAACCGGTTCTGATGCAAGGGTTAGGACTACTTTTAAATTAGTGTGACACTTAGGTATAGTTTCCCTCAACATTTACTCCAACACCCTGTGTGCGACAGTTTTAAACACTAGATATGTCCCACCTACTGTGTTGTGTACTAACTATCAGACTCACGCCCACAATTAACCGAATTACGGAAAGAATTAGCAAACTATACATAGAGCCGGTGGGGAGCATGTTATTTACAAGACTACTAATTATTTACAATACTAGAACCCAGGACCTGTTCTTTTGTGGGAAGAGAATAGAAATTTTGAAAAGAGGAAACACAGAATGCACTGCAACAATACACCATACACCAATATGCACCAAAATGTACAGTCATCACAATCATCAAAAAAAAAATGCACAAGCATCACATTTCAAAATAATCAGTGATGTCTTGTGCTTGGCTGGCTGCTGGGCTGCGACGTCTTCTTACTTCATCTTCGGTGTGCCATCATCAAAGCTTACAGTCTTCTTTTCCTGACACACCAAAGGAATTTAATAAAAAGTGCACACACCGTGTCCACTTTTTATTTTGGCCAGCAGGGCCAACTTAGGTGGTCCGACTGCATGGCATCGATGGCCACTTTAAAATACAGTGGTCTGCAGGGCAAGATAATGTTTGCCGCGATTGTCTGCCCCAGCAAGGGTGCCAGGCCACAGAACGTGTGGTCCATATGGTGTACCGGTGGAGGCAACAGGCAGCAGGGTGCAGCGCAAAGGTGCAGCCGCACAACTCGGGGTACCTGCACACACCCCTCAACAAAAGGCATGGGTCCATGGGTGGGGAGGAAAGACTTAGCGGGGGAAAGGGCGCAAGGGTACACGTCAATACGAGGTAATGAAACATTAGGGGCGCGGGAGAGCGAGCGGAGAAAGCTCGTCCCTAGCCGTTCGTCACCCCCCATGTCAACCTACTCTACTCTTGCCCTTCCCCGTATTTACACTTTACAAATTCTGTCTCTACCGTCTTGTTTCCCATATCCTCCAATTCCAAATTCGTCGTCCAATCCCTCCCAAGAAGGAAGGGATGGAATATCACACAATGTCTCACCCACGTCATGATGCGTCTTTCATTCCAAATATTTGCCAAACCTGGTGTGAAGTCCTGTCACCTTGGTGAGTGGATGTGGATGGTGCGAAGAGATTCTGATCCTAGCTATCCTTCTAATAACATTAACTCTTTACTCTACCTGGGGTCTTGCCCTGCCAATGCAATTGGCCTCTTTACACTATGTGGTTCTAAAAACCAATTCCCATTGACCATCCTGTGGTGCCCTTCCAATTTGGGGTCTCACTTCCCCAATTTTTCCCACTGCCCTCGCACAATTTCGGGGCTAGGTCGTGTGGCTCTACCAGCAGGTCCTACTTACCTGCACACCTCCGCCACTGAAGTCGCCACCCGAGCTTGCCTAGCCCCTCACAACTACCCTAACCTGGGGAAGGCCCTCCTGGCTCTCTCACCCCACTAATGCCCTCTCTGGCATTGGGCTACCCGGGTCCTTCCTTTGGATCCTCGGGCCCCATTGAACACGACACAACTGGCTCCCAAAGCCTACCTGCGGCCTCACCTGGCCGACAGACTACCAGTGGCGGAGTGCCCATTTAACCATACTCGCCAATTAAGCCCACACGCCCAGCCATTCCACTCACTCATGCACCCCTCTAAGCACCACATTGCTACTATCTGCACCACAGATGTCAATATCCAAACAATTTACCTACTCCCTCTACCTAACTTTTAAACTACCCTCCCCGGGTATTCGTGAAGGGGTCCATCTTCCCCCATCCACTCCTTCGCACCATGCACTTCACACCACTCATTCCACACACCATTTACTCCACACCATTTATTCCACACCATTTATTCACTTGCACCCCATGCAAGTAATTCACTCAACACACTTACCCTTGTCCACAATACTCCACTCATACACTTTCTCCGGTCATCCCAGACCATTGCCTCATTTCACCAAGTTCATTGCCTCGTCTCACCAAGTTCCTTCCCATACTCACACACACAACCATTCTCGACCAATGCCTCATTTGCTCACTCACCACAAAGATTCTCATTCTCAATTCCTCATTTGCGACTAAAGCGCATCCTCCTACTCGCACCCAATTCCTTCACACTACTACACACACACACACAGCATCGTCTAACTAGCTGCTTCCCTCTAATAATACTAGTGCTTCCCGTCTTCCCTTATACTAAGCACATCCCCGTTGTTATCATCCATCTAATCTGACTACGTCCCCTCTACTTGTACAAAAGTCTCTACTTCAATCTCAGTCTCCTAAAGTCACTCTAAATCCCTAACAAAATCCTAGCCCGCCCTCGGCTAGTTTTCACTGCCAAACCCCATAAATCTACTGCTCATGTGCCCCAAGTGAATGGTAAACTACCATTCGCCATTATCACTGCTAACATTTGTCCACTATACTTGAGCCTCGTCGTGCGGGAATGCAGCGTCCTTACAGCTCGGCTTCGCAAGGCCGAGCAATGCATGCGGATGGTCAGTCTCCTGTTGGTTGGGCCCGTCCGGCATTTTCGATTCTGGGGAGGAGGCATACTAGGGCCGAGGTTCCAAGCGCCATCTCGGCGCGGAGCCTTTCGGTCTCCGGCACGATGACCCGACCTCCCCCGGGCGGAGCGCCAGCCAGGGGGCGAAGGTCCGACCTGGCCTTCCTCCCCCGGAATCGTGCCGTTTGCCTCTTGCGCCACGGCACGGCACCGACCATGCAGGGCGAGGCCCGGCACGAATCGTGCACAGCGGTCCTTGCGAAACCACCGCGGCAACGGTCCCCGCCGGCCCCCGCAGCACACAAAGAACACCACGCCCGAGAGCTCGCGTCGGCTATCCGTTGCACTAAACGCTGCCCCGGTCTGCGTCGATGCCCGAGTCGCACTCTCACACCACGCGACCCTTCCCATACACGTACAACGCGGCACTCCAGCGCCTCTCATACACCCCCTGCACTCCATTACCGCACGCTCTCGTGCACTCTTTTCTCGCACACTCAGGTGCACACCACTCAGGCACACTCACGCCATTCACACACTCCATTATCATACATCCTCGCGCACACCCTGGCACACTCATACCACTCGCACACTCAGTTGCACACTTCTCTTCCACGCACTCCTCTCTCGTTACATCCTCTAACTCCCATGGGTGTGCACTCTGTTGCACACCCAATCATCACCACACACCCTCGCGCACATTCTTGTGCACACTCCTCTGTTACATACTCCGTAACACTCACGGGTGTGCACTCTATTGCACACCCAATCACCTGCTCTGGTGTGCATCCTCGCACACTCTTCATCCATCTCGCACTCTGTCGCACCCACTCTCACTCTCGGTTTCATACTCTGTTTTACACTCGCGCTTCGGCGCACACCTTCCCCTCACACGCGCGCCATTTACATCCACACAGCTCACCACGGACCTTCCACAAGTGCCCGGGTGATGTCAGGATCCCAAGCGCGCGAAAAAGCTTTTCGCGCCAAACACAACCCTCCTTACCTTCAGGACCATTCTCCGCAGCAGCGCCTGCAAATTCTCATTGGGGTTAGACAGCACGACATCACCATGTGAATGCAGACTTTGAGTACATTCCATTTCTTTCTTCAATTCATGTTCTACCTCTGCCGTCTCCTCAACCCCAATTTCAACTATAATTTCTTTTTCCTTGTTAAGCTCGACGACCGCTGGCGCACATAAAATAAAATTTTCCAATTCGGCGGTCTCGGCTTTTCTATACCCCGTGTCGCGATTTCTATACCAGTCCACCCAGCTGTGCTTGGCTCGACCTCACTTTCCCCGCGTTCCTCAACTCGCGTTACCTCGTCGCGTACCAATGTGCCCTCTTCGCCCAACTCGCGCCCAATGTCTTCCCCCATTTAAAAAATATTCTTTTCTGACTCTGCTATCTGGGCATCCAATTTGTTTCCCAACCTTTTTAACCCATCCTTCATTTCACAATCCCATTTTTTCATTTCTGCCATAAGTTGCGCCATGAAGGCTTGCATGTCCACCACCCCCACTTGCGCAGCGGGCGCGGCCCTCGTCGCCATGTGCGAGGCGCCGCCATTTTCTTCCCCTGCTGCCTCTGCCATCGCACCCTCATCAATCACGTCATCCATTTCTCCCAATTCTTCCCGGGGGTCCTGGGTTGACTCTAACTCCTCTTCATTTATGTCTACCCCCACCGGCATCCAACCGTCATGACTAGCCATGGCACGAATTTAATTTAGATGTTAATAAAATTTCGGCCGCTCGTAATTTGGAGTGCGTTAGGCGCACTTCGGGTCCAATCCCACACCCCGGACACCAAATGTTGTGACCAATATGCAAATTTGGTGTCCAAAATTTTGTCTAACAAATTTTGTCCCAGGTTCCGAATCCCACTCCTGACACCAAATGTTGTGGATCTCAAACGTCGGCCTTCCCCTTACCAAGGGGGGATTAATCCCCTTGTCTTTTATCTAGCCGACGCGATCCGGGGCTAGGACGTTCCTTCCGGTCAGCGCTGAATAGGGTGGTAGGCCGAATTATTCCTATTACCTAATTACCAGTGCCTCCCAGGAAGCAAGGAATTAACCCCGCCCGAACCACGGTTTTAGTGGAAACGCCGAGCGATAGCGAGCCGCGATTTGGGCCGTTAACAGGTACTAAACCCGATCTGAGCCGTTGTAATCGTGCCACGCTTACCCAATGGAAGAAAAGACTGATACGGTGGAATTAATAAGAAAGGAAGAACAGATTGGTTTATTAATTATTTACACAGGAAGAAGAAGTACACACAGTGAGGCCTTAAAAACAGTCTTAACTTATCCCCTGGACAAACGGGCCCACACACACTCACACGGGGATGTAGAAGGTTGGGGTTGAAGGTCCAGGGATGATGTCCACAGCTCGTTCTCCGGGTCCCCGACTCGTACCGCGAAGAAGATGGTAGGATGGACGGCAGGCGCTCCCCGCGTGTTGTTGGCGCGGATCGGACAATTATCGGGGAAAGGTGAGCTAGGCTGGGCGGTTATTTCACGGCTTAGCCGTGTACGTAATAAACAAACCGGCTGGGCAGTTATACTGGTGGTCTCGGCCGCGTGCGTAATAGAAATACCTGCGCTTTATATGCGCTCCCAGCAAGCCCAAAGCCAAAGCCTCAACGAGTCCTTGCAATCAGTCAGTATAACAGCGCCTCTCCCAACCAGTCCTCAACAATGGCGCTTTCCCACACGAAGTCCTCGAGCCCTTGCACAATCAAAGTCCCCCCGGCGAGTCCTTTCACCAATGCCAAACATGACAGTCCTCTTGGTAAAGCGCATATACTCTCAAGTCCTTTTCAATTATTTCGCACGAGAGTCCTCTTCACCTCTTGATACCAGCGCATAAGTCCTCCACACAACAATTCCAAGGCTTGGCTTCCCTCACGAGTCCTTATGCAACGCGCAAATTGTGCAAGTCCTCTCTGCACAGTCCTTTATCATGCCAATGCTTGGCTTCCCTCACGAGTCATTTGTAATGCACGAATCGTGCCAGTTACAAAGCCCCTCGCTCACCAGTCCTTCTGGCCAGTCCTCTCCGCACAGTCCTGTGGAAGGGCTTTTCGTGCACGTTTATATAGCGCCGCCCAGCAAACCCTCTCGAAATTGCCAGCCGCGCTTTGACCACGCCCCTCACGCCATTCCACCCGAGCCTGGTTGGTTTGTCGGCTCTTACTGGCTCCACCCTTGACATCTGCTTGACGTGGCCACACCCCGACCTCGTGCTCCTCCCCCTTTTCAGGACTACCTCGTGGCATTTGGCTGGTTTGAGCATCCTAATGCGAGGGCAATAGCAACATTGGGGCGCAGACTGGATGCTGCCCAACGAGGTAGATTTGGAGGGTGGGCCGCAAAATGAACGGGACCTACTCTTATTTATTTATTTACACAACACAGGTATCACTATTGGAAATGTCATTATCTCACATATACTATGACATAACTAATGTTCTAAGGTGACCTACGTGTTGCATGTGGACTAACTATGGGGGCAAACCTTTAACCTTTATTAATCAATATTTACACATTCTCAGAACGGCAACTATATATATATATATATATATATATATATATATATATATATATATATATATATAATATATATATATATATATATACACACACACAGACTTGGCATTTAATATGGCATATTTTTTTTTTCTTGACTTGGGTTTACTTTCTTAGCTCAGTCTATCAATCTGGTGAGTTTCTTTTACACTTTGGTGATTTATTTCTTAAAAGAACCATGTCACTGATTGTCTGTCGCAGCAAGAAGTCAACAACAGGATTATATCACAGGTGGCGTGGCAAAATGTACGGACAGGTGCATTTGATGATTGGCTTCACAGTCGGGTATACAAGGGTTGTTGCGTTCTGTATTAGTGGAAAACAACTGCTGCACGTCTCCAAAAGTTATTGCCGCTTCCTCTGGAGATGGTCCGTCAACTCGACAATGCTGTTTGTCATGGAGTGGTGGCTTTACAAAATTACGGCATGAAACAGCGTGCTATTGCTCGGCAGTATGGCATCACTCAAGGTCAGGTGTCAAAGATCCTGAAGCGAAATGCTCAGAGGGGTGTCCCTACTCCAATACCGAGGCCAGGACGTCCCCGCAGAACCACAAGGAGGGATGATCGCCAGCTGCACCGGTTAGTCTGCAATGGCTGTACCAAGTCAGCTAATCGGCTTAGGGCTGAGTGACAGCAACTGACAAATGTGCCTGTATCCAGAAGGCTAGTCAACCAACGACTGGTTCAAGCAGGCTATCATGCCAGGCGTCCCCTGAGAAAGCCACGCCTGACCAGACAACACCGCCAGCGCCGATTGCAGTGGGCCAGAGAGCACCGTCAATGGCAGCCAGGACACTGGAATCACGTGATCTTCAGTGACGAGTTTAGATTTCTCGTCTGTCGTCAAGATGGCCGCGTCCGAGTGCGCAGACAAGTGCATGAAGCCTACAACAAAGATTGTATAGTGCCAAGAGTCCAAGCTGGAGGTGGTGGGGTGACCGTTTGGGCTGCTTTTCATGCAGGGGGCAAAACTGACCTGGTTGTTCTGAATGGAAACCTGAACCAGTTCAAGTACAGGGCCATTCTGGAAGAAACATTGCTTCCATTTGCTCGTGCAGCCATTCGAGGAAACTTTGTCTTCCAAGATGACAATGCACGGCCTCATCATGCTCGCATGATCCAACACTTTCTTGCTGACCGTGGTGTCGAGCATATGGAGTGGCATGCCATGTCCCCGGATATGAATCCGATAGAGAACTTGTGGGCAGAATTAGCACGTCAAATCGACCACTTGGACCAGCAGCCGACCCCTGTGCTTGAATTGCAGCAGGCTATTGTCACTGCATGGCAAGCGATTCCTGTCCAAACCTTGGCAAATCTCGTGAACAGCATGCCTCAACGTGTACATGCTCTCTTGAATGCTCGTGGGGGTTACACGAAGTACTGAACTGTAATTTTACTGTCCGTAATCCCAGTCGTAATTTAACTTTTGTTTTTGTTAAAAAAAATTTTGGCTAATGTGCAAAATAAAGAGATACTTCTGGAAAACGTACAGAAGTTTAACACAGTACTGTCCATGAATTGAGTTCGATATCAGTTTACATCACTTTCAAGGATCAATTTATTTGTTTCGAAATGTCAAATGTGGTTTTTGTTTCTTTTAAAGGTCACATTAACAAAATCTAGAATAATTTCAACATAATTCCAATGAACTTTTGGTTCTAAGACATCTTGAAAAGTAAGTTCACCCCCACAAAAAAATATATTCCATATTAAATGCCGTGTGTGTGTGTGTGTGTGTGTGTGTGTGTGTGTGTGTGTGTGTGTGTGTGTGTGTGTGTGTGTGTGTGTGTGTATACGTGTATATATGTATATATGTAATGTGTATATATATATATATATATATATATATATATATATATATACACATCTTATAATCTTATTTATTTTTTATTATATTATTTATATTATACACGAGCAACGGTACCCGCCCTATGGGCGGGGCTTCAATTGGGAGGCCCAAATGAAAAGGTAACATATCAGAAATTGGAGGCTAAAAAAAATTATTTTAAACAATTCATATAAACATCCGTTAAATCATATCGCACACAAATCATCAAAATCTAAACAGTATCTTTAGAATTTCAATAAAAGCCACATCACTGTTCATATCGGTAAATATTATTCCATCGTGTTTCAAATCGCGATCTGTTAGCGTATACACCGCCCAAATAGCTATGTGGAATTCTCTTATGGAGAGATTAAACGTCGTTTGAACTTTGGCCGAGGTCATTATTTACTTTTAATGATGTTTATATCCGAATGATGTTTAATGATGTTTATATTGGTTTTGGGTCGTCCTTTCCGCATATATCGTGGGATTGTGAGTTGGAAAGACGGCCGGGGAGGGGGTTAGAATTCTCTCAAGCAGGGATTCAACCTGTGTCCTTATAAAAGGTCTTTGTCCGAGGTCACCGAGTCTGATTGGTGCAGCTGTGCAGCGATCGGTGCAGCCGTTTGTGCGGAACCCGGGGAAACAACATCGTCACAATTAACGTTATGCGACCGCGTATGTTATGCGGGAGTCCAAACCTGAGAATGCTGGAGACCAAAGCTGAAATTGGAAAAACTAAATAGCCTATTTTACTCCTGGAGATCCCAGGATTACCCACCAAAAATATCGTTGCGATCGGTTCAGCGGTTTTTGCGGTACCTTCAAACAAACGGACAGACAGACGGACAGACAGACAGACGGACGAACATTTGGTGAATTATAGTAAGATATAAAAGTTTTTGTTTGTTTGTTTGTCTGCACACGTTAATCTCCTGAACGGTGAAAGATAGGAGGAAACCTCCAAAACAAAAAATTTCGGGACGGGCCCCAGGAAGGTTATAGGCTCGGTGGCGAGGCCGCTTCGGCCGGGCTGGGCCCATTTCACAATTAAAAGCTGAGCTGAATTATAGTAGTCGATCTTCTATGGCCGTGAGTAAAAGCTGAATTATAGTAGTCAATTCATTCAAAAATAACCGAAAATGTCAGGACGGACCCCGGGAAGGTTATAGGCTAGGTGGCAATGCCGCTTCGGCCGGGCTGGGCCCATTTCACAATTAATAGCTGAGCTGAATTATAGTAGTCAATCTTCTACGGCCACGAGTAAAAGCTGAATTATAGTAATAAATTCATTCAAGCCTCTCCTCGGTTGGAGTTTGCAAAAAAGCACCTAAAGGACTCTCAGACCTTGAGAAACAAGATTCTGTGGTCTGATGAAACCAAGACTGAACTGTTTGGCTTCCGTCTGGCCACTCTGCCGTAAAGCCCAGATCGGTGGAGTGTTGAAGTGATGGTTGTCCTTCTGGAAGTTTCTCCCATCTCCACACAGGATCTCTGGAGCTCAGCCAGAGTGACCATCGGGTTCTTGATCACCTCTCTTACCAAAGCCCTTCTCCCCCGATTGCTCAGTTTGGCCGGGCGGTCAGCTCAAGGAAGAGTCCTGGTTGTTCCAAGCTTCTTCCATTTAAGAATTATGGAGGCCACTGTGCTCTTGGGAACCTTCAATGCAGCAGAATTTTTTGTTGTTGTTGTTGTTGTTGGCTTCCCCACATCTGTGCCTCGACACAATGCTGTCTCTGAGCTCTCCAGGCAGTTGCTTCGACCTCATGGCTTAGTTTTTGCTCTGATATGCAGTCAGCTGTGAGACCTTATGTAGACAGGTGTGTGCCTTTCCAAATCATGTCCAATCAATTGAATTTGCCACAGGTGGACTCAAATCAAGGTCTAGAAACATCTCAAAGATGATCAAGAGAAATGGGAGGCATCTGAGCTAAATTTCAAGTGTCATATCAAAGGGTCTGATTACTTATGTCAATGTGATATTTAAGTTTTTTTTTCTTTTTAATAAATTTGCAAAACTTTCTAAAATCCTGTTTGCTCTTTGTCATTATGGGGTATTGAGTGTCGATTGATGAGGGAAAAAATGAATTCAAACGATTTCAGCATAAGGCTGCAACATAACAAAATGTGAAAAAAGTGAAGGGGTCTGAATACTTTCTAAATGCACTATCTCAACATTTATTTCGTCATTGCTTTATTTTCACTAAATTATTATTGTTGAATTTATTGTGGTGCCTCGGGAGTAAAAAAAAACAAAAAACGTTCAGCCATTCGTCATCCAGTGGTCTTAATCGCTGGTGATGTGACAAATGATGCTATCAAATGGTGTCGAAGCATCTTGGGTCGGAGCATTGTGAAGCATCTTGGGTCGGGACATTGTGAAGCGTCTTGGGTCGGAGCATTGTGAAGCGTCTTGGGTCGGAGCGTTGGGGAAGCATCTTGGGTCGGAGCGTTGGGGAAGCATCTTGGGTCGGAGCATTGGGAATCATCTTGGGTCGGAGCGTTGGGAAGCGTCTTGGGTCGGAGCGTTGAAGCGTCTTGGGTCGGAGCGTTGGGAAGCGTCTTGGGTCGGAGCATTGTGAAGCGTATTGGGTCGGAGCGTTGGGAAGCGTCTTGGGTCGGAGCGTTGGGAAGCGTCTTGGGTCGGAGCGTTGGGAAGCGTCTTGGGTCGGAGCGTTGGGAAGCGTCTTGGGTCGGAGCGTTGGGAAGCGTCTTGGGTCGGAGCGTTGGGAAGCGTCTTGGGTCGGAGCGTTGGGAAGCGTCTTGGGTCGGAGCGTTGGGAAGCGTCTTGGGTCGGAGCGTTGGGAAGCGTCTTGGGTCGGAGCGTTGGGAAGCGTCTTGGGTCGGAACATTGGGAAGCAAATTTGATACATTTTGGCAAGCATTTTTTTGAAGTACTGTACTTCTAGTAGTTTGACAGGTTCCACTTCATTTTCCTCTTGTACATTCTTGATTTAATCTGACAAGCCTATCTATTTCATTGCAAGATGAAGGCCTCCCTCAACATGGTCCTTTTTCTTGTATCCAATGCAATTTGAGGTCACTGTATGCCATGAACATTTTAAGTTTGATCTCTCCATCTTTGATATTCTTGTCCAAAGGTTTTCCGTTCTTTTTGTTACTTGATTGCTACTTGTCCAATCCAGTTCAATTGTACACTGCTCGCTCCTTTCCGATGCCATCTCCAGGTGCTGCATGACGCGTGCTGAAAGGGAGTACTCTGTTTTCACTCCGGTTTGTTTGTTTGTTTGTCCGGGCGATATCTCAGCCATACTTTAAACTAGGAAGCTGAAATTTCTGCACAATAGTGAGCAACTGCTTTGGCAAAAACTTATATTTTTTGTTTTTTGATTAACAATGAATTGATTAGTTACTTAATTATTATCTATTTATTTGGCACTTATTTATGTCCTTTCTCTTCTGGGCAATATCTCGGGCACCTTTTGAGCTAGGAAGCTGATATTTGGACACAACAATGACCAAGTGATTTGGCTGTGAAAGTTATTTTTGATTTATTGATTAATTAATCGATTAATTATTTGATTAATGACTTAATTAATTATTATTTTTAAGTTGCACATTCGGATGAAACGGTGGTGGTTTAGGTATTCTATTAGCCAATTAATTATTCCATTATTTTATGATTATTATTTATTTATTTTCATTATTAATCATTTATTTTCTTTCTCATCTGGGCAATATCTCAGGCACCATTTGAGCTAGGAAGCTGATATTTGGACACGACAGTGACCAAGTGATGTGGCTACAAAGGATATTTTTGATTTATTGATTAATCAATTATATATTTTTCCCCGATTAATGACTTATTTAATTCATTTTCAAAAAGTTACAGCTTTGGATGAAGCACTGGTTGTTTAGGTATGGTTTTAGCCAATTGATTAAGAAAATATTTTAGGATTATTATTTATTGATTTTAATTATGCAATTGATCAATCAATTATTGTACACCTCTCCCTTCCAAATAGTCTGTGAGCTGCACGACGGTATCGCCGGGTGCCGAATCGCGCTGGAGGATATATTTTTTTTTGGCATGGGGACTTTGTACTTTGAATGTATCTGTTCTTGTTTCTTTTTTTTTCTTTTTTTTTTGTGACGAAAATGTCAAGGAATCTTGTTTTCTGTCAGATCCATTTGCTTATCTTGTCCCTTTTCATCTTTCCATGGCTCTTTTTGAGGTGGTCGATCATTTTTTGCTCCATATTTGTTAGAGACCATGCTTCATTGCCATTATATGTCATTGCTGGAAGAACACATCAGTTGTACACCTTCCGATTGGGCACAATGATAGTTTGCTTTTCATGACATTATTTAATTTCCCAAATGCTACTCACTCCTGTAGTATGTATGTGTCGTCACTTTTTCAAAGTAATCTTTATCAATTTGTATTAGTTGTCCTAAAGAAAAGAAAACTTCATTTTCAATTGAATTATTTGAATTGCTGGTTTTGAAGAGCAGGGCTCTTGCTTGAGACGGACGAAGTGACGGGCAAGACACAAACTCGTCCGAGAAGATGTTTATTGTAAAAACCAACTCGAACTCTGAAAAGCCCGTTTATCGGGCTGCATATATATCAAAACCAGAAAGCACAACCGAAACCGAAAGCCACGCCTCTCAGGCGAGGCGCGCTTTGGTGGTCACGTGACCGACGGGTGCAAAGGATTATAACCGCACGCGCGGCACGCTTTGGTGGTCACGTGACCGGCCACCCCGGCGCCGTGGTTTGCCCGCCGGTTACGTCACCGGCTGGAGCAAGGAGATTCTGTTGCTGGTCTCGCTTGGGGGACCCAAGGGTCGCTACAGTTTCTTCAACTTTGGAATGATAGATTTGAATCTCTTCCTTGGTCATTTATTTTATTTTATTCCTACTTTCATATATAAGACCTGTCCGTCCTTTGTCATTTATAGTATTTATAGTCCGTCATTTGTCATTTATAGTCCGTCCTTTGCCATTGAATACCGCTCGCTCGTGAACCATCGTCGTCTCCTGACTTGTCTTCTTTTTGATTCGTATATAAACATCATTAAAAGTTCATAATGACCTTGGCTAAAGTTGAAACGACGTGAGTTTAATTTATACATGAGAGAATTCGACATAGCTATTTGGGCGGTGTATACGCTAACAGATCGCTGTCTCCATCGATCTTGCCAAGGACGTAACACCTATCGGCTCAAAATCCTTTTAACTGTTGACTTGGTAGTCTTTACAAAGAAGGAAACATTAACAATATTTTAAAAAGTTTATTTTGTGATTTGTGATTGGAGATATGTTGTTTGGAATGAAAAAAGAGATATCGAGTTCAAGTGAATGACGACATGCCGTGATGGTTTCTACTTTCTGAACATGAACTTCGCGGATCGCCATATGCAGATTCGCCACGGTCCCACGATCGATGTTTCTATACGTGAACGTACCCGTTTGTTTGCGAACGGGTACGTTTTTCATGGAAGTCCTTCACGAACTTGCTGTCCATGTCTGATGTGCGACTGAAGGTGCTACAGGAATGTGGAATTTATTGGTTTCATGCTTTAGCATTCGCCGTATCTGCATTGCCTGTTTGCTAACCGGCAAACTTCTGTACCTCACCAGTAGATGTAATTGCTACTTCCGGAATAATGCCGATCATTTTTTTTATAGCATGACACTTCTGCTTTACACTCAGTAAATATCTGCCAGGAGTTCCACAAACAGAATATAGAAATGGCATTGATCACATTGCTGTAATCTGCAAAAAGTGATGAGGTGAAGACTGAAGCTTGCGATATTGTCACAGCCTTGAGCTCATTGCGAGCAAGCCAGGATACATTTGGTAACTCTAAGCCATGTTAAAAAATTTTTTTAAATATATGTATGAGTGTTTATCAGAGCTAACCTGCATTTGCTTCCTTTGGTAATCATGAAAGATCTAGAATAGCACCTGGTAGAGCGCATACCTCCGCCAGGCTGAACATTTTACAATTTGTATCTCACTGATAGTGTAAGTAATTTCCCGGTGTGTACCCGGATGTAGAATAGGTACACCGTATCCCTGGGAATAAGGTTTGAGGCGACTAAGGCGACTTAAGAAGTAAGAGGCGACTAGGGTTTGGCATCAGGAAGGGCATCCGGCCATAAAAGCATTGCCTCAAACAGGGAACCATGATTGTCATGGGGCCCGCAAGGCTAACCCCCGCTATAGCGGGGAAAAATGGCCTTAAAACGATCATTCATATATAAGACCTGTCACTACGCTGTTGTTGTTGGAGCCTCTGTCTCTCGTCAAGCAAAAAGATTGGTGGAATTCAATTATCTAGCAGTGTTGAAGAGGCGTCTGTGTTGGGCCAGTGAGTTGCAGCTAGTCATATGTGGGGTGGATTAACACTGGGGACGGGACATGTTTTATTTGGTGTGGGTTGGCGCTCATGTTGATATTGCATGAGGGAGGGGGTGATGTCTGCACCGGGGTCTCGCCAGCTGGATTGTCATTACCCTGCATGTGAAGCGGAAAGCAGGCTTAAGCAATTGGTTCACTTTGTCCATCTGTTTGTCTGTCCACAAACGTCAGTTTATGATCGAGGAACAACTATCTCAATTTAATGTTGTATTTTGAACACAAATCGGAACGTGAATCGGAAAACTAAACTAGTTCAGCATTACTTTGGCTCTGAATTTGTCGCAATTGCGCATGTGCAGAGAGGAGTGAGATATTTTTATGCTTTGTCTGCCTGGCAGTCAAACAAAATTGAAAAGCATTCCCAACAGGAAACTTGGTGTTTTAGGATGTCATAAAGGACACAAACAGGCACGAATAACTAATGTAATGTGTTACATAAAGTGGTGTAAAAGATGCTGCATCAATGGTGGTAAATTTCTGATTTTTGTTTTTTTTAACCTAAAAGCTTTAAAATCTGTTATTTCAACTAGTGCACCAACTCACTATGGGAGCAGCAGGGGGAGTCGTGCTATTATCCTCATTATTGCAAATTATTGTTACTATTACTTGTTAGATCAGGCCATTGAAAAGATCAAACCGTACCTCACCATTCTAAATTTCCGATAGTAAAATTTACTTCCGTAAGGGTGTCCTGTAAGGAAATGGGGGAGATTGTGGATGGGGGAGATATTGCAAGTTGCAAAACCCCTTTGGGAGGGGGGATATTGTTTTTAACATTAACATTATGCTATTATCATGTGTTATTAATTACTTTTATTATTGGAAGTGGCCTTGGAAAAACGTCATGTTATTAACCTTTGTGGGGTATGTCGATTACAATATATTGTTGCAGACCGCGGTTTAGATGTTATGATGGGCCGAGCGGATGGTCCAACCGCGACCGTTACAGGATCCCCGACTCACCCGATTCCACCCAAACGTTGGCCGGATCGCACCGCAGCTATTCAATAGGGAAAAGACAAAGGCGACATGGATGTGAAGAAGAAGAAGAAGGCAAAAAGGTTGGAAATACTACTAAATTTATTCCTACTATTTACATGCTCAAAGTAACCAAGGAGAAGGAAAGATAATAAAATAATATACAGAAGAATCAGAGACACAGTGCAAATACTAGCTTACCTACACAAGCTTAATTAACCCAGGACAGAACAAACAGAACAAACTCACGTACACAAGAAGGATGGAAGGGAATGAATGTTGGAAGGAGGAATGGGAAGGTTCAGCTGGGGCAGATGGTTCGGGCTTGATCCCGCACGGGACGTCGGCTGGACCTCGACGGCCACCGATGCCACCGCTATCTGGTCCCCGCGGGGTAACGGGTTGAAGCTGCCTGGTGGAGTCAACGCTGCTTCTCTGGCTCAGCTCAGGGCGCGTCTGCCGTCTCTGGCGCAACTGCTGGTAATGGCCCTTGAACCTTCTCTCTTGGCCCTGGTGTCTCCTCACCACCGACAACTCAACGCAACCAACGCAACCACTGACCACTCAACGCCACCACTTCTCACCACCGACTTCTTACCGCAACCAACGCAACCACTGACTGACCCTCCACTCACGACCAACTCTTGGCGACCAACTCACTTGCTTCTTGCGTGCGCGCCTTTTATAGCGCCTCCGGCGATTAAGCCGCCGGCCTTTTGGACACTCCCATCGGGGTGCTCACCTCGGCCCTGGTTGGTCGCGCGACCCTCTGGCTCCGCCCTTGATGACGACGGGCGGGCACGCCTTTCTTCTCCGATTCGAGCACATGTTCAATGGCGGTTATTGGAGGGGAGGTAATTCGGCAATCGAGGCCCGGCAATGACGGAAGGGGATGTAAAAGGAAATGGAGATTTTGGGGATGGGAAGGAAAGGGAGATTTTGGGGATGGGAAGGAAAGGGGATCTATTCTCTTTCACTGGTGCAATGGAGTACTTCAATTAATGGGAGACACAGCCTTACCCTAAAACACAGAATAAGAGATAACTATCAACAGGGGTATTCTATTATTTGGCTGATGTGTATGCTTGTGGACTAATTATGGGATGCCCTTTCACCTTTACACAGCTCCGGAGGTAGGGGGGCGCAGAATAAACAATAATAATAATAGTACAGCACACAATCAAAAAATATACAGTCCTCATCTCCGCAACACTGCACCCTCCTCCTCTTAGGCACGTCCCGGGCCTACAACTTTTATTTTTAGTGTGACACGTAGGTGTAGTTCCCTCTACTTTTAACCTGACCGAGTGCGACGGTTTTTAAAACATAAATAAATGTGTCCCGCTGCTCCATTGCACCCTGCCTAACAGACTTACGCCCACAGTTAACCGAATTGCAGAATGGTCTTCAAACTATACACTGACGGTGGGAAGCATTATTTACAATGACGCTATTTTTATTTACAAAACTAACCCAGGACCTGTGATTGTTCTTTCTGGGGGGGGAGACAGTCTGCTCTGCATCAATGCACCATGAACGCACCCAAAAACGCACCAATACAAGCACCCAAGCACCAATCGGTGCAGTCACCATTGTTCAAGAGTGTTCAACAAAAATAAATTCAACAACTCCTAACCCTGCAGGTGGTCTCTTGCTCTTCGGCTCCCTCTGCTGGTGATTATTATTTGTTCTTCCAGATGTTGTCATTCTTTCATTTTCTTACTGGCGGCCTATTTGAACTGAAAAATGCACCCAATGTGTCCTATTTATTTGATTTTATTTATAGCCCACAGGGCCGGCTAGTGTGGTTCACCTGTGGGGCATCGGTGCCCTGTGGCCAAGGTCCGCCAGCAAGATTTCGGGCCCTCATGGCCGGTTCCAGCAGAGGGGCCATGCCCCAACCCATGGGGTCCATAAGTGGTGCTCGGCCACAGACATGTGGTCCATAATGTGGTGCATCGATGCAGACAGCTCGTTCTGGGAATTTCGGGCGCACAATGGCCGACCCACGCACGCTCCCCTCGGCACCCAATGGCGCACAGGTCATGTGGGAGACAAAAGGGGAAAGACAATTGAGTGAGGGGTAAGGTCACAAGGGTACACATCAATAAGGCAATGCAAGGCGAAATGCGTACGGAGGGCGAAGTGAGAAAGCTCGTCCCTACCGTACGTCACCCCCCTGTCACCTACCCTACCCTTGCCCTTACCCCATATGTACAAAAATCTACACATTTACAAATTCGTCACTACTGTCACGTCTTCCCCATATTTCCCCTATATCAAATTCGTCTCCACAATCCCTCTACTTCAAAATTTGCCATCACCAATTCATCATCAATCCTCATAAGGAGGGAGAGATGGAATTACGCACAATGTCACACCCACGTCATGATGCGTCTCACAATCCAAAACATTTGCATCAAAAATAATTAAACATGGCATGGTGCGGAGTACCTGTCACCTCAGGTGAGTGGATGCAGATGGTGCGAGGAGACTCCAATCCTAACTATCCTCTAAATGACATTAACACACTTTACACTACCCGGGGTCTTTCCCTGCCAATCCATTGGCCACTTACACTATGGGTTCTAACAACCAATTCCCATTGACTAAACTGTGGTGCTTCTCAATTTGGGGTCTCACTCCCCCGATTCATCTCCCGGTGCCCTCGCACAATTTCTGGGCCGCGACGTGTAGCTCTCCCAGCAGGTCTACCCACCTGCACACCTCCACCACTGCAGTTGCCACCCGAGCTTACCTAGCTCCTCACCCTAACCTAACTAACTGGGGAAGGCCCTCTCCTGGCTCTGTCACCCCCTGGTGCCCTCTGGCACTGGGCTACCCGGGTCCGTCCTCCGGATCCTCGGGCCCCATCCACAACTACCGGCTCCCAGAGCCCACCTGCGGCCTCACCTGGCCGACATCCTCACAGTGGTGGAGTGCCCAAACCAACTACACACACTAACAGGCTACACGCCCAGCCATTTCCACAACACTAATGCACCCATCCAAAGACCATTCTTTCACTCACACCACAGATGCCAATATCCAACCACAATTTACCTGTACCCTCTACCTAACACTTACACTACCCGCCCCGGGTATCCGTGATGGGGGTCCACTCTTCCCCCATTCACACCTTCGCACCATCCACTCCACTCCACAATTTCCACCATACTCACTCCACGACCATCCATTCCTATACTCCATACCATTTATTCCATACACCTGTCCTTCATTCACCTGTCGTTGCACACGTGTGCAATCACACCTGGTGCCACCTGCACCCTCCTCCTCTTCCTGGACCATTTGGTCAACACAACACACCTCACCATTACTCACTCATACACTGCTCCACCCACCTGTTCAGTTGCACACCTGTGCAATCACACCTGTTCAATCCTCAACCACACGGCATCATCTCATCTAACTACTCCCCTCTGAAACTTGCGCTTCCCAGTCGCCCCTTTAAACTATTGCGCTCCCACGTCATTATCATCCACACTAAACTACCTGCGTCCCCTCTACAGGTATCAGTCACTAACTAACCTTAACGTCACCTAATGTCATCTTCGCTAGATCCCTATCAATATAACCTAACCCACCCGGGCTAGTTTTCACTGCCATCAACCCCATAAACTATAGCGCATTTGCCCCACAGTTTGTGAGGGATGACAGAGTTGCCATCCCACCACATCGGGCATCTCCCACTACCAATTTTGCACATCAAATTTCAACAAATCAAAAATTTTCCATTTACTGCCAATTCTACCCACTATTATAAATTTCGTATCAAATCACTACCATCATCATCACAGTCCGCTATATCCTAGCCTCGGTGCGTCATGACATCATTAAACTCGGTTCGTAAAGCCGAGCAATGAATTCGGGTGGTTTGGTCGCCTGCAGGTTGAATCCATCCTGCTTTCGGTTCAAGGGAGGTGGTTTGGTTGGGCCGAGATTCCACGCACCATCTCGGCGCGGCACCTTGCGGTCCCGGGCCCGATGGCTCAATCTCCCCCGGTCGGAACCCCGGCCCCACGAGGGGGCACCGTTCCGCTTCCTCCCACTCGCCCTTGAACCGGACCGGTCGCCTCGCCCGACAAAGCCCGGACTCGACCGTGCGGGGCGGGGCCAAGCCCGAATCGGCAACGACGCTTCGAAGAGAAGCGACGCAGCATCGACCCGCGCCGGGCCTCGCACCCAACAAAGCACCCCTCGCACCGAGTGCTCGCATCGGCTATCCGTCGCCCTAACCGCTAACCCGGTTACCGTCGATGCTTCACTTGCATGCTTACAAGCATACGCTACCCCTTTCACCCTCACAAAACCCGGCGTTCCAACGCCGTCCGTACATTCCACCAACGCTCTCCCTGTTACACACCACACCTCTCGCGCACACTCTTGCGCACACCTCTCCTCCGTTACGTCCTCCGTAACACTCACCATGGGCGTGCACTCTGGCATCCACCCACTAACGCGCTCACACAGGCTCTCCCACACCCGCGCTACCACCAATTCAGGTGTGCTTTCTCGCACACGTTCCACCACCACCTTACTCTCCGTGTCACACTCCGTACACCCCGACGTGCATTCTCGCTCGCACTCGGTTTCACACTCGCGCTCCAATGTGCCCTCTCGCACCTGCGCCATCACCAACTCACTATTCGTGTCACACTCCGTACACCCCGACGTGCATTCTCGCTCGCACTCGGTTTCACACTCGCGCTCCGATGTGCCCTCTCGCACCTGCGCCATCACCAACTCACTATTCGTGTCACACTCCGTATACCCCGACGTGCGTTCTCGCTCGCACTCGGTATCACTCCCACACTTTATAACACGCCCACTCGCCGACGCACACTTTTTTCTCACACGCGTGCCATTTCCACTCACACTGGACCCTTCAACGCCCGGATGCCTCCTCGATCCCAAGCGCGCGAAAATTATTTTGTCGCCAAACATCCTCTTACAAAATCTCCCCGCACAATACACAACAGCACGACTCACCTGGGGGATCCTTTTCTCCACGCGAACCTGCAAACTTCCATTCGGGTTAAGCACAGCATCGTGATGTGAGCAGGGACTTTGTACATAATCCATTTCTCCCTGCAATTCCCGGGCTACCTCCGTCATCTCTTCAATTTTAATTCCCAGCACTGCTTTTTCTTTATTAACCTCGGCGACCGCTGGCTTTAATAAAACACCCTCCTCTACCTCAGCGGTCGCCGGCTTTTCCAAACCCCGTGTCGCGATTTCTACCCCCGTCATTGTACCCGCGCTTTCCTCCGCTTCGCTCAACCAGCGCTTTTCGACCTGCTTTACCTCGTCGTGCACCGATGTGCCTCGCCCGCCTCCCATGCCGTCTACGATCTCCCCCATTTTTTTTATGCTGTCGTTTATTTGCTCCCGATATCCCTCCGGGTTGTCCCTTGCTTCCTTCCTCCTTTTTTTCATGTCGATTCCCTGGGTAGCCATCATTGCATCCAATCCCCTACTGTCACCCTTCATAGATGCCATGAAATGCGTCATAAATAGGCAAAAGTCCATTGGCACTGCGGGCTCGGCTGCCGCGACCACGGGCGTGACTAAATTTGGTGCCGCGACAACAATGTGCGCGAGGACGCCATTTTGTGCGCCTGATACCCCCTCAACCACCTCCTCCATATACATTTCCCCGAGGTCCTGGGTCGATTCCACCCCGTCTATCTCTCCCACCGGCATCCCGTCGCCTTGACCAGCCATGGCGCGATTTCAAAATTCGGGTTTTTCTTTACAACAAAACAAATTTCGGCAGCTTGTAATTTTGAGCGCGTTAAGCGCGCTTCGGGTCCGATCCCACTTCCCGACACCAATTGTTGCAGACCGCGGTTTAGATGTTATGATGGGCCGAGCGGATGGTCCAACCGCGACCGTTACAGGATCCCCGACTCACCCGATTCCACCCAAACGTTGGCCGGATCGCACCGCAGCTATTCAATAGGGAAAAGACAAAGGCGACACGGATGTGAAGAAGAAGAAGAAGGCAAAAAGGTTGGAAATACTACTAAATTTATTCCTACTATTTACATGCTCAAAGTAACCAAGGAGAAGGATAGATAATAAAATAATATACAGAAGAATCAGAGACACAGTGCAAATACTAGCTTACCTACACAAGCTTAATTAACCCAGGACAGAACAAACAGAACAAACTCACGTACACAAGAAGGATGGAAGGGAATGAATGTTGGAAGGAGGAATGGGAAGGTTCAGCTGGGGCAGATGGTTCGGGCTTGATCCCGCACGGGACGTCGGCTGGACCTCGACGGCCACCGATGCCACCGCTATCTGGTCCCCGCGGGGTAACGGGTTGAAGCTGCCTGGTGGAGTCAACGCTGCTTCTCTGGCTCAGCTCAGGGCGCGTCTACCGTCTCTGACGCAACTGCTGGTAATGGCCCTTGAACCTTCTCTCTTGGCCCTGGTGTCTCCTCACCACCGACAACTCAACGCAACCACTGACCACTCAACGCCACCACTTCTCACCACCGACTTCTTACCGCAACCAACGCAACCACTGACTGACCCTCCACTCACGACCAACTCTTGGCGACCAACTCACTTGCTTCTTGCGTGCGCGCCTTTTATAGCGCCTCCGGCGATTAAGCCGCCGGCCTTTTGGACACGCCCATCGGGGTGCTCACCTCGGCCCTGGTTGGTCGCGCGACCCTCTGGCTCCGCCCTTGATGACGACGGGCGGGCACGCCTTTCTTCTCCGATTCGAGCACATGTTCAATGGCGGTTATTGGAGGGGAGGTAATTCGGCAATCGAGGCCCGGCAATGACGGAAGGGGATGTAAAAGGAAATGGAGATTTTGGGGATGGGAAGGAAAGGGAGATTTTGGGGATGGGAAGGAAAGGGGATCTATTCTCTTTCACTGGTGCAATGGAGTACTTCAATTAATGGGAGACACAGCCTTACCCTAAAACACAGAATAAGAGATAACTATCAACAGGGGTATTCTATTATTTGGCTGATGTGTATGCTTGTGGACTAATTATGGGATGCCCTTTCACCTTTACACAGCTCCGGAGGTAGGGGGGCGCAGAATAAACAATAATAATAATAGTACAGCACACAATCAAAAAATATACAGTCCTCATCTCCGCAACAATATCTTCGCTCGGTTCTGTAAGTAAAATTTGCCTTACGGATGTTGGGATTCCTCCAAGTCTATCAGTTTTGTGTTGAACCGCATTAGCGACTGTTTAAAAAGGTAATCATGTGTGTTTGTGGTTTATAATATTGTTACTTCTGGTCGGGGTGCTCCCACCAAAACGGAATAGGATGTTTATAAACGTTAACATGACGTTCAAGGAGGAAAACCCATTGGGGATGGAGAGATTATAATTGGCATTAGTATTGTTTTGTAATAACATTAATCTTGTCGTGTTCCTGGGGATTAAGATCCTCCAAGGTAACTGATAGCCAATCAGCTTATCACTCTGAGGCGTTCAATCCAATGGCGGTGTGAATATGCGCGGGAGGGATGAGGGCAGCGAAAGGTAGTGGAGCTCTTACCTGCACGGACCCCACTGGACGTCTTCGACCCTGGTAATCGACTCAGCCCGACACGGAACTCAATGGCAACAATAAAAAGGTTTATTAAAATAAATGCCAGGGAACAAAGAAATGCACAGTAAACTAAAAGTCCTAAATGGAGCCCTCCCATGCACATGTATACAACACAAGGGGATGATAAAATAAACGAAAGTAAAAATATAGTGTACTCAGCTTTGAGCGGCTCTTGAACCTCGTCAGAGATCGTCACAGGCCCCGCGTCCCTGCGTGGGAAAGCACGTCTTGGCGCGCAGTTCGTTCGTGGGAACCAGGCCTTGGCGTGCCGTTCGTTCACTCCAGCCACGCTCATCCTCGTCGTCTGCTTCACACAGCACCGTGGTTTCTCAGCGCAGACAGCCGCCGCACTGTCAGCACCAATGAGCCAGGGAAAGGACAATGCGGCCACTCGAACCGATCGCCAAGAAGACAAAATGCGCAACTGCATCCGCCTTCCATGAACACCAGGAACCGAGCAAGGACGTGCGGCTGCTCATTCTGAAATCCCGAATCAGAAAGGGTAAATGTGCGACTGTGACTGCACGTTGTGACTGTCCCAACGCAAGAGCGCACCAACTGTGTCTGCCTTTCTGTCGTACCCCAAAGCCAAGAGATATAAAATTCCAACTGCACGCGATCAATGTCCCTGGCTCAAGAGGATGGAAAATGTGACTGTTCGCAATGAAATCCAGAACCAAGAAGATCCAAAATGTCAGGATCCAAGTCTTTTGTTCCCCAGGCCCTTATGTCATCCGATGATGCCCATGCACGCTCCTATCAGCGAGTGCCATCTCATCACTCTATGGCCATGCTGACCAATGGTTCTTTGGGGCGTGGCCTCATGGCCACTTGGTGGCCTTTGTGATCACCTGGTCAGTGGTATCAGTAGTAGTTGAATGTCCTGTTTCCTGCTACTTTTATTTAGTGTTATTTTTAAGTGTGGTGTGTTATAACGAACAAAGGAGAAGTCACAAATGCCATTTACCATTAATCCCTAACTAATTAACATAACCCCACCCCTCATCATGGGGACAAAGATGCACTCTTACACGACATCCGGTCTAACGGGTCCCTACTTAGGTACAGGGGTTTCTTCTTCTTCATCGTGACATTCGGAGCACACTATCCTCTACTCCTATACACTCCTACCTGACTCTAAGGTAATCCATTGCCTACCTCCTATAAACGTAACAATATTATGCTATTATTATTAGAAGTGGCCTTGGAAAACGCCTTGATAAAGCTATCTTAACATGGATATATACACCTCAACGCAGAACCCCATTGGTGGAAAAAAACCCCTTGAGAAAGGGGGCAAATGAATTCGCTACAACATTATGTATCGTGGTCAAAAATCGTCAGACACCAAATTGTGTATTTTAGTATGATTGAATTTTTACGAGTATGATGATTAATTTTAGTATTATGAATCTCGACCAATCAAATTTTCTGCTCAGACCCATCCATGTCCTTTTTATTATTATTATTTTTTTTTTTTATTTTTTTTTTGTTGTTTCTTCTTAAGACTGCATGGGATAAGGTATTCTATAAACTCTCAGGTTTTGCGACTAAATGTTACTTCAGAAGGGTGAATTTTTTTTTGGGGTGGGGAGGGAAGCACGGTTGAGCATGTTTGGGGGATGTTCTATGGACAGATTATATATAGTTGTGCATGGAGGTGTTTTCTGGGGGACAAGGTATAATGTTAAAGATATGAGAGTAATAGTAAGCAGTTTTACGTTCCATGTTGTCTCGGAGGAGGATGGGTGGTTACAGAGTGACATCCTGGGTGAGAGGGATGTGAAGCTGCTGAGACGATATGCAGGTGGATTACAGTTGGGAGTACGGTACTTTTGTTGATGTTGGTGGGTTATGTTTGTCGATCTTGTGCAACCTGTTGCTATTCTGCGAGCTTTGTTTTGGATTTTTTTTTGGGATGTTTTTGTATTTTGTGGTCTGAAGGAATGGGACCCAACTCGGGCTGTTATAATTGATTGTAGTCCGGATGAATTGTTTGTATGTTGTGAGAAGTGATTATTTGTGTTGTCCAAAGGTTGTATTAGACTCGGGGGTTCTTAACCGGAAGGTTCTCGGGGGTTATCCACCGTCAAGACATCAAGACCAACCTCATCTCCATCTCATCTGCTCCATCATTTGAACACCTGGCTTTAAAACTCTCTGGTCACACGCAGTCAGTCATGGCTGTCGTCTACCGCCCTCCCAAACCACACCCATCATTCCTGTCTGACTTCTCCTACTTTCTGACCCAGCTATGTTCCCTCTCCCCCTCAATCCTCCTCCTTGGTGATTTCAATATCCACATGGACTCCACTGACTCCACAATAACCACTGACTTCACTGATTTACTCACCTGCTTTAACCTCACTCAACACGTCAACTTTCCTACCCATATCCGTGGTCACATTTTGGACCTTGTCTGCTCCACTGGATTAAGTTTGCACCATCTCTATGGCTCCGACCTCACCCTCTCTGACCACTTAGCCATCACTCTGACCATCAACATCCCCGCCCCAACACCAAGGCATTATCGCACAATCAACTTCCGTAAGCTAAACGCTCTTTCACCTACCTCATTCTCATCCACCCTCTCTGAAAAAATGTCCACTTCTCCCTTCATTGACCTCCACACCCCTTCCGACCTCACTGACTACTACAACCACACTCTCTCCTCCTGCCTTGACCAGCTTGCACCTGTAAAAACCAAAACAGTTTCTTTCACCCATTCTGCTCCCTGGTTTACCCCTGAACTCCACCTGATGAAAACTCGTGCTCGCCAACTTGAAAGACTCCGCAATAAAACGGGTCTCACAGTTCACTCCCAAGCCTACAAGGACCACATACAACACTACAAAGATGCCCTCTCCCACGCCCGCTCTGCCTACTACTCTCAAATTATCCACTCTGGCTCCGGAAACCCAAAAGCACTCTTCTCGACAATAAACAAACTCCTCCGCCCCCTGAACACCACCACCCAGTCATTCACAGTAGACAACTGCATCTCCTTCCTCTCTTTCTTCCAACGCAAAATTGACAACATCTACAACAGCTTGACCACCGCCGCACCCGCTCCCCCTCCAACCACCTGCCCCCCCTTGTCCTGCCATCCCCTGTCTCGGTTCTCCCCAATCTCCCCTACTGACCTCTCTGAACTCATAGGAATGAAAACTGCCACCTGCACTCTTGACCCCATCCCCTCCAGCTTTGTCAAAGCCTCCCTCCCTGCTCTCTCTCCACTTATCATTGCAACAATAAACTCCTCCCTGTCTACAGGCATCGTCCCACCTTCCCTCAAAATTGCTGCTGTTACCCCCATTCTAAAAAAACCTGGTCTAAACCCTGACACCCTAAACAACTTCAGACCCATCTCCAACCTACCCTTTCTGTCAAAAGTTTTGGAACGCGCTGTAGCCACTCAACTCAAACATCATCTCTCTGCCAATAACCTGTATGAAACATTCCAATCCGGATTCCGCTCCAACCACAGTACTGAAACTGCTCTCCTCAAAATCACCAACGACCTTCTCCTCTCCTCTGACGCTGGCAACCTCAACATTCTCGTCCTCCTCGACCTCAGCGCTGCCTTTGACACCATCGATCACACTATCCTCCTCACCCGACTTGAATCCACCTTTAACGTTACCGGCACTGCCCTCTCTTGGATTAAATCATACCTCTCTGACAGATGCCAGTTCATCTCCATCAATAACTGCAAATCCCCCACTGCTCCCCTCCCCCAAGGTGTCCCCAAAGGTTCAGTTCTTGGCCCCCTCCTCTTCATCCTTTACCTGTCCCCGCTCGGTCACTTAATCCGCCGTCATGGTCTCCAATTCCACTGCTTCGCCGATGACATCCAGCTTTTCATCTCCACCAAGTCCGTCTCCACCGACACCCACTCTATCCTGACAAACTGCATCACTGAAATAAAATCCTGGCTTCAAATCAACTTCCTCAAGCTTAACTGTGATAAATCTGAAATAATCATCATTGGCCCAAAAACGCTCACAAAATCCACCCATAACTTTGCCCTCAACATCGACGGTATCCCAGTATCCACCTCCCCTCACATCCGGAATCTTGGCGTCATCTTTGACCAAACCCTTTCCTTCGACAAATACACTAAACAGATCACAAAGTCAGCCTTCTTTCACCTGAAAAACATTGCCCGTCTCCGCTCATCCCTCTCCTCCACGGCTGCAGAAACCCTCATCCACGCCTTCATCACCTCCCGTCTGGACTACTGCAATAGCCTCCTCTATGGTTCACCCTCAAAAATCACCAATAAACTCCAATACATTCAGAACTCCGCTGCCCGTCTACTCACCCATTCCCGGACCCGTGACCACATCACCCCCGTCCTTTACAAGCTTCACTGGCTCCCCATCCCCCAGAGAATCCAGTACAAAATCCTCCTCTTGACATACAAAGCCCTCCATAACCTGGCCCCATCCTACCTGGCTGACCTCCTCTCCAGACACACTCCCACCCGCAACCTCCGCTCTGCTGGTACCAACCTCCTGACCCCCTCCATCCGGACCAAATTCAGATCCTGGGGGGACAGGGCCTTCTCCATCGCTGCTCCCACCCTCTGGAACTCACTACCTCACACCATCAGAGACTCCTCCTCACTCACCACATTCAAAACATCACTAAAGACCCACCTATTCAACACTGCATTCAACATTCAACCCACAGCATTTAACCCCTGACTATCTCTTCTCCTTCTCCCTCCTTTTGCTTTAAATATTTCCCTATTGATTCTTGTCTTTTTGCAATTGTTGTTTTCATGTATTGTTATGCATTATGTTTGCCACTCTGTCAAAGCGCCTTTGGGCTTCTGGAAAAGCGCTATACAAAATAAATGAATTATTATTATTATTATTATTAACCTTTTTCCCTGTCAAGACCCTCAACGGATTGCCCACAATGTCCCCATAACCCATCACCAGACTGTTGACTGACCAAGGCGCACCGGAGGTGTGCATAGCGAGAGGGGACTGGGGGCATGTCCCCCTATAATTGTTTTTGATTTCTAGGTGCTCTGTGGTGCATTCTGAGGGGTGCTTTTACTTTAATTGCCTTTTTTTGGATGATAATTGGTAACTTATTATCCAGAAAATGGGCCAAGTTCGGGGATCCGCGCCCGATTACCAGTCCCATTAGGTTCCAGTGTGACTTCAAAATAGCTTAGTTTTACATATGGATAATTAGGAACAGAGCAAGAGAAAATCATTAGGATTTTATCCCCATTTATTTCTTTGCTTGTTAACAAAGAAACAAAACAAACTAAACTAAAACATGCAAGCAAGCCGTTTTACTAATCTAGTGAGATTGTTGCTGCTGTTTTCATGAAATCAGAATATGGAATCTGGGCACAGTTCGTGACAACGCCACTCGCATATCATCGGACACATCAAGTCGATTTCTCCACTTTGATTTCAGGTTCAATAATGCAGAGAAACCTGTTTCACAGAGATACGTAGTTGTGGAGGGAACCAACACATTCATTGCCCTCTTTGCAAAGCTAGGGTAAGCTGCTATCTGCTCACACCAAAACTGCTTAAAATTCAGCCCAGTCTTTCCGAAGTCAGCTTTCTTTCTTTGATTTTCTTGGAACTCGATCAAATCATCCTTCATTAAATCGTTGTCACTCATCGTAGAAATATCAAATGAGAAAGGGTTCTGGATCCAAACGGATTCCGTGCTAAGATCATCAATATCTGAGAAGTAACCCTCAAAATTGGTACTTGGGACTTTCAAATGGTCTTTGACTTCTTGAAGTATTTCCCCAGGCAATGCCTTTTCATCTTCTCCATCAAGAAGGATATCACCAAGGATTGGAAAGTTCACCATGCTTCCACTTTCAACACGGCGACTCCAAATAGGTAATTTCTCCATGAATGCCGCAAACTTTCTCCTAGCTTGAATAATGTCCACATCCCTTCCCTGCATCGACATGTTCTAGTCATTGAGGTGACCGAAAATATCGGCCAAATATCCCAGGCTAACAATAAAATGCTCCTCTTCAAAACTGTTCGCAAGAGGGGATTGTTGATGCCTGAGGAATTCAAGAATTTCTTCCCGAAGTTCCACTGCACGTGCGAAAACACGTCCACGAGATAGTCAACGTACCTCTGTGTGGTGCAGTAAAACTCAATGTTCCGCCCCAATCATCACAGAATTTTTGAAATAGCCGATGATTTAATGCCTGTCCACGAATAAAGTTGACTGTCTGCACGACTATTACCATCACTTCTTTCAGTTTCTTTGACAACGTTTTGGACGCCAAGGCTTCGCGATGTAGAACACAGTGTGTGGTCAACACATGTGGAGCTTTCTTCTTGACCAGAGCGATGAACCCAGATTTCTTGCCAATCATGGCAGGAGCTCCCTCCGTGCAAATAGACCCAACCAAATCCCATGTTAACTCATGGCGATCAAAGAACAGTTCGATCAACTTGAACACATCAGCTCCTTTAGTTGTTGTTTCGAGTCGTTCGCATAATAAAAATTCTTCCTTGAGTTTCATTTCATGAACGTAGCGGACGAATACGAGCAATTGACAGTGGTTTGAAACTCAGTTGATTCATCAAGCTGCATGCTAATTTTTGTAGGACTGTTTTTAATCTCGCTGACAACTTGTGTTGCTATGTCCTGACTCATGTCTACAATTCTCTGGCGTACAGTGTCGTTGGACAAGGACACCTGACTCAATCGCTTCACAGCATCCTCCCCCAGCACGATTTTAACCATCTCCAACGCACAGGGATTCACTAGGCTTTCTCCGATTGTGTGGGGCTTCTTTTTCTTGGAAATCATGTGCAAACCTTTATCCAGAAGAGGCTTCCCAGTGGGAACAAACCCATGCGATGAAAGAGTTCCTTTTCTGCCTACATTACGTGACGGCACATTGGCTCAGTGTGAACTTTGACCCACCCCAATCGCTATGTAAATGTTCTCATTGTCATGTCAATCATGCATTGTAATCGCATGCATACGCCCGGGGCGTATAGTTGATTTATTCTAATTTTATTAGAAAATTGAATTTATATTTGTTTGAAATATAATTATACAAATATAATTTGTTTTGAAATATATATATATTTGTATTTAAATATATATTTATTATATATTTAAAGTTGATATTTCATTGAATTTATTACAATTCATTATTATAATTTATTACGAGTCCCATACCCTCAGATTTTGGTCCCCATACCCCAGGTTAAGAACCCCAGTATGAGAGAATGCTGTTAGTGTGTTGATTTTGCCGTTGGCCTTGGCAGCGAGTTGATCTGTGTGTTATGTAATGTCATAATGGGTGTCTAAGGTGATGCCCTATAATGTTTGATGTGTGCCAAATGTGTTTGTCTTTATTGCCAAATGTTTTTGTTTATTGTTGTTTTATTGCATATAGTAATCGTTGGATGTGCTTTTGATTCATGTCTGTCTGTGGGTGAGAAGGGTTACAAAAGATTTGGGTGAGCATGCAGTCATACGCTTCGGTGTGCAAGGCAGTTTTCAAGATTGTAAAGATATTGCTGAAGGGTGTTGGTAGCCTGGACAATATAGGAATGCTGTGAGAAAATTGTTTGGTCATTTATTTTTTATTTTTTGTATGCAGGATCGAGGCTCGTGAAAGAGCTAACATTTATCACACACAAAAAAATCACAGACACACAAAACATAAAATAAGGGTAGAGGTAGACAAGATGGGGAGAGAAGGGGAAGCACACAAACACAACATTTGAGAGCAGGGACATCGGGAGATCTGTGGGGGGGGGGGCTTTGGGGGAGGAGGCGTGGGAAGGGGGAGGAGGCGTGGGAAGGGGGGGAGGGGTGGGAGAAGTATAAAACACAAGGAAGACAAACACAAGGCTGGGGAAGCAAGGACTTCCAGAAAGGAAGTTGGTATTTAAAAAATTAGCGGGGGTAGAAAAGATCAAGGTTTTGGATGGGGGAAGATAAGAGATGGTGGTGAACAGCTGTTTTAAAGACCTGGAGGGAGGCGTGCGATTGAAGAGAGTGAGGGAGTTTGTTCCAGAGGCAGGACAAAAGAGTGAAAGTGAGCAGAGAGTCTTGATTTTGGCAGTTTAACCATAAGAGGGATGCAGGCAGATCTTGTGCGACCTGCAGGAATATTTGGGGGACAGCGCAGAGAGAGAGAGCTGGGGGAGCAAGGCCGGAGAGGAGTCGGTAGAAGACAGAGCCCACCAACCTGCCTGCGGTGAATAAGTAAAAGGCCCTCGGAGTTAGCTTTATCACGGGAGATTCCAATGATTCTGAAAGCTTTGGTTTCAACCGTGAAGCCGAGCTCGGTGTGAAGCAGGAGCACCGGCCCAGAGGGGAGAACAGTATTCCATTGAGCTGCGGATGAAAGCCTTGTATGTGGTGAGGAGCTCAGGTGTGCAAAGGAAGGACTTCGCACGACGGAGGATGCCTAATCGGCGACTGGCTTTGGAGGCCAGATTTGAAATGGGGTTTTCCCAGGAAAGATCGTGGCAGATAGTGAGACCCAAAAGCTTGAGTGACAGAACTTCTTGGAGAGGATTATTCAGAAAGTGGATGGCAGGGTTGTCCAGTCGGCCTTTTTGGAGAGACATCGTAAGAGTGTGAGATTTGTCAGGATTGAAAGACATGTTCCACTTGTTTGACCAGTCTGTGATTTTGTCCAGGTCTGCAGAGAGTGACGAGGCTGCAGACTGCCGATCTGAGGGATGAGGAATGGAGTGGCAGAGAGTGGAGTCATCAGCAAAGAGCTAAGAGAGGATTTTCAAGGGAGTCAGGGAGATCATTGATGAAGACCAGAAAAAGCACATGGCCCAGAACACTGCCTTGGGGAACTCCAGCCTGAACAGGAAGGGGGAGATGAGAGAAACCCTTTCAGGGCCACACGTTGACTATGACGAGAGAGGAAGTCCGCAAGCCAAGCGTGGAGATTTCCATAGATACCATAGGAGGAGAGTTTGGTGAGCAGAGCGTGTGCCAGACCGTATCTAAGGCACGAGATATGTCAAGGGAGACAGCTCTAATTTCCTGTTTGGCATTGAGGACCTCCATCCATTGTTGAGACAGCAGAAGCAGCATGTCCAGAGTAGAGTGACCTGGTCTGAAACCAAATTGATGATCAGAGATCAAGCCATTTGAGAAGAGGAAAGATTTGATATCTGAAGCAATGATGGATTCCATGATTTTGCTGATAATTGGGAGAAGGCTGATTGGTCTGTAGTTGCAAGGATCTGTTTTTGCACCTTTTTTGTGTAAAGTGGTGATGTTGGCAGATTTCCAAGCAGATGGAAGATGACTTTGAGCAAAAGAGAGCGTGAAGAGAACAGAGTGAGGAAGTGAAAGAGTGGTGGAGCAGGATTTTAGGACCTGTGGGCTGATGCCGTCAGGTCCAGTTGCAGAATCAGAGTCTTGGGTTGACAGAAACTTTTCCACCTTGTCAGGACGAAAGGACACAGAGTCCAGGAACAGCTGGGTACGACTGGGTACGGTGGGTACAGAGAGGGATGGGTTTGGGACACAAGATTTAGAGGCAAACACAGAGTTGAGGCATTCAGCTTTTTCACGTGCGGAGTCAGCTTTGTAGCCGTTTGAGGTAAGCATGGGGATGGAGGGGGAACAAACACCAGAAACGGATTTGACCAGGCGCCACCAGGATTTGGAAGAGGGAGACATGTTTGAGAGTTAATATTTGCATATAAGATAGAAGTAGTGATTTGGATTGAGGGAGGTCGTGGAGGAATATATTAGAGTGAAGGAGACAGTACAAAGCCCTGTGAGATGCCATTGGGTAGAAGTCGGGAGGAAGTGTGGTAATTTTTTGTTTGAGCTTGATGCCCAGGCAAAGTTTCCGAGCCATTTCTTCTTGTTGGTATACGTGTTTGGGATTTTCTGTATATAACATGTCAGATTGTTGTTATTGTTGTTGGTTGTTGAACAATGTTGTTTGACGGTGTCAAAAGCTTTGTTGGTGTTTATTGCTGTGAGGACAGTTCTCAGAGGGAGTTAAAAAAAAAAAATTTTGTTGAACCTGTTTCGAATATTGTGCTAATGTAGAGAGAGATGAGTGGTTCTTGAGTGTAGTGGATGAAAGCCATGCTGTAATGGGGATAGATAGAGGATTAAAAGGGGAGATTTTATTTAGGATGAGCCTTTCCAGTAGTTTGCTCGGGTTGCATAAGAGAGAAGTAGGCCGATTATGATGCCGCATTGTTGGGTGGTTTGTTCGGTTTCAGTTTTGGTATAATGATTGCCTTTTTTTTCCTCATGTATATGGGAATTTTATTGTGTCCAATGTCCATGAGTGGTTGTATATTTTGGTTACTGTGGAAGTGGAAATTGTGATGCTGAGCGACATGAAAACGTGTTCGTGCGTTTTTAATTTCACGGAGCGGGCACAAGACACATGACAATCTCAACGATGTTAACCATGTGAAACCCAACGAACGTTTACATAGGGAGAAAATAACTTGCAGTGTAACCAGAAATGAAGGGAAACGGGAATCAAGCACACACTTTATTATAGACTTAGGTTTATGGACCCAATGACTCGCTGTACGGAACCAATGACTCGCTGTACGGAACCAATGACTCGCTGTACGGAACCAATGACTCCCTGTACGGAACCAATGACTCGCTGTACGGAACCAATGACTCGCTGTACGGAACCAATGACTCGCTGTACGGAACCAATGACTCGCTGTACGGAACCAATGACTCGCTGTATGGAACCAATGCAACAGATTGCCAAATATGTTGGGACAGTACAGTAAAATAAATCAAATCGATAGTTAATTGAAAGCAGAGATTACTAAATTAATGGTCTCCTGGAATATTGGATATTTAGATTCATTCTAATCTCCAGCCTCGGCATCACGATCTCCACAAGCTGGGACAGTATTTCACCCGTAGCAGCTTTTGATATTTCCTTCTGAGCAGCATGGACAAAAACAGTGCATTAAGTTAAAGTTTGCAGGTTTTGGGAACACATTGAAGTTTGTCCGCTTTTGAAAATCAGCTTCAAATATCGAAGTTAAACTTCAACATATTTTATGTTTTCATCGTGGATGCCGAATTGCATTATTGTAGTTACAACCTCGTAGACCTGCGTTACATGTGCTGGCCAAGCACGTTGCTTGCTATGCACTACGGCGTGACTGGTAACTTTATGCATAAATCACACACATCTTCGTTTGTGCCATCTGGTATTGTAATCTCTGTAAAAAGGCAAATCTATTCGCCTGTTGTTAAATCTGCGCTTCTCTGTTATAGTGTGAAAATTTATGTAGCATGAAAATCTCCACTTCTACAGTAGTGCATTAATTAATGGCTAAAGGGCCTAGGTGTTTCAGGTGGATATTTGAGATGTTCCCTGGTCCTGTAGATTTGGAATTTTTTGGCATTTAAAAAAAAAGCATATCTGTCTGAATGGCAGGTGAAAGGTGATGGAGCTTCATTGTCAAGTTTCAATTTAATTCGCCTTTTGGTGATTTATCGTTTTCTGGGAATGGTGGTTTTGTGATTGGTTGGGGCATAGTAGTTTTTTTTTGGGGGGGGGGAGGGGAATTGTGTCTTGTTTGAAGACTGATTCGTATGATAGTGTGGGTTGTTACGTGAGTTGGCGCTTCGCTGACGGGTTTAATAAAAAACAGCAATTTGTACTTCACACGAATATTGCATGTCTATCTGTGAGTCACAATAATGATGTAAAATGGAGTGAAACGTGAAAAAGCTTTGTTTGTAAAACATAGTAGTTATTGTTCTCATCATGGCTGTGGTTGTTGTTGTTGTTGCTTCTTCATTGTGTACCTTTTATATATTTTTCTGTTGCTTGGAGAAGTACTACTATATTTAATTTTGTGTGTGGTTTTCTTTTTCCTTGCTCATTAAGTTTTATTCTATGTAGATTGCAGAATAATTAAAATGGTATCATTAGAACTCTTATATTAACCTCCACGTCCTGCTTAAAGGTAGTGCTGTGATTGAATGGACACTACGTTTTACAACCTTGAAATCGATTATTCGTTTCCCAAAGGTACCATTTCTATTGTTGTACGACGACGGGAACCCTTTAGAGAGAGAAAAAAGCATGACATATGCACACACGCACACCTACCTACTTGTAGTAAAAGATGTAACGAAGATGAAATACATTGCCTTCTTTCTTGTGCTTCTTTGTTGCACTGTAGATTTTATTTTTAATCAGCAATATTTGAATTTTAACAACAGAGTACAGAGTATAGACCATGCCTCATACACTACTTTCTGAGTTGCCCAGGTATATGACTGCTTGCCGAGTTGCCCAGGTATATGACTGCTTGCCGAGTTGCCCAGGTATATGACTGCTTGCCGAGTTGCCCAGGTATATGACTGCTTGCCGAGTTGCCCAGGTTTAACTGCACAAGCTTGATTTGGTTGTTTATTCATTTGTTCACTTGTGTGTAAACTCATTTGCCCATTTCGCTCTCCTTTACTTCCATCTTTTGTCATCCAGCTTTTCCATCAGCTTCAGCTTTTATGTAAAATGAGCGCACTTTCATTAGTAGTAGACTTGTGATCTAAAGGTCATTAGCTCACCACTTAAAATGAACATATTGGACGCTCTTTTAAAGAAATAATGTATTTTTGTTTGATGCTTTGTTGGCATGTTCTTTCTGATGCTGTCTCGTGTCGGGGAAGTGGTGTGAGACTCAAGACTCCAATGATGTCACAGGTTACAAAAGATCACAACTTTATTAACTGGTTGTTCACTTCATTCCAATACCAAATAATACCGTTTAACTCAATGGACCAGGTAACTCTATCCGCATAGTCCTTCTTGTTCGGCTGCAGCACCGAACTCGTGGTACGCGTTCATTCCGTCGGGCAGGGCTTCTGAGGATGACTGCTCCCCCGGCTCAAAGTCTCTTCTGTTTATATCGGCAAACTTCAGTTAATCCTCTGTCCGCTGAAATCGTAATCCCTTCTCCGCTGCTTCTAATCCGTTCTCCGCAAACGTTACTCGGTCGCCTCACTGGCACCAGCTCGCTCTCTTCCCTGCTGGGAATTTGCTTCATCCACTTTGCATCCCGATGAAAGACAATAGTATGGGCTTGGGAATGTGTGTTAGCCCGGGGTCGTGCTAAAGCTACACAACAGGACTCCCAGCTTCGACAGGGCGAGATGCATTCCTGACATTCTTACGACCACCTGCTCGTACCTTGGTTCGTTACCAGTTCCAACCAATGAGTTACACTGAGTTACACTTCCACAATTCCCTCATCTTTTTGTTTTTGTTTATATTAACCATTAATCTAAACATCAATATAAGTAAACAATCAATCACTACAAGTAAACATCAATACAATTTCCTTAGGCATACACCGTCATCCTGCAAGAATCTGATCACAAAACATTTCGTTGGTTATTGACTCCTTCCATATTGTTAATTCAATCTATTTCATTTGCATCACAAATATCTTTGTAAAACAACACTTCACCATCACCAAGATACAACAATTTTGCTTCACCATTTTCAAGTTTTTAAAGCATCTGCAACATCTGGCAAAAACGTTTCCCTCCAAACAAATGTTGATTCTTTGTTTGAAAGGAAGGGCTGATCACTTGTGTTTGAATTCGGGTATGAAACATTTTCTTCTGTCTTTATAAGCACCTGCACTACTTCGTGTAGGATTTCGCTGTTGTGGTAACATTGCGGAGTCATAGACTGACCCTGCTCTCCATGTAGCATTCTTGCCACTCTTGCTGTGAACCATAATGATTCCTTGAACAAGGCCTTCGCCCAGTTGTAGTCGACTTGCCTCCTCCCTCATTGTGAGTGGGCAGCAAGTATTGGTGTGACGTTGATTGGCCAGCAAGATGTGGAACAGGGATGCCGGATGCATCCACAATGATGTTGGGACCATGGTGTTCAGGTCATCCATGGTCCATACCAGAAGTGGCCCGCAGAATCGTGCACAGCTGTTGTGAAAAGGCACAGCCATTGGTTTGCAGCTCCATGCTGGCTCCCCGGAAGTTGGTGAAGTAATAACATATGTCCCCGCATTTCACAGAGGTTGCGGGTAAAATGTCGTTGTCCTGCAACTTCTGATGTGATGAATGTTCGAAGCCTTCGAACAAGAGTAAGCGATCGCCTTTCTTTCATATGTTGCAGTGTGATCCAGGCAAATGGTCACATAAATTTCCTTGGTGAAGGTAAGCATTCATCTCCAAGTTACACGGGAGAATGTCTTCATCATTCTTTGAGAAAGAGGGTGTATGCTACGATTAACTTCATTTTTTTGCCACAAATTTTCTTTCTCGAACTTCTTCCCAATTCCGTTAGCACTCCCTTCAAAATGTGATCTCGTCTTATCCTTATGCTCGGTCACATCTGAATCTGCTTTCCACACACACTGAATCAGATAGGGTACATCTTACCATGAAATCAGCATAATCATGTATATCTTCCGACAGTTTCACATTCAACAATTTGTTGTTTTCCCTTACAACATTCAAAAAGTTATATTCATTTATATGCGTCACACAAATAATATTCAATCAGGTATGTATTTTGCTACTAAACTAAGAATAGCATCCACAATTGCTTTCAGGTTAATATAGTTCAAAAATTAACTTGTGCAGGTATTTTAGCACTACTCTAAGAAAATAAATTGTATATGATTACAATCACAAACAGGAATATCTAATTCCCAACAACAATTTTCCCAAACCAACAAATTAAGCATAATGTATTATTACCATAATTCCTCTCCACTTTTTCTTTTTCCTTTTTTTTTTTCTTTCTCCTAACAGTGTGTCACTCGTGGTGATATGAGTTCACTGATATTGTAATTGACACAACTCATAACATTGTCGTTATGCCATTATCTTAATTCTACTGTATTCATTTGCAACATCACTTGATTTAATCTTTTAATCTCAGTATTTATGTCGCCATAAAAGTCTTCCTCTTGTGGTTCCACATTTCTTTCCTCATTTGTCACTTCATGCGTTATCATCGTGTTGTTGGTTACCTTGTTCAAACACACCGTCACTAAGGCTTTCAAGCAAGCCACCACTAAAACAATTGCCAATATAACTACTAAACCAACAAACAAGTCTGCTACTCCTTGTATATATTCATACCTATGACATAATTATATGTCGATGACATTCAACATTATATACCAAACTAACAAGCTTCCTAAAAGGTAAATAAAGAAAATCCCTTAATATGTAACATAAATCAGATTATTTGTCTTACCCTGATCCCCCTATCTCCCGGGGTTGAACTCAATCCCCTGATCATGAGTGTAGTTGTGATACATTTTTCACTCATGTTGTATTAATATCAGCAGGTAATTGTATGTCATGTAGGCAAATAAATGTCACTATCTTCCCTAATTCAAGTAGGAATATTAAATGTTGAAATTGTAATGTTTATCAATGCAAGGGGTGTTAAAATGTAATTCAAATGTATGTATATCACGACTATCATTTATCCGCCACTGAATGTTCTGCTGGGCTGCTAGGTGCAGCCTCATTTTCTGTGGGATCATCCACCTTAGCCCCATGTGCTTGCTTGCAATGAGAGGCATGAATCCAACTTTCTATTTTGGGTCCATATTTGTTTCTATTCTTATCAATCTCCTATGGTTTATCAATTCGTTCCAAGATACCGCAACCAAAGGTTTTAACCAAGGCTCTACCAAACTATTTCCAATGTGAACAAAAAATGCCAGTGAAACAATGATTCGAAGAATTAACTTCAAGGGGTCAATAAATTTATTCTATAGCCAGATCTAATTTTCCCATCCAATAGTTTGCCTTGCCACATGTCATATTATAACACTTTAATAAACCTTCGAAAAATGTTTCCCATCTCAACAAATTTCCTTTTTACAAGTAGCCATGTGTAACTTACGTATTTAACTACAATTTCCTCTCAATTTGTTTGGCCTAACTGGCCGCAAAAGTGGCTGCCAGCATGCAGTACCGTTTTTATCTACCAAGGAAGTGCTCGTCCACACAAGACCTCTACCAAAATGTTGTTTGTAAAAAACAAATCTGGGATTTCTGATTACATGGATGCACACTCTCAGGACATTTTCAGGCTGCTGTTAACAATCCACTACGATAAATTAATTCCTTTACCCACAATCAAATAATTAGTACAAATTGAGGATACTAGGGCATGCACGTACGTGGGTGCCCGTTCCTTGCCAACAACAACAAAAAAAAAACGCTACCCGTACGCTCTACCCCGCCCGTACGCCCGTAAACAAAAAAAACAACGCTCTTCGCTTCCGCCCTTCGCTCTGGGAGAAATAATGCGCATAAGAAATCGAGAAATTATTATTTTCTCCGGAAGAAATCGAATTACGAACCGTAATGGCGCACGCGCTCGGCTCGGCTCGCAACAACGCGTTCTGTGATTGGCTGCCGGAAGTGAAGTCTTCACTGTCCGGAAGGTCGCAAATCGCAGTTACGATGAATCACAAATTAGTTTTATTTAGTTTTAAAACATAGTTTAACGGCAACATAGTTTTCCAACGTGAAATAAATGAATACGCTCTCAAATGTGCCGTCCGAGGCAGAGTCTGTTCGCCACGTTCGGCACACGTGATAGCTCGCTGCTCTCTGATTGGTTGAATCGTTTTTTGGACATAGCTCGGTAACTACTTGTCCGATTAATATGAAACCTTGAAAAGGCACATCCTCGGGTCCCCAGCAATATACCTGGCAAGTTTAAAGTATATCGGACCCGTGGTTGTCGAGAAACAGCGGTCACAGACATACATACATACATACATACATACATACATACATACATACATACATACATACATACATACATACACACAGAGATTACTGGAATTATAGATAGATTATCCCTATCACATTCTTTTATAGATTCATGATGTTGGATCTAATTTTTTTCCAATAATTTTCCACTGCTGTAAGGAAGAACAATAGCTCTCATAAGTCTTAGTAATATCGTACTTAATTTGCCCAGCATCGAATAATTTATTTACTATCCTTTCTCATCTGTTAACCAGTGACTTTGTTTGAACTCCAGAACTGAAAACCCACAATAGTTCAAACCAGCAAAATTTTCTTTACTATTTTCCCATATCATCTATGCCTAAAACACATCCATACATACAGCACAATTTATATGCTGATAAAATTCAAGTTTATATATATAAAAATCCATGAGCAGAGTACTCTGGGAAGTCAGTGTAAGACCTCTCCAAAATTTGGCTAATTTTGTACTCCCACATTTTTATGAAGCTCATATCCATAAATAGCTTTGATTCTCATATAAATTCGATCACAATGGAATCCCAAGATTACTTCCAATTTTTTACTTATTGATGAATAGCTGCTCATAACTCAGCAAATCAAATCTTTATTCTCCATCTCCCTTGACAAAAGTGATAATTTTCATAATCAAATTATATTTCTATTTTTATTTTTTTTATTTTACGAATTCTCTCGATATGCGATCCCATCTCCATGGAACTATCTATTTTCCAGACAAGGCACACTGTCGGTGTCAACAATCTTGTAAGATTGATACACAAAAACACTAACATTGACACACAAAATACCCACACACACATGCATTATGCGTATTTGTTTGCGTTGGAACCCTTATTTACAGATCCGGATGGGTGTCAACTTTATTTCAATTTCTCAAAATTTGTCCTTCAATTTTATAAGCGCTAATACACAAATGGACCAAAAAGTTTATTCTTAGAAAACCCCTATGACGTCACATTGACATTACCCTTTCAGTTCCCACAATAATTTATCCAAATTTGACTACCCACCCATTTGTATGTCAGTCGACCACTGATCTATCAATCGTGTGGAACAATAGTCGGAAATTCCCACCTGATCATGATGTGACTCTTGTCACTTGGTTTGCCAAAAAAATTGCAAAGCAATTGTTCCAAACTTTGTAAATTTAAAATTTTGTGCCCAACATAAAAGATCCAATTTCGGCATTTGATCAATTAATTATCAATTTGCTTACAAGCAAAAGAAAAATGAATAATTCTTGCTCCGAAAACTTTTCAGACCCAAGAATCATCGACAGTTATTCATGTTTGTCCAGTAATCTAATTTGTTGAGGCCAATCGTCATTTGGGATTTGTCGCAATGAAGGCCTAATCATTGTCTGAGGTATCGGTCAGCCCTGGTACCCTTGATCTTGGTTTACCCTATGAACTTGTCTTCCTTTTGGTATACGGACATCCTCTTTTCCAATGTCCCATCCGTCCACACTTGAAACACCGGTTTCTGTCGTTGCCTGGTCTGTGCACCTGTGCACTTGTATTGCTGGGCTGCATCTCTACATCCCTGAGTTGCCACTGCAATCTCTCGTTATCTCCTGAAACACGAAAAAATTCTCTGTACCGTCCTTTTTGGGGAGACAACTGGAAATCAGATGGGACAACTGTCACTTTCATTCCTAATTTCGAGGGCAGTTGTGCATTTGTCTCCTCCACTGTATCCTGTATCCTTTTTATTTTAAGTTCTAGATCCGTTATCCGTTCTTGCTGTTCCCGTTGTCTGGATTCACCATCCCAAAGATGGAATGCAAGCCAGTCTACCGTTAGATTCTGTCTCTTCCTGGCTTTCAATCTTTGTTCTAATCTTTCCAATCGACTTCGCTCAAATGTACCATCTCTTGGAAACTCCTCATCATGTCCCTTTGTCCACAAATACCAATTCTCGACCTGCCTTATAGCTTCGGCACCATAACGGTCGTACATATGATGTGTACAAGTACCTTTTTGTGGAATCTCTGGTTGTCCTTGTGTATTCTTGCAGGCTCCATTTCCCATTTTGCCTTTTATCAAAGTAGCGTTGGATGTGTTGTAGTTTGTTCCTCTAAAGCTTCACTCGTACCTCCAGGAAGGATCTCTCCACCTGTTCAAATGGTGATTTCCAGAGAATCTCTCTCACCTGTGGCTTTTGCACAATCCAATCTCACAGATCAGTATTTGCAGATGAGCCAGAGGGTCAGTATGAAATGGGTGAATCCTCAGGTGTCCGCTCTGTTGAAGGGGAAATCACACAATGGTAACCGCACATATATATCTATATATAAACTCACCACCTTGCTCAATTTTTCAAGGTTGTCTTCACATTGATAATATCTCACAAAGATATTAAAGCTTCTTTCTTGAGACCGCATTTTCATCAATCAAACGATCAATATATTCAATTTAATTTATTCAATTCAATTTATCCAGTTAAATTTATTCAATTAAATTCAATCGATTAGATTCAATCGATCAACAATTCAATCAATTATTCAATTTCAATTAATTCATCAATATTCATCAATAAATCAAATTAATCATTTTGGATGACTCCTTACATAAGCCCTTTCCCCAATGATGTCAGGACAGGTCCATCCATTGACTGAGATCGAATCTCATCGGTCGTCACCTCTGGTTCATACCTCATGTCAATTGATGAATCACCGTACTGTCCTAGGGTCATATCTGACATATTTCCCCATTTTGCCTGGTCTCCACAAATTTTCTTTGCAACCACTAAAGGTAACTCATCCTTCATTCGTGAGACAGCCAAAATGGATGACAGATATTAAAGTTCATTGGGAAAAATATCTCATCATTTTTCTTTTAATAGTACCCAAAATCTCTTGGCAATATAAATTTTGTAAAACTCCTGAAATAAGACTGTAAAATTCCTTCAATCATGCTAAATTTTGAAACTCCATCGCTTGTAACACCTAATTTATCCCATAGGGCTTGAAAGTTCTTTCCCAAGTTCATGCAATCATTCTGCATTTGAACCCTATGATATCATTCATAATAATCATCATGATTTTATAGTCATGGTCCTATCATAATCATCTATTTAAAACGAACATTTCCTTTATCACCACAGCTATGTGGTATAATCAACAATAGAATAAAACTGTACATAGCAACAGGCTACCTCATGGCCACTTAGTATACCTATTGACAATAAGTCATAACAATATCGAATTATCATTGAACAATTCAAAAATCGCTTCCACTGCTCCAGCCGCAGCATTCGTCATTTTGTCTGCTCATCCGCGTGACCAAAACGAAATAAAGGGAGCTCAACCATTACACAGCGCTTTTAATGGCGCATGCCATAGGAACTCAACGCAATTTCGACTCGGCCAGAAAAACGAGCAAATTTTGCAGGATGTTAACTGGAATTAGCTGTGAAAATATATACAAAATACACAAAAATACACACCCACAAAAAATAAACAAAACCCAAACAAACCCAAGGTCGACCCTCTTACACAGTAAATTACATCATTTCAGCATCGTATTGATTGCTGAAATATTCCAGGGTTTATACACACCTTAAAAGAGGTATGCGTGGTGTTGCCCCCTCCCACGTTTATTCCAGGGTTTATACACACCTTAAAAGAGGTATGCGTGGTGTTGCCCCCTCCCACTTTTAATTCCTCATTAAATTCCTCATTAAATTACTCATTAAATTACTCATTAAATTACTCATTAAATTACTCATTAAATTACTTATTAAATTACTCATTAAATTACTCATTAAATTACTCATTAAATTACTCATTAAATTACTCATTAAATTACTCATTAAATTATTCATTAAATTACTCATTAAATTACTCATTAAATTACTCATTAAATTACTCATTAAATTACTCATTAAATTACTCATTAAATTACTCATTAAGTTACTCATTAAGTTACTCATTAAATTACTCATTAACTTAACTTACATAGTTTCAGCATTGTATTGATTGCTGAAATCAATACAACGCCCCCTTCCCATGCCCCCCCCCCCCCCCCCCAAAGCCCTCGCCCTCTCTCAGATCTCTCGATGTCTCCATGTCTCTCGGTCCCTGCTCTCAAATGTTGTGTTTGTGTCCTTCCCCCTCTCTCCCCATCTTGTCTACCGCTCCCGATGTTGTATGTTTTATGTGTCGGTTTGTCTTTCTGTGTGAAAAATGTTCGCTCTTTCACGAGCCTCGATCTTGTATACAACAAAAAAAAAAAAAAAAAAAAAAAAAAAAAATTCCAGGGTTTATACACACCTTAAAAGAGGTATGCGTGGTGTTGCCCCCTCCCACGTTTATTCCAGGGTTTATACACACCTTAAAAGAGGTATGCGTGGTGTTGCCCCCTCCCACTTTTAATTACTCATTACATCGTTTCAATTAAAAACATCGCTTCTACTGCTCCAGCCGCAGCATTCGTCACTTTGTCTGCTCATCCGCATAACCAAAACGAAATAAAGGGAGCTCAACCATTACACAGCGCTTTTAATGGCGCATGCCATAGGAACTCAACGCAATTTCGACTCGGCCAGAAAACGAGCAAATTTTGCAGGATGTTAACTGGAATTAGTCGTGAAAATATATCCAAAATACACAAAAAATACACACCCACACAAATAAACAACATTTATTCCGTTCAACAGAACAAACATTTCCTATATCATGACATGCATGTCTTCAAAATTATATGACCAAGAGAAAAAGTAAAACTAATTAAAACTGCGGGCAGTGATAATCCGGGGACCATACCGCTCCATCCTGATTGGACGGGTGCGTGCTAGTCGTTAATAACGACAGTCCAGATCCGATTGTTCAAAATTTCAACTCAATCGATCGAAAAATGAACGCAGGGATGCATTTTAAAGGTGCAGTGGCACTAACTGAGTTGCCGCGAATATGGCCACGAAATTGCCAATATGGCCATCACAAAATATTTTCCTTAATCAATTGGCTCATAGCATAACCAATCTGCCAGTATCTCATCCGAAGATGTATCTCTGAGGAATTTTAATTAAATAAGTCATTTATAAATCAACGAGTTAATTTATTAAATGATTAATCAATAAATCAAAATTTTCCTTGACAGCCACATCACTTGGTCAGTGTCATGTCCAACTATCAGCTTCCTTACTCAAAAGGTGCCTGAGTTAATGTAATGTAATTACTGTAATAAGATTACTGCAATTACTGTAATGATTACTGTAATTACTGTAATTACCGGAACTGTAATTACTGTAATTACCTCAGGTAATTACTGTAATGTAATTACTGTAATGTAATAAGAAATGTAATTAATTAAATAAGTACTTCATTAATCGCTAATAATTAAATAACTCGTGAATTGTTATCCGATTTACTTAACATTTGAGTGTCCCCAAAACGTTGGAGCAAAACGTTGCAACAACGAAAGTGAAACGTTGTAGCGACGTTGTGGAAACGTTAGCAAAACCCAACATTTGAATGTTCCCAAAACGTTGGAGCAAAACGTTGCAACAACGAAAGTGAAACGTTGTGGCGACGTTGTGGAAACGTTAGCAAAACCCAACATTTGAATGTTCCCAAAACGTTGGAGCAAAACGTTGCAACAACGAAAGTGAAACGTTGTGGCGACGTTGTGGAAACGTTAGCAAAACCCAACATTTGAATGTTCCCAAAACGTTGGAGCAAAACGTTGCAACAACGAAAGTGAAACGTTGTGGCGACATTGTGGAAACGTTAGCAAAACCCAACATTTGAATGTTCCCAAAACGTTGGAGCAAAACGTTGCAACAACGAAAGTGAAACGTTGTAGCGACGTTGTGGAAACGTTTTACAACAACATTATTTCAATGTTGCAAACTTTACTTTACAACTTTACAACAACTTTTGTGGAAACTTTACAAAGTTACAACTTTACAAAGTTACAAAGAAACGTTACCACAATTTTTACAATTCGAATGGGATTTATATATCCGTCAACTAATTCAATCAACAACTATTTTATTCAACATAGCCCAAAAGTCAACAACAATTTCAAAACATCCTTAATTTTCATCCGATTCACTTGACTTTTGAATGGGATTTATATATCAGTCAACTAAGTGCAATCTACAACTTTTTATTCAACATAGCCCAAAGTCAACAACAATTTCAAAAAATCCTTAATTTTCATCCGATTCACTTGACTTTTGAATGGGATTTATATATCAGTCAATTAGTTCAACCCGCAACTATTTTATTCAACATAGGCCAAAAGTCAACAACAATTTCAAAAATCCTTAATTTTCATCCGATTCACTTGACTTTTGAATGGGATTTATATATCAGTCAATTAGTGCAATCTACAACTTTTTATTCAACATAGCCCAAAGTCAACAACAATTTCAAAAATCCTTAATTTTCATCCGATTCACTTGACTTTTTAATGGGATTTATATATCAGTCAATTAGTTCAACCCGCAACTATTTTATTCAACATAGGCCAAAAGTCAACAACAATTTCAAAACATCCTTAATTTTCATCCGATTCACTTGACTTTTGAATGGGATTTATATATCAGTCAATTAGTGCAATCTACAACTTTTTATTCAACATAGCCCAAAGTCAACAACAATTTCAAAAATCCTTAATTTTCATCCGATTCACTTGACTTTTTAATGGGATTTATATATCAGTCAATTAGTTCAACCCGCAACTATTTTATTCAACATAGGCCAAAAGTCAACAACAATTTCAAAACATCCTTAATTTTCATCCGATTCACTTGACTTTTGAATGGGATTTATATATCAGTCAATTAGTGCAATCTACAACTTTTTATTCAACATAGCCCAAAGTCAACAACAATTTCAAAAATCCTTAATTTTTCATCCGATTCACTTGACTTTTGAATGGGATTTATATATCAAGCACAGGGAGCAGAGGAAAAACACGAAAAAACAACAGCCCTGGCTTTGCTTCCTGGAAGCTTCCTGGAAGCTTCCTGCAAAACGCTTTGCTTCTCGCAAAACGTCCGCCAATGGGAACTAGAGGGAGGGGAGGGAGAAGGAGCGGGAGCAAGAGACAGGTAGCCGAAATGGAAATGAGGGACAGTGAGGGAGTGTCGGTATGCAATTTTCATCCAATCGCCATCTTTCACAATAATTCTGGACCGGCATGAGATGGCGTTGTCTGTCATTAATTTATATTGTAATCAAACGAGTTTTAGACATGGCGGGAAAACTGAAAAAAATTATTTATTTATTTATTTAAAACGGGTGTACACGATTGTACACGTGTACGGACCTTACCGAACCTTACCGAACCGGCAAACAAATCGCCTCATGGTGCACTTCATGAGCCGATTTCCCTGCAGACCAGAGCAAGGCTCTTCACACCCAGCGTATAACGTACATATCCTCGCAAGCACACGAATAATAGAATCATTTAAAACGTTCCATCCGTGACTTTTACCTCGGACGGTCGTGACAAAAAATACATTTACACTCCTTGGATTACCTATGGAATGCAAGCCCCACACACACATCCTCCACCATGTTCAGAATTCGTATTTCATAATGGACGCCATGCTTACCTTGGCGACGTCCACTCGAAATCCAGCGGTGCCTCCAGATTGTCGGGGAAGTGGTGTGAGACTCAAGACTCCAATGATGTCACAGGTTACAAAAGATCACAACTTTATTAACTGGTTGTTCACTTCATTCCAATACCAAATAATACCGTTTAACTCAATGGACCAGGTAACTCTATCCGCATAGTCCTTCTTGTTCGGCTGCAGCGCCGAACTCGTGGTACGCGTTCATTCCGTCGGGCAGGGCTTCTGAGGATGAGTGCTCCCCCGGCTCAAAGTCTCTTCTGTTTATATCGGCAAACTTCAGTTAATCCTCTGTCCGCTGAAATCGTAATCCCTTCTCCGCTGCTTCTAATCCGTTCTCCGCAAACGTTACTCGGTCGCCTCACTGGCACCAGCTCGCTCTCCTCCCTGCTGGGAATTTGCTTCATCCACTTTGCATCCCGATGAAAGACAATAGTACGGGCTTGGGAATGTGTGTTAGCCCGGGGTCGTGCTAAAGCTACACAACAGGACTCCCAGCTTCGACAGGGCGAGATGCATTCCTGACATTCTTCCGACCACCTGCTCGTACCTTGGTTCGTTACCCGTTCCAACCAATGAGTTACACTGAGTTACACTTCCACACTCGTAAGCGCAAGCATTTGCATATCTCTTCCTTGGGGATTGGAAGTTGAAAGCAAGGTGAATAAGTAATGTATTTAAATTCAGTATTTTTGAAAATTATTTTCTACACCAACCGTCTGACTCCTCAAAAAAACAATTCCTTTGCATTGGCATTCCCAGTATTCTGAGAATTCCCTCTGGCGAGTCGCATGCTGTGAATGTGGGGTGACTAGGGCAGCCTTCTGCTGGTCGGCCCTTTGGCTGCGTGCTCTTTATTCCTTCCGAACAGTGCGGATAATAGACGGGCATGCTTAATTTGCTCGACCACGTCCAATGGAAAGAGGGTGCTCGGCTGAATGTTGTTTAAGTCGTTGCTTTATAAGTGTTAATGTAAAAATGACCAACTTCTACTTGTATTCATATTGTTTTGAAAATATTTTTTATTTAATTATTTTTCAACGTTTGTTCACTTTGTTTTGTAGAATACAAAATAGGTTATTGATATGTTGTTCTATAGAAGTCGAAGGTTAAGAATATTTGCGTAGCTCAGTGTTAAAGCATTGTTTTGTAAAATATTACATTGATGGACTCTATGGCGAAAGATGCAGAAACTGAACCAGTGCAAACAAGAGTTTGGTCCAAGTCGAGGCCAAGCACACCTAGCTCACCACTTTCCATGGTACTTTAGGAGTTGCGGAAGGCGAGAAGACGAGGCCATTTCGTAGGGTTCGAAGCTCGTATATTCGTACAGAAATCTCCAGCACTCTTAAACGCGAACGGAAGTCGTACAGCTTTTATAAAGCCAAAACCCTCTTCGGAGGGCGTGGCTCCAACAACCGCACGTGCATCACTTCCACACAACCAAAAGCCCCACAGGCCCGTGCACGTGGATTATGACCAAATATAAGGTAACCGCCACATGCGAATAAGTTAACCCCGACATGCGAATAAGGTAACTGCTACATGCGCCCCCCCCCCCCCCCCCCCAGAATGCACTCTCACGGGCATGTACGTAGTTTGCAGGCGCGCTCGGCAGTGCCGAGAAGGCTCGAGCAGTGCTCGGCCTCGGTACGCACGAAAAAACGTCGCCGTGGGGTTGAGCCGACCGAGGGGCTGGTCAAGGCCTCGGGGGAGGCTGCCGAGGTTCCTCGCGGGCCTCCCAAGGTTTCAGAGTAGGAGTAGTAGTTGCGCGAGGTGCGAGCAGCAGTGCGCGCGAAGGTAACGAAGCAGCCGTGCCGCCAACGTCGATGCGCGCGCAAGAGATGAGCAGCAGTGCCACCCACATCTCGTAACTGCGTTCCTTCGGAGGGTCCTGGAGCAGGCTCGCCCCTCTGGTCGTAGAGGAGGAGCCGAGCGCGGTGCGCGAACCACATGGCCGCTCGTCGTTTCCGAAACTCCGGCAGTTCGATCGGAACTGCGTTTGAAACTGCGCCCAAATCCGTTCGGGAGAAGCCGGGGTCACCAGTTTAGGTGGCTTCCCTGGCCAGGGCGCGCTTGCCATGTTCGTTTGCAGCCCCCGAATCCGTTCGGGGGCAGCCGGGGTCACCAGTTTAGGAGTTGCGGAAGGCGAGAAGACGAGGCCATTTCGTAGGGTTCGAAGCTCGTTTATTCGTACAGAAATCTCCAGCACTCTTAAACGCGAACGGAAGTCGTACAGCTTTTATAAAGCCAAAACCCTCTTTGGAGGGCGTGGCTCCAACAACTGCGCGTGCGTCACTTCCACACAACCAAAAGCCCCACAGGCCCGTGCACGTGGATTATGACCAAATATAAGGTAACCGCCACATGCGAATAAGTTAACCGCGACATGCGAATAAGTTAACCGCGACATGCAAATAAGGTAACTGCAACAGTACTGACATTCCTGGAGCAATGCCATAAGAGTGGGTAACTTTGCAGGGCCTCATCCAGGACAGATTAATTTCATTGGATGTGTCAACAATAACTTGTTGGAGAGTGCCACTGAATGGCATTGGACCAAAAGGTTCTGGGAACAAAGTGTACTTTGGACAGCGGGGTATAAATGGAGATTGGGCACAGCACGAAGGTTGGTTTGTTCATTGATTGGTTAATATGCCACCATGTTGCTGATAGGTAAATCTCTATCGTTATTGTACCATGCTTGTGCTTCCGCCTTCCTGTCCCATGTGGTTTGAAAACTATGGAAATCTGGACATGATTCTGTGAGATTATGATCTGCTGAGACTCTCGTGCTGTTTGTTTATCTTCTGTTCTTCATTGAGCATGTTTCCTCTTACATCATTTGGATGCAGTCATTGTCACAGCCTCCAGCCACACTGTTTCACTGCTCGCAGTAACCTAGTTGACTCCATTCCTGTGCAGTTCTCAATACTTCAATACTGTTGGCTTTGACATGCACTGTGCTGATGAAGAGCTCTTACATCCTGTTGTTGGTCCTATTCTGTGAGTGTTGCGCAAGATAAGATTAAGAATAAGAGAAAGTTAGTTTGCTCAAGTGGTTTTATTGTTCATTTTTTGACCTGCATTTGTAGCGTTTCGTATCCAAACATTGTGGCGGCCTTTTGAGCAAGGAAGCTGACACTCGAACATGACGGTGACCAAGTGATTTGCCTATAAAGGTTATTTTTGATTTATTGTTTAATTAATCGAATAATTTTCAAATTGAAAATTTCAGGATAAATCCATTTCATTGATAGAAATCGTTCCTGTGTCATGTACATGTTTGTGAGTGCGATAACTCGCGAACGCTTTCCACCATCTACGTCAAACTTTACCAGAGGATTCTGAAGGGGGGGGGAAAAAAAAGTGAGGCTGTCAATGTTGTTTGACTATATAAAGGTCAAAGGTCAAGGTTCTCATTTGTGTGGGTGATTATAAGTACTGTACTTATTTTTCTTTAGGCAATTTCTCAGGCACCTTTTGAGCTTGGAAGCTGATATTTCGACATGACAGTAACGAAATGATTTGGCTGTAAAGGGTTTTTATTTTATTTATTGATTAATCACTTGATCAATTAATCGATTAATTGTTTAATTTTTTTTGATTAATTACTTTATTTTCAAAAATTTACAGATGTGGATGAAGCTGTCATGGTTTAGGTGTGCCGTTAGCCAATTGATTAATTATTTTATGATTATTTATTTTAATTACGCAATCGATCAATATTATTGATTCTCTCGATATTCGTCATACTTGTTAGGCTACCACCTAACGCCTTCTTGTTTGTCTGTTCGCTCACCTGCAATCACCTAAAGGTCACAATTTTAAACCAATGTTCACGAAACTTCAAACGGTGAAGTTGGTGGTCCAACAGAATCCTATTTTTGAGGTCAAAGGTCAACCACTATTTTTTCAAATTTCGAAAATCCTCAATTTACATTCGATTGACTTGAAATTTGAATAGGATTTTCATATCAGCTAACCAAATTCAATCACCGACTATTGCAGAGGTCAACATAAGCCATAGGTCAACAACCTTTTCAAATCTCTAAAATCCTCAATTTTCATCCGATTGACTTGAAATTTGAATAGGATTTTCATATCAGCGAACTGAATTCAACCACAAATGAATTTTAAGGTCAAAGGTCAACATAGGCCTAATTTCTAAAATTTGAGAGATCGGGCTAAAAACTATCATGATATCCCAAAGTTGAAGACAAGTTATGACAAAACTAGGTGGATTCGAGTTGGTTAGGTGACAATAACTAGCTGATTCGATTTTGGTTCAGATCCGGCCTTTCAGTGGGAATACAAAACGTGAACTGTTCAGCCTGGTGGAGGTATGCTCTCTACCGAGTGCTGTTCTACTTTGTTCTGTTTTGGCAAGTGTCGCTCTGAGTGATTTGTCATCTGTTTGTCTGTGAGCAGGATATCTCAAAAAGTTGTGAACAGATTCGGACGAAATTTGGTGGACAATCCTGACCCAACGATAAACTGTCATTCCGGCATTTCACAGGCAGGGTTATTCATCAATGTATGTGTCGTCCCTCGGGTGGACGTTAAACTGGGCGTCCCATCTGCCGACATTAGTTCATGGTTGTTAAAGATCCCACGGTGTCCTTCGTGAAGCGTAGGCGAGCTACTGCTGATACGATGAACAAACTCGAAATCCATGCCCTGACTGACTGCTGGGAAAGCAATGGCAAACCACCCAGTATAAACCCTTACTACGAATCTGCTTTGGTAGCACAAGTGCTCTGTAAAGAGTATGGTAAATTTCAGTCAATTTGAGAGTATAGTACTTTTGCTAAACAAATTTCTTCAACATATCCTGGAGAGTTAGCCACATCCGCATCCTGTGCTTGAATTTGTAAAGTCTGTGCTGGTATGATAAGCTAATGGTGAAATTACTTTACGCGTCTTCCACAATTTTACCATCGTACGAAGATTTTTACTGCACTTGTTTTCATCGTTGTTACAAGGATAACAGTATTTATCACAATGGACATCTGTCACCAGAAGGCCATAATGATGGGAAAGCAGCATTTGCATTTCAACGTCATCAACCTGACAACCTCCCCAATGAAAAACGAGTTCCCTGCATTGATTGTGCACTGCTGGTGATGAATCTTCAGGCAATGCAAATTTACATGAATTGCAACGACATTGGTAGACAAAGGACAAACACATTGTTATTTGTGATTTGAACCTGGGTTCACCGAAATCATGAACTTGGGATTTGGATGAGAACACTAACAGGCCAAGCCAGTTTTGCTGTCCATGGAACAAAAACGTGTGCCCTGATTTCCCAAAACAACTTGTACAATGTTAACTCCTCTGCACCATTCTCTACAATGTTCCTGTCTGAATAGATTTTGTGTGATTGTTGCCCCTTGGACGTGCAGCGAAAAGCAGGGTTAAACAATTTATTGATTCACTCTCTCGCTCTGTCTGTTTGTCTACAAATGTCGGTTTATAATTGATCGAGTTTACTTGATTTCAATTGAACGTTGTATTTTGACCACGAATCGTAATATGAATCGGAAAACGTACCTGTTAGTTTAGCAGTACTTTGACTCTGAATTTGCCCCGATCACACATGTGCCGGGAGGAGTGAGATAATATTTTTCATTGTCAATGGAAATTGAAAATCATTCCAAACGTGAAACATGCTGTTTTTTTGGGACGTCATAAAGGTTACCTGTGCGGTTTCCAGCCTGTCTGAAAGAAGTGAAGGTGTTTATGTGGGAAAAGGGCTGTGAATATGCAGAACTTACAAATCCTCAGATGCCACAGAGATTTCACTTAATAGTGGACATTACCTCACATTTAAATCGTCTTGAGCGAAGCTGCAAGGAAAGGGAGACACAGCTCACCTGCTTTTAGAAGGGCTGCTATCATTTGAGTGAAAACTAACATTGTTTGTGAGAGACATGGAGATAGGTTTTCTGGTTAATTTCCCATCACTGAAACAATTCAAAGAGGACACAAACTGAGCTTAACCCCGAGAACCTAAACAAATGCGATGCTAAAAATGCAAGAAGCCTTTGCAGGGCGATTTCAGGAATGCAGAAAGTAAAAGGCAACTTCAGAATTTGTGTGGAAACCCCTTGATGCAGACACCTGCACTCAACTTTTCAGCATTTATGGAAGTAAACCGAGCAGAACTAGATCTTGAACTGGCCGATTTGTAGGACAAGGACATGAAGAGTTCTAAATTCAGAGGCTGTGACCAAACTCGAAAATCTAGAAGGGCACAGATTGACCCTGGCTCTTCAACACAGATGGACTGAAATGAATGATCTTTAAAAAACAAGACCAAATTTTGTTTGAAGTTTGGAAATCTTTACCAGACACCTCCAGTGAAATGAAGAGACGTGCATTTGGCATTCTGTCCAACTTCGGATCTACTTACCTGTGCGAGTGTTTTCAAGTATGTATTTCACAAAAAGCACACTGAGAAACTCATTGAACTAGATGGTATTCATAGAATACTTACCCTGCACAGTCAACTTGATGTGAGCCAAATCTTCTGTTTTTGAACATTTTTTTTTTTTACTTTGATCCAATATGGCTGCCAGACCACGTGAGCGGTGACATCATACATTTATATTCTCTAATATAATTGTTGCATTGATCACGCTCAATACATTTCAAACTGATCAGACTAAGTGTTGTCCCTGTCGAATTATGATGTCATAATTATGGCACCAATGACATCATCGTTAACACCTATTCCCCATTTGGAGTTCTTTACAATGAGCCATGTTTCAGTTTTTTTCCATGCAGCGGTTTTGGAGATATAGAGGTGCAACATTTTTCGGTTTTTCCAAGTTGGCGCTTGTACCACATGACCTATGACGTCATTATCATTAAAATATTCTACATGAGGAGGCACTCCTGTGGTGAAAATTTCGTGTCCATCGGTCTAACAGTTGCAGAGGAATTTTTGTTTTATTCATACTGATCAGATCATTGTATTGATATCTATTGATATGTATTCATTCATTCATTCATTCATACTGATCAGATCAAGCGCTGTACTTGTCAAATTATGACATCATAATTAAGGCACCGATGACATCACCATCAACATATCTTATTCCCCATGGTGAGTACTTGACAATGAGCCATGTTTCAATTTTTTCCATTGAGCGGTTTGGGAGATATAGAGGTGTAAAGTTTTTCCAAGATGGCGTCCATAACACGTGACCTATGACGTCATAATTATGAATAAAAATATTATACAGGCGGAGGTGCTTCTGTGGTAAACTTTCGTGTCAATCGAACCAACGGTTGCCGAGAAAATATTTTTAAAATGCAGACACGTACAGCACATGTACGCAACTGAATGCTTAACCCCGCTTTTCGATTCGTGAGCGCAGGGTAACAAGGTGAGTTTGCAGTCCTGCTTGAAAATGAAAATGACACCTGGCATACTGTCCAAACATTGAACAAACTCGACAGCAGAAATCACACTAAAATATGGGTAAGCTGAATCCCTATACTGAAGAAAATTTAATGGACCCTTTCATTGATAGCAACGCAATAAATATGTATTGTATTACAAATCAATATGTGTGTCTTTGTCCTGTTATTCAATTAATGAAATAGGGTTCACATGCATTGTGGCTCATAAGATATTGCGTTTTTGACCAAATTTGAAAGAAAATGGCTGCTCTTGTTATTTGGGGTGCCGACCACTGTACTAGGAGAAGGGTAACCTAAATAAACAAAATTACTATGGAAATATCTAAACTGGGGATCCCTTATGTGTTGAGTGTAACTCCCCAGGGTCTTTCCAAAACTGCAACACTGATTATGCAAAGATGAACTGATTAGACTTCAGCATGAAGAGTTCATAAGTCATAGGTCATGTCAGGTAAAAATGTAATACTTGAGAACAGCTGAAGGGATTTAAACCAAAGTTAGTACAAGTATGTATAATGATGTAATAATGTGGACAGCGGCATATTGGTTGACGTCGCGACGTCGAATTATGCCTTTTTTCCTACAGCCTTTAAAATCTATTTTATTTAAATTGAATGAAACACTTGATCACTGTAGAACAGAAATCGCCTTTTACGCACTTTTTAAAACCTTCTGTTTAGCACTAGTTGGACAAAATGTTACACCATTTGTCTTTCCGCCCAATCAAATTTGGTGCTTGCTCTCTGTATTGGGGAATATCGAGATTCAGACAAATTGGTGGCTCTAGGAATATAGATGATGTTCCAAAATGCAATTGGCAAAAGTTTAAAAGACTCTTCCAATGTCCTTCTTTTTTTTTTTTTTCTCAAGATTGCACGGTGGAAAGAAATATAAAATAACTATTGAACTCTCGATAGTTCGTTTATATTTCCAGGTGTTAAAAATCAGCTTTTCCTTGCAGTCCCTTACTGAAACAATAAGCATCCCATGTTGTTGCACTGTTTGTGTTCATGATCTGAAAATGACTCTAAATTGAGCATCACTTACTGTAATTAAGCCATTTGTTTTGTCTCGTGGAATTGGGCAGAGCAAACAACCTGATTTTCCGTTTGGAGCTCTTTCGGAAGGCTAGAGTTGAAGATTTAAAATATATATTAGGAATAAAATTGTAGATTGTTTGGGGGACTTCTATTTGTTTCAGATGCCCCCGTTAACTTTTTAGGTTGACTATGTTAAGCCTAACTGCACTAGTTGGGATGAGGCTGGAGGTGGGAACTGGGAGGACCCCACTTAACATTTTTTGCATTTCTTTTTCGTAACCGCTGGGGATTTCAAATTCTCTTCACTTTCTGACCCAGCTCTGTTCCCTCTCCCCCTCAATCCTCCTCCTCAGTGATTTCAATATCCACATGGACTCCACTGACTCCACCATAACCACTGACTTCACTGATTTACTCACCTGCTTTAACCTCACTCAACATGTCAACTTTCTTACCGATAACCGTGGGCACATTCTGGACCTTGTCTGCTCTATTGGATTAATTTTGCACCATCTCTCTGGCTCCGACCTCACCCTCTCTGACCACTTAGCCATCACTATGACCACCAACATCCCCACCCCAGCACCAAGGCATTATCGCACGATCAACTTCCGTAAGCTAAACGCTCTTTCACCTACCTCATTCTCATCCACCCTCTCTGAAAACATGTCCACTTCTCCCTTCGTTGACCTCCACACCCCTTCTGACCTCACTGACTACTACAACCACACTCTCTCCTCCTGCTTTGACCAGCTTGCGCCTATAAAAACCAAATCGGTTTCTTTCACCCATTCTGCTCCCTGGTTTACCCCTGAACTCTGCCTGATGAAAACTCGTGCTCGCCAACTTGAAAGACCGCAATAAAACAGGTCTCGCAATTCACTCCCAAGCCTACAAGCACTACAAAGATGCCCTCTCCCACGCCCGCTCTGCCTACTACTCTCAAATTATCCACTCTGGCTCTGGAAACCCAAAAGCACTCTTCTCTACAATAAACAAACTCCTCAGCCCTCTGAACACCACCACCCAGTCATTCACAGTAGAAAACTGCATCTCCTTCCTTTCGTTCTTCCAAAGCAAAATTGACAACATCTCCAACAGCTTAACCACCACCGCACCTGCTCCCCCTCAAACCACCTGCCCCCCCCCCCCCTTATCCTGCCAACCCCTGTCTCCGTTCTCCCCAGTCTCCCCTACTGACCTCTCTGAACTCCTCATGGGAATGAAAACTGCCACCTGCACTCTTGACCCCATCCCCTCCAGCTTTGTCAAGGCCTCCCTTCCTGCTCTCTCTCCACTTATCACTGCAACAATAAACTCCTCCCTGTCTACAGGCATCATCCCACCATCCCTCAAAATTGCTGCTGTTACCCCCATTCTGAAAAAACCTGGACTAAACCCTGACACCCTAAACAACTTCAGACCCATCTCCAACCTACCCTTTCTGTCAAAAGTTTTGGAACATGCTGTAGCCACTCAACTCAAACATCACCTCTCTGCCAATAACCTGTATGAAACATTCCAATCCGGATTCCGCTCCAACCACAGTACTGAAACTGCTCTCCTCAAAATCACCAACGACCTTCTCCTCTCCTCTGACGCCGGCAACCTCAACATTCTCATCCTCCTCGACCTCAGCGCCGCCTTTGACACCATCAATCACACCATCCTCCTCTCCCGACTTGAAACCACCTTTAACATTACCGGCACTGCCCTCTCTTGGATCAAATCATACCTCTCTGACAGACACCAGTTCATCTCCATCAATAACTGCAAATCCCCCACTGCTCCCCTCCCCCAAGGTGTCCCCCAATGTTCAGTTCTTGGCTCCCTGCTCTTCATCCTGTACCTGTCCCCCCTTGGTCACTTAATCCGCCGTCATGGTCTCCAATTCCACTGCTTCGCCGATGACATCCAGCTTTTCATCTCCACCAAGTCCATCTCCACCGCCACCCACTCTATCCTGACAAACTGCATCACTGAAATAAAATCCTGGCTTCAAATCAACTTCCTCAAACTTAACTATGATAAATCTGAAATAATCATCATTGGCCCGAAAACGCTCACCAAATCCACCCATAACTTTGCCCTCAACATCGACGGTTTCCCAGTATCCACCTCCCCTCACATCTGGAATCTTGGCATCATCTTTGAACAAACCCTCTCCTTCGACAAATACACTAAACAGATCACAAAGACAGCCTTCTTTCACCTGAAAAACATCGCCCGTCTCCGTCCATCCCTCTCCTCCATGGCTGCAGAAACCCTCATCCACGCCTTCATCACCTCCCGTCTGGACTACTGCAACAGCCTCCTCTATGGTTCACCCTCAATAATCACCAATAAACTCCAATACATTCAGAACTCCGCTGCCCGTCTACTCACCCATTCCCGGACGCGTGACCACATCACCCCCATCCTTTATAAGCTTCACTGGCTCCCCATCCCCCAGAGAATCCAGTACAAAATCCTCATCTTGACCTACAAAGCCCTCCATAACCTGGCCCCATCCTACCTGACTGACCTCTCCAGACACACTCCCACCCGCAACCTCCGCTCTGCTGGTACCAACCTCCTGACCCTCCCCCCCCCCCATCCGGACCAAATTCAGATCCTGGGGGGACAGGGCCTTCTCCATCGCTGCTCCCACCCTCTGGAACTCACTACCTCACACCATCAGAGACTCCTCCTCACTCACCACATTCAAAACATCACGCAAGACCCACCTGTTCAACACTGCATTCAACATTTAACCCACAGCATTTAACCCCTGACTATCTCTTCTCCTTCTCCTTCCTTTTGCTTTGATTATTTACCGATTGATTTTTGTCTTTTTGCACTTGTTTTTTGTACTCTGTCAAAGTGCCTTTTGGCTTCTTGAAAAGCGCTATATAAAATAAATGTATTATTATTATTACTAGCCGAAACCCGTGGAACATCCACGGAAGGGAGGATGTGGTGTTTGGATAGAGTGTACCATTATGGATGGCATAGGGGAGCGCTCATGGGATCTTCTTCTTCCGTTAAGCTCCAATTTTTTCTCTTTAAGTTAAGTCCAATCAGTCCTCTCTGCTCGAAGTGCTCAGGCCATGCCTTCCCGCTCTCATACTTTTATTGCCGTTCGGTGTAGAAAGGGATTGACATATCGTTCGTCTGTTTCAGCTCGTTATCTTTAAGCTTCCTTACGTCTCGCCACCTGCTACACCTCTCTGAGTTACGAGGATTTATGCAACGCACCCCGAGTATCGCAACGTCACTCCATTTAACTTTATTAAAATGATGATAAAGACGTTTCCTTATACAGTATATCCTAATTTAAAATGTTCAAGGGAATAAAAAGACCATTTGGTTCACACCACCCATGTTCGCACCACTCGACTGTCCAATCAGCGGACGGCTCGCTTCGCCTTCACCCAGCAGACGCCAATACGATGGCGTCGTAAGATGGCGTCGTATCGGCAGTTAATCGGATGCTTTTGGGCCCCAACGTCGGCTAATTCAGATTTTTCGAGTATGCCTGTACGTGATAAACAAAGAGCGCGGTTCGTAGATCGTAAATCCATTAGTGCCGTGGGCATCGGGTCACTGGGTGCGGCGTAAAAGGGATAACAAAGTTGAGTCCTTACGGTATTATTATATAGATTATTATGCCTTTTTTTTTATGCCTCCATTGACGAAGTCGCCGGAGGCATTATGTTTTCAGGTTGTCCGTCCGTCCGTCCGTGATAGGTTTTTGTTGCCATGATAACTTGAGAATGGCTGAAGGGATCTTAGTCAAACTTGGTACAGGTATTATAATGAGGTAAAGATGAACTGATTAGATTTTGGGGTCACGAAAAAGGTCAGAGGTCATGTTAGGTAAAAATCCTGTTGCCACGATACCTTGCGAACCAGTGATGGGATTCTGACCAAATTTGGTACAGTTATGTAGAATGATGTAATGATGAACTGATTAGATTTTGGGGTCAAGAGGTCAAAGGTCAAAGTCTATATGTCCAACTTGAGAACAGCTGAAGTGATCTAATTCAAACTTGGTACAGGTATGTATAATGTAAAGATTAACTCATTAGACTTTGGGGTCAAAGTCTGTAATAGGTCTAAAACCTAGAGAACGGCTGAAGTGATCTAATTCAAACTTGGTACACATATGTATAATGATGTAAAGATTAACCGATTAAATTTTGGGGTCAAGAGGTCAACGGTCAATGTCTGTAATAGGTCTATAACTTGAAAACAGCTGAAGGGATCTTTGTCAAACTTGGTACAGGTATGTATAATGAGGTAAAGATGAACTGATTAGATTTTTGGGTCAAAGGTCAGAGGTCATGTCAGGTAAAAATGTGATAACTTGAGAACAGCTGAATAAATTTAAAGCAAACTTGGTACAAGTAGTATAGTGATGTAATAATGTGGGCGGAGGCATATCGTTCGTCGTGATGTCGATGAGTGTCGTTCTCGTTCTCTATGGTTTTGCGCACATTTTTATACCACATACATCCAAATCGAACTTATTGTTCAGGTGTCACATGATTAGGACATAAGGGTTACATGCATTAGGACACTGTAAATTAATTGGCCTGTAATTTCTTCTGAGTTTTAGCATGTTGCCCAAGACATAATGAATAATTATAGAACGATATAATTACACAGTGATTATAGAAATTAACATGAAAAAAATAGTTTTAGTATAGTGTTCATTACGTGATCTATGCTTGTGCATATTTTCAAGTTAATCGGACCATTGGGCACCGAGATCAGTCAGGGAAAGCTCAAAATTACCCAGTTCAGTTAGGGTTAATCCAGGTGGTATCGACCGATCCAACGGAGGGTTCAATGGACGGGCTCCCTCTATAGACGCCGCCATAGCTGGAGGGGCGTCCGCTTCATTCGGCTTGTAGTCCATGGACTGGACCCCAGATTATAGCCAATCGGTACCAACCAGAGGTACCAGATCAAAATATACTTTTATTAAAGCTTATTATGTGTCCTTTTCAAGTAACTTTGCTGGACCACGATAGCTTGTAGCTTTTTTAGACAAATTGCTGTCAAACAGACATACTGTCAATCAAGATTTGAAAGCAACGGCTTGGAGATGTGCGCTTGATAACACACTCTAATATCTCAAATAGGACACAAAACATAACTTTACAAGTCACAAATTCATGTATTTATTACACAATTAAGCATCATAAATCCATGTAAACAAGAAAATCCACAGTTTCACATGTCAAACAGAAAGCTGACTTGTAAACATCGTACCTGTACATGTACATGATCATCTACATTAAAAATCTTCATTGTTTGAGTGGCCAAGTTACACTTGTCTATGTATGTTCATAAGGCATTCAAATATACTTGTACAGTGTGTAGGTTTGATGTTTAGTCAACATCCTCATCATCATCAAGATCTTCAGCATCACTGGTGTTCTGGTCTGAATCATCTTCATCAGCATCCATCATGTTGGTAGTCTTGAAGTTTGCACTCAATTGTGCACTTTAGTCTATTAGACAGACACTGGCAGTTTGGTAGCTGACAAACACGCCGGCATGTACAGGATATGAATTCCATGATGACCTGAGGTGCAGGAGAGCCAGTCATCCACAGAACATCAAGTGTGCCATCCTCTCTTGAAGTCCATCCATGGTTGTCCTGGGGATCTGCTACACAGCTACGTTGCCATATGGCACTTTGATAGTTGGCTCTCAAGGCATGTTGGTGAAGGCAGTCGTCACAGGGTGGTGTTTTTTAAAATGTTTTTATAGCGATGTTTTTATGCTTAGCAGTTTTGACTTCTGCCATTTGTGCCTCGTCAGGCTGAAGTGGTGTGATTGCTGGAGGACTTCTTCTGTCGCCACAGTTGTAATTGGGTGACACAAAGGGTTTAGGAGGAATATAGCGTCTTCTGTCCTTCTGCATTCCTTCTCTGTTTGTGGGGAGCTGGGCTGTTAATACTTGCGGTTGTACAACAATCCCATTAACTCGATGTGATGTCCCTCCTCCACTGAGGGTTTCCACCTGCCTGTCAATGTTGTCGTATGCTAACACAGTAGGAATCCCAGGATAAATATTTGATGGCAGCACAATATCATTTTCTGGTTGTGTTTGCAATTTCTGCAGATATAAAGCTGTGTCTATTTCCAACAATGTAGAATATGATATCCCATGACCTAGACGGTTAAGAATCTTTATGATCTCGACATTACCAGTCAGTGATTTTACTGTCCAAGACAATAATATGTGCTTTGATGTCTTTACTTTGCCTGAAGTTGTTCCATATATGAGATCTTGAGTGAATGACCACACCAATCTCTGAACACGAGTTGTGCTACTTGAGCTCTTTGTTTCACCAGTTAACAATTTTGTTAGAAATGCTTTGAGTGATGATGGGATGTCCACATATTTGTCATCTAGTTAATTTGGGCAAGGTGGCCAAGGCTGTTCATTTTTGGCTTCCTTTATTTCGTTCCGCAAATGTAAAGCTGCTTTAGAGAGCCATGCCTCAATATCCTGATCATGCTTTGAGTACATGTCAAGTTTCTCCTTCATGATCATATGTTCTTCTGCTAATTTTTGGAAGGGGGCTCGGCATGGCATAGCATAGGGTACGCGGTTGCTAACAAAATAGGTTTGGTGCAGGTGGAAGTGGAAACCGGGTACCCCCAGGTGCCAGGTGCCTTCAGGGCGGCATGGCCGTGCGCCTTAGGCGCCCGGCGATATCGCCGAAAACGGGGTTTGTATCGTGTGCCTTCAGGTGCCAGGTGTCCACGACCGCTCCACACGTATAGAGAAACACTTGAGAACGATTATCACAGACACTTTTCATGTACGATCGTGATGATAGTTGTGCTGGCGCAGACAGCTGGAGTTAAGTTTGGATCGGGACGCCCCCCAGTAATGGCGGACGCAAGAGCGCCACCTATCGGTGAGGGGGCCCGATCGTCCTTTTTGGATCGGTCTGTAGGTTTATGCTCAAACACATATAATGTTCATTTCAAAAGAGCAACGCAGAATGTATCGTCATGATGTCAGGCATCTTTAAAATATACATCACATTGGATTGCATGCTATTCCAGAATTCCGTATGAGGGGATTAAAAAAAGTTATTGGCCGAATTTACATGCAAGGCATGTATGTTTGGAATGTATTGTTTGTACTGCATCCACAATAACCACAATTACGGTGATTGCCGACATGTTGGGTTTTAATCCCGTGAATAGGTTAACTAAAAGGCTTACTTTGAATGGCGTGTACCTTGAACAGTTGAGTAAACTTATCTTTTAAACTCATGAGTGTCTGAGGGAGTACGATTATCAATAAAACAAGTGCCTTCATGAATTTATTTCCCTCCAGGAGTTCACAATCAACTGAATCAGTCGATGTGGGAAAGATGGTAGGAACAGACATGCACACAACCTTAAGAAAGATGTAATTTAATGAGTACATGAGACGCACAGCACAGAATCCTGAACAAACAACAATTAATAAGTGTGAATAATTATCACATGGCTTAAAGATAAGCACCCCACCCCCATTCAATGGGTATACGCATGCATACTGTTACGGATTCGTCATTTCCATCTTTGTGGTTTTCATCCACTGGAAGCATTTTTAGTTTCATATACTATTATTGTTATAGTTTGAGTGTGAAATGGAGATAACTGTCTTCAAAGGTAAAAATTAGTGTTTCAAAAGAAAAACGAAATGGATCGGGAGAAACCGGAAGAGGAGGAAGAAGAGGCTTGAGCGGATCAAGTGAGATCGGGAAGGAAGGCCGATCTGCTTCGAGGTGTCGAGCGGACGCTGGTGAACATTGGTCACGAGCGAAAATTGGTTTCCCCGGGAAAGGGATTCCTGTGACAGTGTCGTTATTACTGTGGCAGATAAACCTGCGTGACGGGTTTTGCTGTTGGTTCCGAAAGTGAATCATTGTTGGAGAGCAGGTTCGCCTCCATTACGGGCCCGTCTGCCATTTCACCTCGCACCAGCCATTTCACCTCGCACCAGCCGTTAGCCTGGTTCTCGTGTGTCGTGGATTTCGCTTGGGAATTCTCCGCTTGGGTTCCGCGGTTCTCCGCTTGGGAGCCGCTGCTCGTTCATGTCAGCGTCATTGTCTGGTGAACCGAAGGTGTAAATTCCCAGTCGCCTTTTGGGTGAACTTTTGCCTGACCGACGTCGGCCCGACACCTCACCAAGTGGCTCTTCAGCAGCGTCGACTGTCGGCCGTCCTGGGTTCAGGTCTCGGTACGATCTTTTTCTTGTGATCACCGGAGCGTGGATCGACTTTGACCTGGTGTCGTGACAGTGACTTTGGGGGTGTTACATTTCGCTCACATGGAGTACCGTGAGTTATTGAGTTAAGAAACTGGTGGTACCATCATAGGAATTATATGGTATTTGTTGTGCAATTGAGGTTTTATTGTACTTGTGCAAGTTGTTATTATTGTGTGATATTAATACAATACTTGGGTTTTGTAACGATTGATTGGTGTGGTTTCACCATTGGTCATTGGCACACATAATAGCACATCTTTCTGCCGTGACTCCTTTCGGGGCTCGGAGGTACACCGTGACCGGGTTTGGGGAGGAGCACGTAACGACACGCGACACACACACACACACGCACACACGCACACACACACACACACACACACCTGCCCAAGATAGTTGGAGGTTGCAGTTCATTACCAGAGTGAACACAGTGGGTTCTCTTGGCATGCTGGAGGGGGTGGCCCTTTAAGTGCTAGCAATTTTTGCTTTCAGGGGAAAGCGTGGGGATTTGCGATGGTACGCCATCGACTTTGCTCTCATTGTAACTACTCGTGGCTTTGTAATCGTGCATATGGAACCAGGCCATAATCATTCCCATTTCAAAATGGAACAAAACTTCCTTTGCTCTCACCACCCGATATCATTACTCTACATTATGGTTAAAGTGTTTGACCACCTCATTCCTCACTCGCAGCACTCTGTCCTACCATCAACATGGGTTCAGACCACTAAACTCTACAACTACATATCTCGTTACCTTAACACAGCTCATTCTTAACATCAGCCCCAAAAAACACAAACGTACCGTAATCACTACCATTGACGTTAACAAAGCCTTCTATACTTTACTCGGACACAAACTTGTACAAAGGAGTCTTGCAACAAGCATTGACAGCAATGACAAACTTTAGATCTGGCAGACAAGCATGTGCTACTACACTCAACTAGAGTTCACAGAACACATTACCCCACGCTCTTGAGAAACAAGGACATGGGCTGGGTTGGTGAACAACAAATTTGATTGGTCGTGATGATGTACACAATGTTGTAATATTTTGTCGAAGTACAGCTAAACCAAAGGGTTTTGAAAGTGTAAATACGGCGATTTGAGTTCTATATTAAATTAAATTTAAATGAAATAAATATTTTAAATGTTATAGAAAAACTTTTTTTTTTTTTTTTTTGGAGGTTTGTCGCCTTTGCTGTGTCTTTTACACCACCTTATTTAACATATTATGTTAGTTCTTCAACATGTTACATTGGTTCTTCAACCATTTAACATGTTACGTTAGTGTTTGTGTCCTCCATGGTGTCCTGAAAAACAGCAGGTTTCCTTTTGCGAATAATTTTCAATTTTTTTTTACTGTCCGGCAGGCAGACAGGATAAATTTTTGTTTTTTAAATCTCACACCTCTGTGCACATGTGCGATTGGGATGAATTCAACCAAAGTACTGCTAAACTACAGGTTTGTTTTCTGATTCATGTTTAAAATATAACAGATTGAAATTATTACTCGATCATAAACTGATGTTTGTAGCCAGACAGAGACCAAGTGAACCAATTGCTTAACCCCACTTTTTTGCTTCGTGCTTGTAGGGTAAAAACACTATCGTCCAAAGATCTCCCACATTGAGGACCGCAAGGAGCTGTTCTTTCCCTAGCACCTTTTGACCTTTTCCTCCAACGTCCCAGAACCCTAAACCCATGTGACGACGACCTGTGCAGAAGACCTTTCCATCACAGCACAAAACCACACAACTAATGCAACCACTTGCTTACTTCAACGGTACATAAAACAATTGCAGCTCATACGAAACAGAATCAACATCTCGCCAACTAAATTAACGATTGCTCTTCTAACGCCAGACAAGTACGAATCAACTATTACCCAACGATCACAATGTATAACCAACAACTCCCCCTAAACAAAAATCCAAAAATACTTGGAATCATGTTTGATACTCGCATGATTATACTAAACGCATAACAAACCATAGTCGAAATCCATCAAAAACTCAATGCACTAAAAGCATGGACACTATAGTTGGTCAACAAAATGGAATCCCTAACTACAATTTATAAAGTTTATCGGAACCACTATCAAATACACCAGCCCAATTTGGGGTCCTCCCATATCCAAAGCAAACATGCTAAAACTCCAACAAACCCAGAACCATCCCAGGCTGCACCTAACGCATCGACGGACATAGACCACCTTCTTACAGACAAAAAAAACTTCCCCTCCAACACCACTTTGACCCCAGAGGCACACACTTCATTGATGCCATCCAGACACCAGAGCATTCATGTCACCCCTTGTTCAATTACTCACATCCTCCCAGACACAAAAAGACCTCCCCCACAACTTGCTATAACATCTCGAATGTGCCACCTCCACCCTCAAACATGTCTCAGAAAAACATTCACAATCACATCACCACCACAGTTTTGCAACAACAGAACAACAATAAAATACTCAACGAACCACACCATCATTCATCCATTCTTCCAAACAAGCTCGTCTATTGTCCTCCAGAGTAACAACAGCCAGACCGCAAGGAGTCTGGTTGCCGCCGTGCACTTAGAACTTGTTTGACAAAAACGCGATGCAACTCAGGACCCGCTCTTCGCACGTTGGAACCTTGAACCCGACACCATACCCCATCTAATCACAACCTGCCCTCAACTCATACAATGTAGACAAACTCTTCGACATATAGATTATTTTAACAATCACTGGGGGGCATATCCCGTTGGAGTGGTTGGAGCTTCTGTGGGGTCACAGGCTTCCATTGAGGATGCCATGGGCTACATGATTATTATGATGAGATTGTGCCAGAGATTATCACCTCCATTCCAACGTTGTGCTGCCCTAACAGACTTCGCACCAGAGGCAATGTTTCTTGTATTAACTATGCAGAAGGGAAGAATTTGTATAAATTACTCTTGTTATAAATGACTGCTCTGTATGCACAGGTGGCTCGACCACAGACTTCTGCCGAATGGATCCACGATTATGTGGGATTGAGAGCGAACGCTTGGGGTTTGATGCCGTACGTGCAATCCACAAGCAGATGGATGATGATGCTAATGGAAACGTGGACGTCAAGGAAAGCCGAGAGGTCAGACTCGCATCTTTTTTTTTTTTTTAAACGCACCATGCCTGGTATGGTGCGTTAAAAATTGTTTTAAATGTTTTAAATGTATGGGTGATTGTTTTAAGTTCTGATTGAAGTAGACCCCATGGTTTTCTTCATCTTCCAAATTTTGACTGTTTTGTTTGTGTTTTGAAAAAGTATTTTTCCAACTACGATGTCCTGTTTGTGATTCCTTCCTGATCACTTAGCTCTTCATGCTGGGATCTCGTGTTCTAATCTCGTGTGGTTTGCCATCACAAAACGAGTCTTGTAACAGGAAATTTGTAAAAATCATTTTTGAGATATCTACATTTCCTAAATCTGCAGAAAACAAACTTCTAATGCTACCAGACTTATTATGTTAGTATGTTTGTATCTTTTATGACATCTGTATAAACAGGAAGTGGTAAGATGTTAAGAAACAAAGTACGAAAGAACTATATAAACTATATAAAGGACAATATGGTTGTCCAATATTCTGGACATTCACCTTAGCACCTTGCATATAATACGGATAACTATGAAGATAACAGCCCATGAGGCTGGTTTGGGGAGGGGGGGGGGGGGGGATTCAGTGATGCACCTCTTTTTAAGTAATGATTTCAATATGGTAAAGGAGGTGGAGGTGGGAGAACATTTGGGGATGCATGACCACAACATAGCAAGTACAACTCTATTATTGAGATGTGAAGTTTGGGATAGTGATTTAAGGCTGTTGGATCTTCAGAGGGCAAACTTGTGTGCATATGAAGTGATTTGCGAGCTTTATATCGGCAACGGTTGCTAGAGTGAGATGTGCATGGAAGAAGTTTCGGGAACTGAGTGGCGTGCTGACGAGGAGGGGAGTGTCGTTGAACCTGAAGGGAAAGGTGTATGCTGCATGTGTGAGAAGTGTTATGATTTATGGGAGCGAGACATGGGTAATGAACGTAGAGCAGCAACGAAGGCTGGAAAGGGTGGAAATGCGAATGGTTCGGTGGATGTGTGGAGTATCGTTGAGAGAGAGGAAGACAAATGATGAATTGCGAAAGATGATGGGAATAGAGCCTGTGATGGATGCTGTGAAGAGAAACAGTTTGAGATGGTTTGGTCATGTGTTGAGGAAGGATGAAAGTGACTGGCTGAGAAGAGTGATGGAAATGAATGTGGACGGAAGTAGAGGACGGGGAAGACCGAGAAAGACTTGGCTAAAGATGGTCGAAGAAGAAATGCGGGCCAGGGGGTTAACAAGGGGAGATGCAGAAAATAGGGCAAAATGGAGAACATTGTCATGGGGACTGCAAGGCTAACCCCTGCTCTTGCAGGGAAAATGGCCTTTTAAAATGCCTGTTGTGTTGTTGTATATTGGCTAACGTTAATGAGTGGGTGGTGTGCATCAGAGAAATAGGCAACTTTCAATGAGGAAATGTGTAGGGTGCAGAGTAGGTGTATTCCAGTGAGGTGAAAATGTAATTTCAGGTAATTAATTAAGTTAAGGTAAAAGTAATTATGTTGAGGTAAAATGTAATTTCAGGTAGTTAACCGGGATCGTTGAGCAAGGAGTAATCTTAAGGACGAGCAAGCTCAGCCACCCGATCAAGACCAGGTTATTTAGACTGTAGAACATGGGAGTGCACCTTGGCAATGTTGGACCAAATGGCCCTATTTCCCTCAAGTAGGCTCCTAAGCCTCGCAGGTGTGGGGCGTGGGAGGGGGGGTTGTGCTCATGACCTGGGCATCCCCAGTATGTATGCAAAATTTGATGGAGATTGGTCCAGTGGTGTGGAATTGTATAGGAATCAAAGAAAAGACTATATATATTGTTACGGATTCGGGGGTCGGCGCTCCCCTTATGAAGGGGGGGGGGGGGGTTAATCCCCTTATCCGTGACTGACCGACCCGAGTCCTTAGAAGTTATAACGCTCCTTCCGGTCGGTATTAGCTAGGGTCATTGGTCAAGGTAGTCCCAAATACCTACGTACTAACCCGACCGTAAAGCAGGGAAATAACTCCCGCTCGAACCACGGACGTGATGGTAAATGCCGAGCGGTTAGCAGTCCGCGATCCGAGCCGTTAACAAATGACTAACCCGATTCTGAGCGGTTGCGATCGTGCCACAGGTACTCAATGGAAAGAAAGGACAGAGGCGATCGGATTAGGGAAAAACCAAGAAATAACAAGGTGATTTATTTACAATCAAAAAGAAGAGGAAAGGAAAGAATGTACAAGAAGAAGGAGGACACACGGCAGGCTTAACTATACAGTCTTAACTTACAACCCCGGACAAACATACACACTCACATGGGATGGTAGCTGGTCGGGTGGAAGGTCCAGGTGGATGGTCCAGGCGTTGGGGTCCGGCTCCAGGTGTCGCTCCGGTTCCGTGGGCGAAAACCCGGCAGGCAGCTAGTGCGCTTGCAATGAGCGCCGCCGTATCTCCTCTCTCGCCGTATATCTTCTCTTGCAAGAGCGCCGCTGAGCAAGTCCTCGCAAGTCCGCATGCGCAGTTCACCCCGAAGAAGTCGGTGAAAGAACTCCGTTTGTAATGCACGCTGCCGATCAAGTCCGGATCGAAAGGCAGTCCGTGGCGCAGTCCGTGCAAAAAGGAGTCCCCCAGCGCAGTCCGTTACAATCGAGCTCCCTCACGCAGTCCGTTACAATCGAGCTCTCATGCAGTCCGTTACAATCGAGCTCCCTCACGCAGTCTGTGAAAGGGGCTTGGCGCTCGCACTTATATAACGCGCTTTCAGATCAATCCGCGCGCTTGGAAACGACGCCTGCCAGCGAGCTCACCTCAGCCCTGTTTGGCTGGTAAGGTCTTACCGGCTCCGCCTTTGATGGCTGGTTGACAGGGCCACACCTTGTCCTTGGCGATCCGCTCCCTTCTTCCTCGAGCTTGACCGCGTGGTTAATGACGGCGCCTGAGTGAACGCTAACCAAGGCGCGTAACAGAATTGGGAGAGAGAGGTTGGAAAAATGGCCAGAATGGATTGGGACCTATCCTTATTTAATTGATGCAACGCAGATTCAACTATTGGGAACACGGCCTTATCTGAAACACATAATAATGAAATAAATGGGATTTCTAAGGTGACCTACGTGTTGCTGTGGCCTACCTATGGGTGCTACCTTTGACCTTTTAACGATGAGAATTATTTACAAGTATTTACACAAGTGAGGGTTCTAAAACAGCAACAATATATATATGTATATATATATATATATATATATATATATATATATATATATATATATATTGTGGATATGAGGATTGTATTTTTTTTATTGTGTGTTTTATTAATATTGCTTGATTCTGGACCCTCCTGCCTCCAGTGTTGTGTAAAGGTCAAAGGGCGTCCCATAATTAGTCCATAAAGCATACACGTCAGCCAATCATAGATTTCCCCCTGGTTGATAGTTATATCTTTATTATGTGTATTAGGGTAAGGCCTTGTCTCCCATTAAGATGACACTCCATTGCACCAAGTGAAATAGAGTAGATTCCTTCCATTTCCCCTTTCATCATTGCCAAGCCTCGATTGCCAATTACATCCCCTCCAAAACCACCATTGAACATGTGCTCGGGTCGGGGAAGACGGGCGTGCCCGCCCGTTGTCATCAAGGGCGGAGCCAGAGGGTCGCGCGACCAACCAGGGCCGAGGTGAGCACACCGATGGGCGTGTCCTAAAGGCCGGCGGCTTGATCGCCGGAGGCGCTATAAAAAGCGCGCGCGCAAGGCAAAAAGGAAGATGATCCAGAAAGATGATCCAGAAAGATGATCCAGAAAGATGATCCAGAAAGATGATCCAGAAAGATGATCCAGAAAGATCATCCAGAGAGATCATCCAGAGAGAACATTAAGAAAGATCATCCAGGGAGATCATCCAGAGAGATCATCCAAGAAAGATCATCCAGGGAAGCACAAAGCCTGCTATTCGTCGCCTTGCTCGCCAAAGTTGGACCAAGCAAGAGAGTTGGGCAAGAAGCAAGCACGTTGTTCAGTTGTGTGGTTGGACCAGACGAGTCCTGGCAAAGCACGCGACGTCAGCAGTAACAGCGGCAGCCACAGCAGCAACACAGCAACTTGGGGCCTTGACGGCAGTTTTGAGCAGGGCCGTGAAGGAACGGCGGCTGCCAAACGCGCCGATCGTGCTGCAGTGTCCGTTGGACCTTCCTTTCCCTCCAGCCATCCACCTCCTGCCTTTCCATCCTTTTGTGTACGTGAGTTTGTTTTGTTTGTTCTGTCCATGGGTATTTAATTAAGCTTGTATAAGGTAATAATTGCACGGTCTCTAATTCTTCTGTATATTATTTTCTTATCTTTCCTTCTTCCTTGGTTACTTTGAGCGTGTATATAGTAGGAATAAATTTAGTAGTATTTCCAACCTTTTTTTCGTCTTCTTCTTCTTCACATCCGTGTCGCTTTTGTCTTTTCCATATTGAATATCTGTGGCGTGATCCGGCCAACGTTCGGGAATCGGGTTAGTCGGGGTAACTGTTAGGGCCGCGGGGCCTCCGCTCGGCAAAACCAACATCTTATCCGCGGTCCGTAACTATATATATATATATATATATATATATATATATATATATATATATATATATATATATATATATATATACATACATACATACATACATACATACATATATATATATATATATATATATATATATATATATATATATATATATATATACATATATATACATATATATATATATATATATATATATATATATATATATATATATATATATATATATATATATATATATATATATATATATATATATATATTGTTATGGTTTTTAGAACCTTCCCTGTGTAAATTTTAGTAAATGTTCCCTTATAAATGATCCCCTGTAAATATCCCCATTATTTGGCTTTATTAAAGATCGCACCCTAGTTAGTCCATGTACAACACGTAGAGCACCATAGGACCTCTCTGTAGTTATTTCATTATTATGTGTTTCAGTTAAGGATCTGTTCCCAATATTTGAATCTGCGTTGCATTAATCAAATAAGATAGGCCCCTTCAATTTCCCCAATCATCTCTCCCACTCTTCAAAGTGCAGAGAGAGCAGTAGGGCAGCGTTCGCTGCCCCTTGTCTTGGTTCGATTGATTGCCCCGAGCCGCCATTGAACATGCGGTCTCAGGCCGAGGAAAAAGGGGGCGGCACACAAGAACAAGGTGTGGCACGTCAACTCACCATCAGAGGTGGAGCCAGCGAGCCCTTACCAGCCAACCAGGGCTGATGAAATACCATCATGGGCGTGGCTCTATGAAGCGCGCATTGATCTTGAAGCGCGTAATATAAGCGCCAGCACGAGCCTTTTTACAGAGTCGACTTGGGTTGGAGACGGTGCTTGGTGGGGTCTGGCTGAGAGACAAAGCTGCGCAGAGCTCTTTGACGAACTGCTTTGGAAAGCCCCTACCGCGTGAAACTAATACGTGCAGCTGCCGCCGGGTTTCGCCTCAAGCCCGGAGCGTGGACCGGAGCGTGGACTGGAGCCAACCTCGACGCTGTGCATTTGCCTGGACCTTCCTGCCCTGCCATCGGGTTGGACCTTCTCCTCCTTCCAGCCATTCCTTCCTGCCATTCCCTATTCGTGTGAGTCTGTTTGTTTTGTCTGGGATATAATATAAGACTGTTTTAAGGCTGCCCCTTGTCCTGCTTCTTCTTCTTCTTCTGTATATTCTTTGCCTTTCGTTTCCTCTTCATTTCGTGTATATAATTAATAAATACCTGTTATTCCTTTACTTTGGTTTCTTCTTCCCCCGATCGCTTTTGTCCTGTCTCCAATTGAGTACCTGTGGCGCGATTTTGGCCAACCGCTATAATCAGGTTAGTCTATTTGCTAACGGCTCGGATCGTGGATTGCTAAACCGCTCGGCAACTACCATCACATCCGCGGTTCGAGCAGGGACTCATTTCCCTGCTTTGCGGAGAGATTGGTGAAGGTATTTGGGAAATCCTTGACCAATCACCCTGGCCAATCTCATCCCGCAAAGGAGCGAGATAGTTCCAGGACTCGGACGGCCAGCTTAAAAGACGAGGGGATTAAACCCCCCTCGGTAAGGGGAGTGCCGAAACCGAGAACCGCAACAATATATATATATGCGTAGTAGAACTACATGCGTAGTAGTTCACAACATTTGAGAGCAGGGACATCGGGAATGTGTGGGAGGGAGAGGGCTTGGGCGGAGGCAGCGTGGGAGAAGTATAAACACAAGGACACCAAGGACTTCCAGGAAAGAAGTTGGTATTTCAAAAATGTGGATTTGGGGTGAAATTAGCGGGGGTAGAAAATATCAAGGTTTTGGATGGGGGTGAAGATAAGATAAGATAAGATGAGATAAGATGAGATGAGATTTTGGATGAGATAAGAGATGGTGGTGAACAGCTGTTTTAAAGACCTGGAGGGAGGAGTGGGATTGAAGAGAGTGAGGAAGTTTGTTCCAGAGGCGGGAGAAAAGAGGAGTGAAGGAGTGAAGGTGGCAAGAGAAGACACCTTTCCCCTTGTATAGAGGGAAGAGGGTACTCAGTTCCCAAGCCACTGGAATGCGGCCTTCTTTCACCACCAGATTACAGATATGCCATGTCCCTTTCTCAAGTGGTTGTGACAACCAAAGGTGGCAGTATTTATCACCATTGTTACAGGACAAATTGATATAATATTTCATCTATGCTACTTTATCAGTCTGCTGAAGTTGCTTCATAAGTTTACCATTCTAACGAGATCTGGTCAAAATGATACTTTTGCTGCATTTGCATTCTTCTTCGTCTTCTTTTTCTTCTCTTGCCACAATTATTCCCACGTTATTGTGGGGTTGGCCGTAGGAAGTTTTTGGCCCAAGTCTTTCACACTCACCTCTAAGCTGTCTAGCCTCGGTTTGAGTCTCCACCCAACTATAAACTGCCACCTTAGTGTTTCACAGACAGGCTGATTCATCAATATGTATGCCATCCCTCGGATATATGTTAAACTGGTGTCCCAACTGCTGGAATTAGTTGGTGGACACTAAATATCCCACAGTGTGCTTCACGAAGAGTAGGTGACCAATTGCTGAAACCATGAACAAATTCCAAATTCCTGCCCTAACCTCCTGCTCCCTCCGTTCCAATGGAATGAAGCACACCCCTTAGCTTGACATGCGTAGTAGTGGTAGTGGTAGTGGTAGTAGTAGTAGTAGTAGTAGTACATTGTGTGTGCCATCTCTTGGATGGACATTGTACTGGGGGTCACGTGTGCCAGCATTAGTAGTGGCCTTTAAAGATCCTATGGTGTCCTTTGTGAAGAGTATGTGAGCTACCACCGGCACCTTGAACAAATTACAAATTCCTACCCTTATTACTCGTCGAATATTAGTCCTGACCTGCCGTTTCATGAAACTTGGGCCACAAACCTCCCCCGGCCAACCCCACAAGAAAGTGGGAATAATTGTGGCTGTTAAAGAAAAAAATAATAAAACTGTCTGAGCCTTTTGAAAGCACTTGCTGCTCCCTCCCAATCCCCTCCCCCCAACCTTGTTCACCCCCATACTGTTTTATTGTCCCCCGTCGCACAGCGTAGCGAAAGGGGGACTATGGCTTTCCCCTCTGCCCGTTTGTCCATCCGTGCGTGTGCGTAAGCGAAGGACCGCATTTAAATTTGGTGTGTGGGTGCAACCCACGTCAAAATCCAAGATGGCCGCCGCCATGTATGTCTGATGCCATGTATGTCTGAACCTTGTGAGATGAATATCTTGAAAAATAAGCAAAGTACCAACTTCTAATCTGGTGTGTGGGTGTATCTCGGCATAAGGAAGAACGCTATTGAAAATTGGGTCGCCACGTCAAAATCCAAGATGGCCGCCGCCATGTATGTCTGAACCTTGTGAAATGAAGATCTTGAAAAATAAGTGAAGTACCAACGTCTAATTCGGTGTGTGGGTGTATCTTGGCATAAGGAAGAACGCTATTGAAAATTGGGTCGCCACTTCAAAATCCAAGATGGCCGCCACCATATATATGTCTGAACCTTGTGAGCGAAATATCTTGAAAAATAAGCAAAGTACCAACTTCTAATCTTGTGTGTGGGTGTCTAGGCACACGCAAGAACGCTGTTTAAATTTGGGTCGCCATGTCAAAATCCAAGATGGCCGCCGCCATGTATGTCTGAACCTTGTGAGATGAATATCTTGAAAAATAAGCGAAGTACCAACTTCTAATTTGGTGTGTGGGTGTATCTCGGCATCAGGAAGAACGCTATTGAAAATTGGGTCGCCACGTCAAAATCCAAGATGGCCGCCGCCATGTATGTCTGAACTTTGTGAGTGAAATATCTTGAAAAGTAAGCAAAGTACCAACTTCTAATCTGGTGTTTGGGTGTATCTAGGCACAAGGAAAGAAGGCTATTGAAAATGGGGATGCGCCACGTCAAAATCCAAGATGGCCGCCGCCATGTATGTCTGATTCCATGTATGTCTTTCTGCGTCTTCCACTTTGTCAACTCACATCACTTCACCGACGGGGGACCTAGGCGTAACGCTTGTTTTTCATTGCCATACTGCCCAGATTGCATTGATATTGAGGAACACGGGAGACAAATATTTAACCCTTTTTAATCCCCCACCAGAATCCATTTGATCTGGCATGTGGATATCTTCATGCTGAAAGTGCCATGCTGCACGAGTATCTTGTGCTGCATCACCGGTTGATTATAATGCTGCTCCATTTGTGGATTGAACCTTTCTTGGTCATGAAATTGTCGTGAAATTGAGTCATGTCATTGAAATATGGTCTTGGCTGGCTTTTGTGATTAAAGGCCAAACAGACAAGTGGCATCAGCATTAGTAGATTGTTGTCTCTGACGTACATGAATAGTTTGTGACTCGTGTCCATGCCACACTGATTTATTTATAAAATGCATCACACGTCACTGTGGTGGTGAGTGAAAATCCTATCCCACTTTGTGTGTGCTAGTTCAGAAGATCTACCTTGCAAATATTTACAGCATACTGAGGCTGACGGACTTGGGTGTATCTTCCCTCAGTTGTCTTTTGCAAGTTTGCTTGCAATCCCTTTGCCTGCATTGTCGACTTGGTCTTTATCTTCAATCTGGTTTACAGTATGTGTGCTCTGGTGTGTCTGTGGTTACACGTATAACGGTTTTAGGCAGCTCTGTTGTGAAATGCACTTTTTTCTGGCATCCCTTTCCAGTTGGGTAGGTGACAAGAACAAGGTGATTAAATTTAATCAAGAACAGCTGATTAGATTTTGGTTAAGGTCCGGATGCAGATCCGGACTATCGGTGAGCTACAAAACGGAAACTCTTCAGCCTGGGTGAGGTTTGCGCTCTACCAAGTGTAGTTCTAGTTAAAACCTGTATTTACCTTTTCTGTGGTTATTTGGATTATGGACATTCCTCCGGCATGATGACTTCTTTTGGGGAGTATAAGCATGCCCAAATCAATTTGTACTGTTAACCCTGCGCATGCACCAACTTTGCCTCCTGTCCAAGGCTAATTATATGGCGTTTAACTCTGCCTTGACCTGGTCCGAGTCCATAAGGGCCAAAACACTGATCGCATTACAACATATTTGATAATCGCTCATTAGTTGTTGCACTGAGGCAAATTTGTCGCATCAAGACCATTGCCATGCATATTTGAACAAGCATCTGTCCTCTGCCATACAAACACATTGCATGTATCAAACCACGCAGCAAAAGGGTTAACTTGTAATGGCAGTCATGGCGTGGGATGGATGAATAGCACGTCATGCATTGCCTTTGCCCACAAAGTGATTAGTGATTGCACCGTAACAGCCCCATGTCACGTCACCACCAAGGCCAGAGTGGAGGGGTTAACCATCCATGAATGTGTTGTCTAATTTTAAGTGTATCGGGGTTGTCCAAGTGTCACCGGACTAAAATGTTTTGTGCCTAATATGCTTCTGTGGCTTTGGTGAAAAGCCTGTATTTTTTCAATTATTGTTCTTTGCTCAGTCCAAGCTATGAGGATACCGAAGACACATATGACTACTTTGATATGGCATGCCCATCGGTTATTCTTTTTGATCGACCAAGTACCCTTCTCATTTTTAGAACACTTGCATCAGTGAGAATACCACAAATGGACACCAATGGTGCAAAGTGAAACATATTGTTGAGGTTTTGAGAATAAAGGATGACCCCCCTCGTAGGTAGTTGCACCACAACATGTAGCCTCGCTTTAGTTCAGTTATTTCTGAGTAAATGTAAGCGTAGTCTCCTTTCCTGTGTTCGTTTGCGTTGAGCAGGCCAGTGAGTTAGGTGTTCTTTGGGCTGGAACGCCACGTGCTAGGCCTGGAACAAGTCTGGCAAGTGTTACGGATTCGTCGCTTCCGTTGTTGTGGTTCTCATCCACTGTAAACATTTTTGGTTCCATGTGCTATTATTGTTATCGTTTAAGTGAAATAGAGATAACTGTTTTCAAAAGGTGAAAAAGTTCGTGTTTTAAAAGAAACCGAAAACCGGATCGGGAACCGGACGAAGAAGAAGAGGAAAAAGAGGCGGAGCAAGTGAGGTCGAGAAGAAGCCGAGCTGCTTTGAGGTCTTGAGCAAATGCTGGCGAACGGGGGTCATGAGTGAACTTTGGGTTTCCTGGGAAAGGGATTCCTGTGACAGAGTGGTTATCGTTGTGACAGATAAACCTGCGTGACAGGTTTTGCGGTCGATTCCGAAGAGAATCGTTGGAGTGCAGTTACGCCTTGAGTACGGGCCCGTCGGCCATTTTGCCTCGCTCCCGATTTCGCATCGCTCCAGGTTTTTCACCTCACTTCAACCATTTCACCGCATCCAGCCGTTCGCCTGGTTGGCGTGTGTAACGTGGATTTTGAGTGGGAATTTGCGGTTCGCCGTTTGGGAGCCGTTGAACGTTCATACCCGAAGGTGTGATTTCCCAGTCGCCTCTTGAGGGCACCTTTGCCCATCTTTGGCAGTGTGGCTGTCAGCCGAACGGGATTCTGGTCTCGATACGACATCGTTCTTACGATTACCGGAGCGTGGATCGACTTAGGTTTGATGCCGGGACAGGGACTTGTGGAATGTTCTTTTCGCTCACTTGGAGCACAGTGAATTATATTGTACGAAACTGATGGTACCATCATAGGAATGATATATTGGTTGTACAATTGATTAATATTGTTATTGTGCTGTTATTCTTGTGTGACCTTAATACAATACTTGTTTGTTGGTAACAATTGGTGTGGTTTCACCATTGATCTTTGACACACAGAATAACACATCTTTCTGCCGTGACTCCTTTCCGGGCTCGGAGGTACACCGTGACCGGGGTTTGGGGAGGAGCACGTAACACAAGGCCGAAGGGAGGAGCTGCAGGGGAGTGGCCGGTAAGCAGCGAGCAGCCAATCGGAGCTCAAGGGGAGTGGCTAACAACGGCAGCGAGAGGAGGGGCTTGGAACATTCGGGTAAGGCTGGGGAGGGGCGATATAAGACCCTGCCCCGAGCCCCCCGCGTGGTGTGCCCTAGAAGTTGTGGTGGTCAGAGTCAACCTGAGAGAGTCAGTGAGAAAGAGACGTAGCCACGAGTGGATTCAGTTGCTTGTTATAAGCCCCCTCTGCACACGAACTCTCCCTGTGCCCTGCGCTCTGCTGCTGCCTGGGAATAACGCGCTCGTGAGGACTATCCATTCCAGGCCACAGATGCACGGGCTCCCTGCCTGCGCTCCCAGCACACGTGCCGCGAACATCCGAGGGCCACGCCCAGCGAGCTGTCCCGGAGCGACCGGCGCCAAGGCGCGTTTGGAGCTGTTACGTGCTCCTCTCCGACCCCCTGATCATGGTGTACCTCCGAGCCCTGAAAGGAGTCACGGCAGAAAAATATGTTATCCTGTGTCAAAAATCAATGGTGAAACCACACCAATTGCAAATAATACAAACACCAATAATACAAACAAATATTGTATTAAAAATCACACAAGAATAACAGTACAACAATAATAGGAATCAAGAGTACAATCAATATATCTCCTATGATGGTACCATCACCTAGCATGCATAAGGTACACTCGCTGTGCTCCAAGTAAATGGAAAATAACATTCCCCAATGTCTCTATATTCCCGTCTTCCGAGCTCAGAGTTGATCCCCTCCAGTGATCAACGGAACGATGTCGAATCGAAACCAGAATCTCCTTCAGATGACAGGTACAGTCACGCCACCCAAAACGGCACAAAGGCGCATGCGGCCAAAGCGGAGAAAAGGGTCACGTGGTTAAAGCGGCACAAAGGTGCACTCACGGCGACTGGGAAATCCAAAGGCACCCTCCAGGTATGAACTTTCACCGTTAACAGTCGGCGAGCCGCAAAGTAATCGTCGAAAGCCTCGGTGCACACACACACCACAGATACGTCTGAAAGCGGTGGAAACGGTTGACGAAGCAAGGAAAGTTTGCTCGACGCTTGAAGCGCGCGAGTCAAAATGGCCGACGGCTCGTTCTCGAGTCGCAATGACCCGGCGATGATTCTTCGGAATCTAACGCCAAACCTGACACGCAGGATGATCAGTCACAGCGATAACCACTTTATAGCAGGAATCCTTTTTCCCCAGGAAATCCAAAGTACGTGACTCTTGCTCGACATCGTTCGTTGCAGACCGCAAAGCAACCAGCTTCTTCTCCGACTCTCTCGCTCTGCCCTCTTTTTCTCCTTCCGCTTCGTCATCGTCCGGTTCCGGTTTCATTTAAAACCTTAACCTTTTTACCTTTTGACAACAATAACCGTCATTTCCCTCAAACCACGATAATAATAATACATGGAACCAGAAATGTTTCAAGTGGATGAAAACCACAACAACGGAAGTGATGAATCCGTAACAGAGCGCGAACTGTCCTTCCTCCTTTTCCCTGCGTGAGTGAGTAGGCCCTTGTCCGGGGATAAGTTAAGACTGATTAAGCCTGCTCTGTGTCTATTCGCCTTGTATAGTTGTAAATAAACCCGTGTTCTTTCTTCTATTTGATCGTTCCCGTCATTTCACTATTTGCCGAGCATCACACGAATAAAACCGCTCAATTGGGTTCATTAAAAGTAACGGCACGAGTCACGTCACATGCAAACCGCTCGGGCGTATTCGATTAGCGTGGCTTGTGTGAGGTCCAGCCCCCGTTTTCGTGGCGGCGTGGGTACCAAAGGTACGTGTGGAATCGACCCGATACCTTTCCGCACGCTGGTAGTGGCGGCTTGGCCTCGTGGACTCGGACCCGAGGGGGAAAAGGGGTTTAACCCCCCCCCCCCCCCTCTGTACGTCGACGGGCTTCGAGAGATCCGCAACAATATGTTAGGAGTGAAAGTGAACAAGTACAAGGTTCTGTTGTGTTGGGGTTACACTCGGGCTTAGTTTAGAGTGTTGTATTCCCTGATTCGTAATAGCCCAGATTAAACAAGACGCAAAGTCTAACAGCAGCGTAGCCAGGCTTGTTTGATACTTTAGTTGAAGATGGAAGAAATGACATAGCGTGACACAAAAGTGCACGAGTCTAACATTAGAAAGAGGCTGCACAAATTTGATCTACATGGGAGGTGTGCCAGGAGGAAACCTTTGCTGTCCAGAAAGAACATCAGGGCAAGACTAAAGTTTGCCAATGAACACCGAGGCAAAGACCAACACTTCTGGAACAATGTGCTCTGGACAGTTGATTCAAAGGTAGAGCTATTTGGCCACAGTACCAGAAGACATGTTTGGCGAAAACCAAAGACAGCATTTGACCACAAGAACCTGATACCAACTGTAAAGCATGGTGGTGGAAATATTATGGTTTGGGGCAGCTTTGCTGCATCAGGGCCTGGGCAGCTCACCATCATATAATCCACTATGAATTCTTCATTGTACCAGAGGGTGCTTGAGGATAATGTGAGGCCATCTGTCGGAAAGTTGAAGCTCAACCGAAGGTGGACCTTGCAACATGACAATGACCCTAAACATACCAGTAAATCCACCAAGGAATGGCTGAAAAGAGAGAAATGGCGGGTTCTGGAATGGCAAAGTCAAAGCCCGGATCTGAATCCCATCGAGATGTTGTGGGGGGATTTGAAACGAGTTGTGCATGCAAAAAACCCCTCAAACATCGCACAGCTGAAAGAATTCTGCATGGAGGAGTGGGCAAAAATTTCTCCCAGTCTATGTCAGAGACTGGTAGACAGTTATAAGAAACGCCTACTTGAGGTTGTTTCTGCCAAAGGGGGCAATACCACCGATTAGAGCCAAGGGTGTACTTACTTTTTCCACATGCGAAATTTGCATTTATGTTTATTTAAATTATACAATGGACTACAAAATGTAAATGTTTCATGATATTTGTTATATTATATCACCTTTATCTATCAATATTGTTGAAATGAAGATCAAATAGCTGTATGTTGAAATATGTTGAAAAAGTCAAAACTTTACGTGGGGTGTACTTATTTTTCACGTGACTGTATATGTGTATGTATATATATATATATATATATATATATATATATATATATATATATATATATATATATATATATATATATATATATATATATATATATATATATATATATATATATATATATGTATATATATATGTATATATATATGTATATGTATATATATATGTATATATATATGTATATATATATGTATATATATATGTATATGTATATATATATGTATATATATATGTATATATATATGTATATATATATGTATATGTATATATATATGTATATGTATATATATATATATATATGTATATATGTATATATATATGTATATGTATATATATATATATATATGTATATATATATATATATATGTATATGTATATATATATGTATATATATATATATATATATATATGTATATATATATGTATATATATATATGTATATATGTATATATGTATATATATATATATATATATATATATATATATATATATATATATATATATATATATATATATATATATATATATATACATACATATACACAGACTTGGCATTTAATATGGAATATTTGTTTTTTCTTGACTTGGGTTTCCTTTCTGAACTCAGAATATCAATCTGGTGACTTTCCTTTACGCTTCGGTGATTTATTTGTTAAAAGAACCATGTCACTGATTGTCTGTCGCAGAAAGAAGTCAATAACAGGATTATACACCATGTTAAGGTGTATAGAGCAGCTTAATAGGTCCTTCCATGGCATGCCATTCTCATTACTAAATAAATAACAAAAACAATGATAATATTTTACAAAGCATTTATTCCAACTCGAGCACTATAGCAGGCAGGTATGCTGCAAGGCCATGAAAGCCGATGAAAATTTGGTCCATTTGGACCAATGGGCTCACTGGTAGTTATAAAAGACCTGTGCACTCCCATAGTGTGAAATGATGGCGATGGTAGACTGTGTGCTGGTCAAAGCCTGGCACAGCAATGCGCCGAGGTTGTGAAGCTCAAGGCAGGGGGTTCTCCCCACAAAAGAGATCAGATAGGACAGCGGAATGTGAATTATTTTATTAATCGTAAATTTTGCTATTTTGGAATAGACGGCGCTTGTGTTTCTGAATGAAAATGTCACACACATCATGTGGGGAGATGGTGAAGTCATGGTGTATGTTCATGAGGGCCAGAGATGCCAACCGACTTTCTCCCATGGAATATCTTAGGTAGGTCTTCAGACGACGCAGGCAAGAAAATGAGTGTTCGGCCTCACAGGAGCCTACAGGGAGGGTGCATCCAATATGGAGTTGGACTTTGATGGATGGAAATTCGTCTCAATCTACTGCGCAGAAACAATCCATGAATGTGCTTGGAAGCGTGTTATTGGGCTTCCTTCTCCAAAACATCTGCCAGTCTCTAAGCTCATTCATCAGTCCTGTGGGATGTTCCATGTCGTTTTTCCAACGCAATAGCTTCTGATGTAGGGCTGGAATGTCGCAGGTATCGGCGATTATTGCAGATGGCATCAGCAGAAACAGATCACTACCTTCCAGATTTTCAGCACAGAATCGGGTGTCCATTTTCTGGCTGAGGTGGTCGAAAAATGGAATGCACATGTTTCTGAGGTAGAAGAGCAAGGGAGTATTGGCCGCAGTGTTTGGACGATGGATTTGTCGTTTTACAACTCTCGGCATTGTGACATCACCTCCTACAGATTATATCGTGGCCTTGGCGTGATCGAACCAAAGAGAATTCAGATTCAGCATTTGACCGAAGTTGAGTGAGCGCGTCCTTCTTGTCGTCATTCATAGAGTATGCCTCCAGCACATCCATGCCGTTGCGTTGCAGATGGGGGAGGGGGGGATGCGCACCCCCTGCACCCTCCTCCTGGATCGAAGGGGGGGTGCACACCCTCTGCACCCCCCCCCCCCCCACACCACCCCTCCCCCGGATCCGCCGCTGGAATCATGAACCATACACCGCTTCAATCCATTAACTTTGTCCATTCATGCCATTGGGATTAAATGTTATGGTTATATTTACTATATTATTATTATTACGAAAACGATACTACTAAAACGATACACTACTCTATTAAGAAACCTGGGCTTAATTTGTCCGAAGAGGTCCGAAGGTGGGGCATGAAGCCTAAGGCCTATACGTACCGCATTGTTGGAAGACCTGTAACGCCGATGCTTTCGATATTTGATGGTCATTTTAACAATCAGTTTTTGTGTTTCACACTGAATGAAAAACGTAAAGGTAGAGCATGGCGATTGTGATATATGACAGGTTTGACAATATGTTTGGCCTGAACGAAATTGGAATTAAAATGGCGGTGTGCGGAGTCAGCCGCCGTACCGCTGTAATGACATTGGACGTAATCACATCACCCTGCCATGTGACGAGATCCTCAGCTCTGATTGGGGGGACATACGGATGGCCAAACGCTGTTCTAGACAGCTTTGCCCTATGGGCTACGCCGTTTAAAATATCCCGTTTTAAATTTGATGTTTATCTAATATATAAAGAGGAAGGTTTGTTCATTCATTTGTTAATGCATTCTTTATTGCAACAAAACTTTGCATCGCCTTTTCTTTCATCCAGAGGACGGTCGAGGGCTATGTTTGGATAAATAAATAAAAATTGACCCCATAGAAAAGCAGATAATTGACCTTTAGTTGGCATTGCTAGATGCCCGATTTTCAACCGGACTGGCTGGGTTTTAAGTGGTTTGTGCGGTGTCCTGGCAGTGGTGACCGGGTTCCATGATGTCCCTTCTTTGATATGACCCCACTTTGATCAGACACGTGACACATGGCGTCCTCTTAAAAAAAAAAAATTTGGATTCGGAAATTGATTTAAAAAATTAAATTCAAAGGAATTTTAAAAATTGCTGCCAGAAAATGTGACCAATCACATTTGACTTATCAAAGAATATTCCAAAACACTTGTTTATGACGTGCGTGAAGCTTCACATTGATCTTTTAAGCTGTCCTGGAGGAGGTAAAACTGTAAGGTTTCTTCTTCTTCAAATATTTAAAACATTCTGGCTGCCAGACTTATGCGACTGATCACGATGACATTTTATGTGTATTTATTTTGATGACTCGATCTAACTTGTAAAGTTTGACTTTGATAGTTTAAGCCTTTTCAAAAATAAAAAAACATAAAAAAGGACCCAGATTCGAAATATTAAGTAATTATGGCTGCCAGACCATGTGTCCGATCAGGATGAAATTGAAAACGTATATTCCCCATGACTGCCAGATCATAATTGTGAAGTTTCACATTGACCAATGAAGCAGTTCGAGACCATTTAAAAAAAAGATTTTCGTTCAATCTAATAAGTCTACCAGACCATATGACTCTTATGAATTATTCAGGAACACCATGGTATCCCAAGGCATGCGGAATGTGTGAAGTTTCCACTCGATATGTCTGGCTGTTCTGGGGGAGTTGCTTTTTAAAGGTTTATTCTTCAAAAAATAAAGGTGCCAAACCATGTGACTTATGACAAAAAGGCTAGGGGTGCGTTTGTTCGTCATGGACTGGTGATCATGCCTGTAAAGTTTCGCCTCAATCTGTTCAGCTGTTTCGGAGAAGGGCTTTTAATGTTAAGCCGAATGCCTCAACTCTGTGTTTGCCTCAAAATCCTTAGTCCCAAACCCATCTCTCTCTGTTCCCACCTTTCCCAGTCGAACCAAACTGCTCCTGGACTCTGTGACCTTCTCTCCTGACAAGGTGGAGGAGTTTTTGTCAAACCTTGACTGATTCTGCAACTGGACCAGATGGCATCAGCCCACGGGTCCTAAAATCCTGCTCTGCCGCTCTATCTCACCCTCTCTCTGTTCTTTTCACCCTATCTTTTACTCAAGGTCATCTGCCAGCATCCTGGAAATCAGCAAACATTACCGCTTTACACAAAAAAGGTGCAAAAACAGATCCTTGCAACTACAGACCAATCAGCCTGCTCCCAATTATCAGCAAAGTCATGGAATCCATCATTGCTTCGGATATGAAATCTTTCCTCTTCTCCAATGGCTTGATCTCTGATCATCAATTTGGTTTCAGACCAGGTCACTCTACTCTGGACATGCTGCTTCTGCTGTCTCAACAATGGATGGAGGTCCTCAATGCCAAACAGGAAATCAGAGCTGTCTCCCTTGACATATCACGTGCCTTCGATACGGTCTGGCACCCAGCTCTGCTCACCAAACTCTCCTCCTATGGTATGCATGGAAATCTCCATGCATGGCTTGCGGACTTCCTCTCTGGTCGTAGTCAACGTGTGGCCCTGAATGGATTTCTCTCATCTCCCCTTCCCTTTCAGGCTGGAGTTCCCCAAGGCAGTGTGCTGGGCCCTGTGCTTTTTCTGGTCTTTATCAATGATCTCTCCGACTCTCTGGAAAATCCTCTGTATCTCTTTGCTGATGACTCCACTCTCTGCCGCTCCATTCCTCTTCCCTCAGATCGGTAGTCTGCAGCCTCCTCACTCTCTGAAGACCTGGACAAAATCACAGACTGGTCAAACATGTGGAACATGTCTTTCAATCCTGACAAATCTCACACTCTTACTATGTCTCTCCGAAAAGATCGACTGGACAACCCTCCCATCTACTTTCTCAACAATCCTCTCCAAGAAGTTCTGTCGCTCAAGCTTTTGGGTCTCACCATCTGCCATGATCTTTCTTGGGAAAACCACATTTCCAAGCTGGCCTCCAAAGCCAGTCGCCGACTGGGCATCCTCCGTCGTGCGAAGTCCTTCCTAGGCACACCTGAGCTCCTCACCACATACAAGGCTTTCATCCGCAGCTCAATGGAATACTGTTCTCCCCTATGGGCTGGTGCTCCTGCCTCACACCTGGCTCGGCTTCACGCTGTTGAATCCAAAGCTTTCAGAATCATTGGAATCTCCCGCGATGAAGCTATCTCTGAGGGCCTTTCACTCACTCACCGCAGGCAGGTAGGTGGTCTTTCTGTCTTCTACCGACTCCTCTCCGGCCTTGCTCCCCCAGCTCTCTCTGTGCTCTGTCCCCCAAATATTCCTACAGGTCGCACAAGATCTGCCAGCCACCCTCTGATGGTTAAACTGCCGAAATCTCGGCTCTCTGCTCACCTTCACTCTTTCATTCCTCTTTTCTCCCGCCTCTGGAACAAACTCCCACACTCACTTCAATCGCACTCCTCCCTCCAGGTCTTCAAAACAGCTGTTCACCACCATCTCTTATCTTCCCCCATCCAAAACCTTGATCTTTTCTACCCCCACTAATTCACCCCAGATCCACCTTGTTTGAAATTCCAACTTCTTTCCTGGAAGTCTTGGCAGTGTCCATATGTTTTATACCTCTCCCACCCCCCCCCCTTCTTATCATTAACATGTTATTCCCCATGGGGAGTACTTTACATTGAGCCATGTTTACATTTTCTCCGTGGAGCGGTTTCTGAGATGTAGAGGGGCAAAGTTTTTTTGTTTTTTTTTTCTTCCTCAAGATGACGCCCATACCACGTGACTTATGACATCATAATTAACATTAACAATTCTACAGAAGGAGCCGCTCCTTTGGTGAAAATGTTGCGTCATTTGAACCAACGGTTGCAGAGAAAATGAATTTTAAAGGGAATAAACTTACAAAATGCCGGCGGAATAATAATAATCTTGACAAAAACAATAGGGTATCACAGCCTGAAAGAAAATATTTTAAAATATATTTTATTGAATTTCCCTGGGCAACACTGAGTACTTCAGCTCGTTTTACATACCTTTGAGTAAAAATCACATAAAGCTCATGGTTCAAAATCCCTTGCATTGGTTGCATTGCAAATTAAATTTCTAACTCAAGTTAACATGGTTTATATAGCACCCTTCGCCTATATGCAATTTTGTGCATCACTCAAATGAAGCTTTTGCAACCAACATAAGCATTGGTGAATACGTCCGATGATTTCATCAGATGTTTGCGAAGACAGACATGACGAAACAACATGTGAGTGTTGAACAGGTGGAGTTGCGTATTTGATGTATTATTGTAAAGATTGATAAGACTTCATTGAGACACTGACGTCCTGTTTAACAAGCGGTTGATGCAATGCACTCGTGTAAGTAGAGATATTTATGTGCAAGGCTTCGCAAAATGTTTATTGAAATAATAGTTGTCTTAATTGTAACGTAAAACCCCTGGACCCATCATTTTGCGCTGACGCTTCACAAAAGCCCTGCAACATGAATTAATTGGATTTCAATTTCCGATGCTTTTTTGGGTGGGCACCAAATAAACAGTCTTTACATTGTCCTGTTTCGGGTGATGCACCTGAACCATCCACCAGAAAATATACTGTCATTACAGGAGAGTATCATATCAAGCACATGTGAAATGCCAATTTTTAGCCCTCTCGCCAAATAAAAGACTACTATCCTCCCATCACGTGCCCCACGCGCCCCCACAATGTAGCCCGTCACAGCACGGGAGAAACGATTCGGAATTATTGCCACATCTAATGCAATTGAAATGCTCTAATGGCGGTGAGGTGCTCCATTTGCAATTGTTTGTTCGATTACATGTCGTTTATTGATGCCTACAGTCTAATAAAAATTGACATTGGTGTCACAGCCAGTAACCAATTGCAAATTAATACTAGGATTATAAATCTTTGTAAGGCATTGTGATTTTTTTTTTTAACCTTACAAACATTCTTTAGAGTATGTCTGAAACATCTACCCGTGGAACAAGTATCAACAGACGTTTAAAGAAAAAAGAAAAAAAAAGTTTGATCAGAAAAAAAACATGTTTTCATAGCTTAGTACAGCCAATGGCGAGCATATATGGTGGGTCACACCCAAACACAAGCACAAGCGAGTCACGACTTGCTGTGTCGATGGTGTCGTTACATGAAGTATTGTATTGAATATTTAACAAAATGAAAAATAATTATTTGCCTGTAGATGAACACAAATGGTAGTTGGCAGATGTGCATAGTGACCAAACCTGTTGAGTAGTACTATATTGTAGTATTGCTTGTAAGGAACTCTTCTAACCAGTCTATACAGTCACGTGAAAAAGTAAGCACACCCCATGTAAAGTTTTGACTTTTTCAACATATTTCAACTGTTACGGATTCGTCACTTCCGTCTTTGTGGTTTTCATCCAATGGAAGCATTTTTAGTTCCATGTACTATTATTGTTATAGTTTGAGTGAAATGGAGATAACTGTCTTCAAAAGGAAAAATTCGTGTTTTAAAAGAAAAACGAAATGGATCGGGAGAAACCGGAAGAAGAGGAAGAGGAGGCTGAAGCGGAGCGAGTGAGGTCGGGAGAGAAAGGCTGATCTGCTTTGAGGTATCGAGCGGACGCTGGCGAACGTTGGTCATGAGCGAATATTGGTTTCCCCGGGAAAGGGATTCCTGTGACAGAGTCGTTATCGCTGTGACAGATAAACCTGCGTGACGGGTTTTGTGGTTCCGAAGTGAATCGTAGTTGGAGAGCAGGTACGCCTCCATTACGGGCCCGTCCGCCATTTGACCTCGCTCCAGCCATTTCACCACGCACCAGCCGTTAGCCTGGTTCTCGTGTGTCTTGGATTTCGATTGGGAATTCGCAGTTTTCCGCTTGGGAGCCGCTGCTCATTCATATCAGCGTCCTTGTCGGGTGAACTGAAGGTGTGAATTCCCAATCGCCTTTTGGGTGAACTTTTGCCTGACCGACGTCGGCTCGACACCCACCCAGCGGTTCTTCGGCAGCGTCGACTGTCAGCCGTCTTGGGTTCTGGTCTCAATACGACCTTTTTCTTGTGATCACCGGAGCATGGATCGACTTTGGCCTGGTGCCGTGACAGTGACTTTGGGGGTGTTACATTTCGCTCACGTGGAGTACCGTGAGTGATTGAGTTAAGAAACTGGTGGTACCATCATAGGATTATATGGTGTTTGTTGTGCAATTGAGATTATATTGTACTTGTGCAAGTTGTTATTATTGTGATCTTAATACAATACTTTGGTTTTGTAACGATTGATTGGTGTGGTTTCACCATTGGTCATTGGCACACATAATAGCACATCTTTCTGTTGTGACTCCTTTCGGGGCTCGGAGGTACACTGTGACTCCTTTCGGGGCTCGGAGGTACACCGTGACCGGGGTTTGGGGAGGAGCACGTAACACAACATACAGCTATTTGATCTTCATTTCAACAATATTGATAGATAAAGGTGATATAATATAACAAATATCATCAAACATTTACATTTTCTAGTCCATTGCAAATTTGGCATGTGGAAAAAGTAAGTACACCCCTACATTTATCACTACTTCAAATACCTAAAATTAGAATCAGGTGCACCAGCTCAGGTGCAAATGATTAGAACATCGTTAGAGAGGATCTTGGAGGAACCTGTCTTATTTAAACCTCAGACATTTAGTTTGGTTTGCTCTTTGTTGTTGAAGTGTGTGGCGTCACCACGCCTAGATCAAAAGAGCTCTCTGAGGCCTTCAGAAAGAAGGTTATAGATGCCTACAAGTCTGGGAAGGGATTTAAAAAGATCTCCAAACAATTTGAAATCAATCATTCCACTGTCCAGAAGATCATCTACAAGTGGAGAAGATTCCAAACAACTGCCAACTTGTTCAGGCCAGGCTGCCCCAGCAAGTTCAGCCCGAGAGCAGACCACAAGATGCTGAAATGTCTCGAAGAACCCCAGAATGTCATCACGGGACCTACAGGTAGCTTTTGCCACTGTTGATGTCAAAGTGCACAAGTCTACCATTAGAAAGAGGCTGCACAAATTTGATCTACATGGGAGGTGTGCCAGGAGGAAACCTTTGCTGTCCAGAAAGAACATCAGGGCAAGACTAAAGTTTGCCAATGAACACTGAGGCAAAGACCAGCACTTCTGGAACAATGTGCTCTGGACAGATGAGTCAAAGGTAGAGCTTTTTGGCCACAGTACCAGACGACATGTTTGGCGAAAACCAAAGACAGCATTTGACCACAAGAACCTGATACCAACTGTAAAGCATGGTGGTCGAAATATTATGGTTTGGGGCAGCTTTGCTGCATCAGGGCCTGAGCAGCTCACCATCATAGAATCCACTATGAATTCTTCATTGTACCAGAGGGTGCTTGAGGATAATGTGAGGCCATCTGTCGGAAAGTTGAAGCTCAACCGAAGGTGGACCTTGCAACATGACAATGACCCTAAACATCCCAGTAAATCCACCAAGGAATGGCTCAAAATATAGAAATGGAGGGTTCTGGAATGGCCAAGTCAAAGCCCGGATCTAAATCCCATCGAGATGTTGTGGGGGGATTTGAAACGAGCTGTGCATGCAAGAAACCCCTCAAACATCGCACAGCTGAAATAATTCTGCATGGAGGAGTGGGCAAAAATTTCTCCCCGTCTGTCAGAGACTGGTAGACAGTTATAAGAAACGCCTACTTGAGGTTGTTTCTGCCAAAGGGGGCAATACCACCTATTGGATCCGAGGGTGTACTTACTTTTTCCACAGAAGGAAATGGCATCCCTGTTAATTTTTTGTTAAATAAATTATTGCAAAGTCCATTTCTCATTGTTTTTTTGTTCAATTAGATCACCTTCATCTATAGATACTGTTTAGATGAAGATCAAATATTGATATGTCCACATATGTTAAAAAGATAAACATTTCATGGGGTGTACTTACTTTTTCCACATGCGAAATTTGCATTTATGTTTATTTAAATTATACAATGGACTACAAAATGTAAATGTTTCATGACATTTGTTATATTATATCACCTTTATCTATCAATATTGTTGAAATGAAGATCAAATAGCTGTATGTTGAAATATGTTGAAAAAGTCAAAACTTTACATGTGGTGTACTTACTTTTTCACGTGACTGTAAATGTTGGCAATGACATGTTTTGAGCATTTTATTGATGTTTGTGTTTTATGTTATTTTTAATGTTAAGTTGAAGGTTTTGGTTCTTGAGTAATGGGTTCATTTTAGTTGTATGTTCAAAACGAAGTTTATGCTTAATAACAATCATGAAACTCTCCCCTTTCCCCCTCCCCACCACCCAACTGCTGAACCCCATGGGTAAATTGTGCACACTCTTCTTTTATTGAGAGCTATTAATGCATTTTGTCTGAACATGCAATGCCGTCATCCATTTTGCATGCGAGGGGCATTTGTTGTGCCACCATGCAACCAAGAAAGTTTCGATTATGCCATAATGGAAACGCAAATATGGATGTTTGTATAGACAGGAAGCCTGTTATTTTGTTTGTTTGTTTACTCTCTTCTTTTCAGTTCATCCTGGAAGACTTGAAGTACCAGGATGGCAGTGCCAAGCACAGTAGTTTCCATGGTGACGATCATGACATCAGTGTTGAGGATCTGTGGAGGACTTGGCGAAAATCTGAAGGTTTTTCTACTCGTGTTAATTAATTTTATTGTTTTTATTGTCTATACTTTGTTTTTATCTGCCTTTGGTAGTACAGTGAACTCTTTTTGATTTGAATACCCACCACTTTGAATTTATTCATTTGTATATTGTTCTTTGTGGACAACTTACTCCATTTCTTAAGCTGCAATTCAAATGCCAACAATTTCAAGTAGGACTGGTTTCTTTGTTCTGTATGCTTATTTTGAAATTAGAGCTATCACTTGTACTTTCATGTATGGCAATTAAATATCATGTTATTTTGCTTATGCTACCTCAACTGTACATTAGAAGTAGCGAGGGCAGTGGTGGATTAACGCAGGGCACGTGTCCAGGGCCCCAAACTCGATGAGGGTGAGAGTCATGCAACCAATGGGGTGCTGAGATGGGAGAACGAGAGACCAATCGTGGTTCATAATATTTTGAGAAGAGACCGAGGGTGGGTCTCACTTTACTGACAAAGCACATCATTTTGTGAGTGGTGATAAACACAGCGTAAAGCAAGTGCTCCATTTCGAGGAAAGAAAAAGAAAGCACTGTCACATACTAATGAGTAGATTTAAAAAAAAAAAAGTTTTCCCTAATGTTTAACTCGACAGAACTATTAGAAAATTATGGGGTGTGGTTAGTATTAGCAGAAGAAGCAGGTTAAGTGGAATAATAACGACGTTTACTGTATACAAATGCAACAATAACCTCAATAAAATTGTATAATTCCTAATGTTGATACATATCGATATTGCGTCGCAAATCCACATCATAATTTAATGTACAATCACAGAACAACCACTCATTAGTAAATTGACTAATCCATGAGCATGGCAGAACGCTGCAGTTCTCAAAATCGGAACACTTATCCCAAGGATGAAACGAAACTACCCCAGCGGTACTGAAAAGAGAAACGTAGCTCAACTAGAACGGAACTCGGTAGAGAGCATACTTTCGTCAGGCTGAACGGTTTACATTTTGTATCCCACTGATGTCGGATCTGGATCCAGGATCCAGGATCCAGGATCTGGATCCAGGATCTGGATCCAAACAACGTCTAATCGCTTGTGCTTGTCATTTAGCCAACTCATTCACCTAGTTTTATCAGATGTCGTCCACAACTCATTGAAATATTGTGCGAGATATTGTTTTATGGCCTATCACTCAATGGCGAAGAATCGCTTTAAATTTTTATTTAAATTCTTTTATCCAGCCCTGAATTCTCAGATCTTCACCAAAATTGATCCAATTCTTCCTTGTCACACACTCAACCTGTGCACCAACTTTTGTCCGAATCTGTCTAACTTTTTGAGATATCGTGTTTTATATCGTTTTTGGCCCTATCATTCAATGGTGAAGAATCACTTTTAAAATCACAGTATCTGAATCCAGATCTTCACCAAAATCTAATCAATTTGTCATGGTCACACACCTAACCTGTCCAGCAAGTTTTGTCCAAATCTGTCAACTTTTGAGATATCCTGCTCATAGGCAAACAAACAGACGGACAGGGTGAAAACATAACCTCCCTCCACTTGGGATCGGCTGAAAGTGTGGAAAGTTATTTGATCAATGGAGTCAAATTTAGTGTTATATAGACAGACCTCCATCGTGGTTATGCCATGTGGAGATGCCTTTCCATTTCCTTCCTCCAAAATGGTTTGTTCTTCAATTCATCAGCGTAATTGCCCCGTGCACTCGTGCAGCAAAAAGTGTGGTTAAGAAATTGGTTTACTTTGTATGTCTATCTGTCTCTGACAAACGTCAGTTTATGATCGAGGACCAACTTGATTTCAATTGAGTGTTATATTTTGAACATGAATTGGAATATGAACCTGCAGTTTAGCACTGCTTTGACTGAATTTGGTAAATTGTACAGAATATCGTCTGGATTGCACATGCACAGCAGAGTGGAGTAAGATCATGTTATTTTCTCATCTACCTTTATGGCAGTCAAACAAAATTGAAAATCGATCCAAACTGGAAATTTACTGTTCAGGACATTTTGTTCCGAAACATGGGAAAGCTACAATAGCCAACGTCATATTTGTACGTCATTCTTGAAACTTGTGTAAGAATTATTGTAAACACCCAAACACTGAGGAACACGCAACACATTGCATTACAATGTTTTATATTTTGGTAAAGATGGAACAAACATGTTGAAAGAACATTCTTTTTTTTAAAATTGTACTCATCTTTTGAGAATTTTGAGTTTATGGGGGCTGCTGATGTAGTCTTTGTCTTTCACTTCATTGACGGACTTTTTATACTTGTACTATAAGCCTCACGGGTCATGAGGAATGAACGGATGACCTGTTTATATTCATCATGAGTATGTGGTTTTAATGCAAGTAAAGGTTGAAAAGTATCTGCTGCTGTAGTTAATCGGTATTCCTTGCATAGCTTCAGATAAAAGTTGAATGGCAGCAGCTTGCTTATTTGTGTACATTTTTTTTTAATATACACAGTGTACAACTGGACAGTGGACGACATGGTCGAGTGGCTGTCTGAATGTGTGGAACTGCCGCAATACGAGGAAACTTTCCGCAAGCTAAACATCAATGGCTCCACTATGCCCAGGTAAGCAGATTAGCATGTTTGAGGCACTTCCCTTTTCCACCAGTTTGTCACCTATTTCATGATTTTGGAAACCATTGTGACCTTTTTATGTCTTTCTCTTCTTTTGTCCCTCTCACTGCTAACAGCCTAGCAGTGAATATGGGGAGCATCCTGGTTATGATAAAAGTTGGTGAACGTAGCCACCGTCGCAAGCTGCAATTGAAAGCTATGGATGCTGTTCTGTTTGGACCTCCCCCTGGCAAGTCCTCAAGTTACTTCTTCATTTAGATAACCAACTTGGCAGAAGAACCTAAGACCTTTTCATGTTGTCATTGCTTTCTTGAAATGATAAAGGTGTACTTGGTACATGGGAGACATTGTCCGATGTGGATGTCAGTTTCTCTAAATGACCAGTCTTAAAAAGATATTATTAATATCTTTTCTCCAATTTTTTTAGGGGTTCAGAGAAACCGTCTGAAGGATCTGGCCTTGTTGCTGTCTGTCCTGGCTGGCCTTGGTGGTTGTTGGTTCTCCTTCTCACAGAATCGCAGTTACCGTGACCACATCCGCCGTATGAATGATGACCTGGCAAGCCTGCAATGTGCAGAGCAGAACCTCGCTGAGTTGCAAGAGAGGTTAATGCCAGTTAACTTTCACTGCTTGTCCTTATGAATAACTTGTGTGGATTATTTATTGAAAAAATAATCTTTACATGACATTTAAAAAATGTCGCTCAAATTGAATGCCTGTCTTTTTAACATCACAACTCGACTCTTGCCTACTGCTCGTTATACAGGCTGCAAAAAGCACAAGAGGAAAATAAGACTTTCCAGGATGAGAAGAAGGTGCTGGAAGTAAAATTGCGCGATGAGATAATCGAGGCGAAGAATGAAGCACAACATCTGCGGGAGTTGCGGGAGGGTACCGAGAGTGAAACGGGCAAGCAGGGATATCAAGAGCAAGAGCTTGAACAGGTGCTCTGAGTCATGGAGGGTGTCTCGTGAAACTACATAGAAATATAACCATGTTAGAATTTAGATTTTTCAGTGTATCTATTTCCAATTTACTTATTTTGACAGATTTTACAAAGTGCGATTTAAATATTATGCATTAAAAATATGTGAAGCTTTTAACCTCCTCCCCGCATATACTCCAAACATGCCCTTTCCTTTCCTTCCAATTAAGGCCAGTTCATACCACCCACTCCACGAGGATATGATACTATGGACTTCTTTCATATGCAGTACAAGGCTGTAAGTAGCGTCATTGGCTGAGGGCGTGGCTGTGCCGTTGATCCAATGCCCTCGGTAGGTTATGTCAGGAATTGGGAATTTGTTCATGGTGCTGATGACGGCTCACCTATTCTTCAAAAATGAAACCATGAGATCTTCAACATCCACCAACTAATACGAGCAGATGGGACACCCAGTTAACCGTCCATCTGAGGGACGGCAATCTCATTAATGAATCGCCCTGCCCATGAAACACTGAGATGACAATTTATAGCTGGATGGGGATTTAAACTCAGGTTAGCGAGCCTCGAGGCAGGTGTGTACCTCCAGGCCATCCTGCGTCAGCCCTTGCACTATGGGCAATAAAAGTGGCTGATTTACTATGCCTTATACGAATGTTAGGCTTGATTACAAACAAAATAGACAGACTGGTATTTACATTTATTTATTTATTATCTCCACCACCAAAGGTGGATGGAGGTTGTTTTCACCCCTGTCTGTCTGTTTTCATGTTGTCATTATAAAAATGTATTGTCTGCCAATATAAAAATCACTCTTGATCAACTTGACTGTTTGTCTGTCGGTTTGTGAACAAAATATATCACAGTTGTAGACAGATTCGGACTAATTTGGCAGAGATGTAGCGTATGTGACAAGGACGAAATGATAAGATTTTGGTGAAGATCCGGATTCGGCTACTAGAAATTTTAAAGTGATTCTCCACCATTGGGAGATGGGGTCCAAAACGATACATAGCAGTATATCTCAAAAAGTTATGGATGGATTGGGACGAAACTTGTTGGACAGGTTGTGTGTGTGACAAGGAAGAATCTATTCAATTTTGGTGAAGATCCGGATCCGGATCCAGCTCGTAGAATTTTACATGTGATTCTTCACCATTGAATGATATGGCCAACCATGTGGAGGTATGCGCTCTACCGAGTGCTGTTAGACTTTAAAAAAATATAATAATGATAACATCTGGTTTTCAAGTTATTCTATCCAGCGGTGCAGGTATGATTTATCAAACATTAGCAGGCATGATAATTCTTCACTTTCACATAAAAGTAAAAACCTAAGTTGTTGGTGGCCTTCCCAACTTGATATAACATTCCCATGCACACCCAATGTACTTATCAACTTATTTCGTCGAGCAGTTTAGAAGTGCATAAAATACAGAGCACGTATATAAATTGGCCAAGCAGTTTCTCATTCTATAAGGATTTCATACAAAGATACTAGTGGAATACTGTAAACTGCACCAACTGCAGAGTTGTAATATGCAAGAGTTGACTCTCCCACTGGGGGCGGCGCTGTACATACATATTTACATAGAGAATTTGCGTCATATCCTCACTCCTGAACCCCCTCACCAATTATTTTTAACAGCTAAATCCAAATCTGGCACACCCCCCAAGTACAACCACCAACTTCCAACTCGTTACATCAAGTGGTTCAGGAGTGCACACAAATCAAATGCACACAGCCACAAACGCAAATGCACAGGCCGAATCTATATCTATATAATAAATATATTGACATATATATGAATATAGTGGCCAAAAATATTGGCACCCTTGCACTTTTTCAAATAATGCACCATTTCTTCCAGAAAATTGTTGAAATTTTAAAAATCTTTTGGTATCCACAAATGTATTTCTTTGGTTTGCAATGGAACAAACCAAAAAAAAGCTGACATTTTTTTCTAAATCTTATTCCACACAGAAATCCTAAAATGGCCCGGACAATGTTATTGGCATCTTCTAGAAATCGTTAGAAATAATTAGATTTCAAGCAGGTGATTCTCCTTTACTTTGGAATTGGACATTCTGTGGTGAGTTGCAGGTGCCTGCAATATAAAAATCACTCATTCAACCAGTTTGAATAGAGAAAAGGAGTCGTTCTGATGGTTTGTGTCAGTGTGTACTGCAATTAGCATGGAGAAAAGAAAGAAAACCAGAAAATTTTCTAAGGAATTGAGCCAAGCATGGGTAATCTCAAGGCTACAAGTCAATCTCCAGAGACCTTGATGCTCCTGTGTCCACTACATGCAATGTTATCAGGAAGTTTAAGGCCCATGGCACTGTTGCCAACCTCCATGGATGTGGCCACAAGAGAAAAGTTGACTGACCATTTCAGCGAAAGATTGTTCAAATGGTGGAGAAAGCACCTTGATCAACTGCCAAAAAGATTCAAGCTGACCTTCAGACACAAGGCACAACAGTTTCAACTCGCACCATCCATCACCAACTCGATGAAAGGGGGTTCTATGGTCGGAGACCCAGGAGGACCCCACTGCTCTGTGAGAGATATATAGAGAGATAGAGACAGATATAGAGATAGATAGATATAAGAAAGCCTGACTGGAGTATCCTGACTGGAGTATTCCCAAACACACCTAAACAAGCCAAAATCCTTCTGGGAGAATGTCCTGTGGACAGATGAGACCAAATTAGAGCTTTTTGGTAAAGCACATAATCTCTGTTTACAGAAAACAAAATGAAGCCTTCAAAGAAAAGAACACCTTCCCTACAGTCAAACATGGAGGACGTTCAGTGATGTTTTGGGGTTGCTGTGCTGCCTTTGGCACGGGGTGCCTTGAATGTGTGCATGGCATCATGAAATCAGGAGATTACCAAGGCTTTTTAGAGTGCAATGTTCAACCCAGTCTCAGAAAGCTGGGTCTCCGTCAAAGGTCATGGGTCTTGCAGCAGGACAATGACCCCAAACACACTTCAAAAAGCACCCAGGAATAGTTCAAGACAAAACGCTGGACTGTTCTGAAGTGGCCAGCAATGAGTCCAGATCTAAGTCCCATTGAACACCTGTAGGGAGATCTGAAAACAGCAGTTGGGAGAAGGCATCCTTCAAATCTGGGAGAACTGGACATTTTGCACAAGAGTGGGCCAAACTGCCAGTAGAGGTGTAGGAAGCTCATTCATGGCTATATGAAGCGCTTGACTGTAGTTATTTTGTCCAAAGGCCGTGCTACCAAATATTAAGTCTAGGGTGCCAATAATTTTGTCAATGCCATTTTTTTTTTTCTCTGATTTAAAAGGATATGTTAAGTTCTGAATAAAAACAAAGGTTCTGTAATATTAACAGTGAAATAAAGAATTGTGGAGACCAAATACTTTTGTCAATTTAAACTTATTTTTAGAGAAAATTGTGAGTTGTTTGAAAAAAGTGTGAGGGTGCCAATATTTTTGGCCACAACTGTATGCTGTCCACACATGCCAACCTTTTCTAATGCGTGATCAGCTTTTGGTTGGAGTTACAGTACATGACTGCTGAAGCCGGTAGGGTTGGGGAGAGGGGGGGGGGTGTAAAGGGTTTAAAAAAAACAAGCAGGTGGGGGAATTTTGATGGAGTGATTATGTTTGGGGTTGAAGTGATTATGTTTTAAGGGAGAGGGGTTGTGGGGGGTATTTTAAGAAAGTTATAGTAGTTGGGTGCTGTGGTGTTGGGCAGCAGGTACGACTGGCTCTGCGGAAGGCTGAGCTTGAGCTGGAGAACCAGAAGCGAAGTAATGTTCCAGAAGGTCTCCAGCAATGGCTCCAGATCACACACGAAGTGGAGGTGCAGTACTATGCAGTTAAACGGCAGCTTGCAGAAAAACAACTTGCTCTCGCCAAGGAAGGGGTAAGATCCTCACTTGTTCGTTTGTTTGTTTTTCTTTCCACTTGTGTTATTAACCTATCTGGTACTTGTGTTGTATACTGTTGTGGTGAAGATGGTTAAGGTGAAGGACCTTATGTTTGCCTCCTCTTTACAATTTCATTTGCATTCCTCCTCATTGGTTTGCCAATAGGGGCGATCTACATAATACGTTCAGTCGTTCACAGCAGTCGAGGTGAACGGTTAAGTTAAAATCGAAACAAAAAAAAGATTTACCAAAGGAAAAATGGTGAGCTTAGGGTTGACTGCCATTTTAGCTGTCGTGGAACCTCTGGCCTAACAAATGTTTAGTGTCATTGTTAGCATTATGGCAGTTAACGTTGATTGTTTCAGAAGGAGCTTTTACATAAATCACATTCAGGAGAGGCATTAGTAGACGTTGGTGTATATTTTGTAAAATTCAGATTTTGTGAAGCATGCTTCCCCTTGTAAGAGTTTGGGCTCAGCATGTGGAAGTTGCTCGAGTTTATATTCTGTCAGTGTAACAAAGAGTAGAACAGAGGATGGAGTAGAAGTGGGAATACTTACCCTGTGCAGTCAACTTGTTGCGAACCAACTTTTTTTTCTTTTCTTTTTTTCCTTTGATCCCATGTGGCTGCCAGACCTCGTGAGCGATGACATCATAAATTTATATTCTCTAATATAATTGTTGCATAGATCACACTCAATACATTTCAAACTGATCAGACTAAGTGTTGTCCCTGTCGAATTATGACGTCGTAATTATGGCACCAATTACGTCATCGTTAACAACACCTATTCCCCATATGGAGTTCTTTACAATGAGCCATGTTTCAATTTTTTCCATGCAGCAGTTTTGGAGATATAGAGGTGCAACATTTTTCGGTTTTTCCAAGATGGCATCTGTACCACATGACCTATGACATCATGATTATCATTAAAATATTCTAAAGGAGGAGGCACTCCTATGGTGAAAATTTCATGTCTATCAGACCAACAGTTGCTGAATTTTTTTTAAATAATGCTCGGATGGATAAGTGTTGTATTTGTCGAATTATGACATCATAACGAAGGCACTGATGACATCATTAACATATCTTATTCCCCATGGGGAGTCGTTGACAATGAGCCAGGTCTCAATGTTTTCCATAGTGGTTTCAGCGATATAGAGGTGCAAAATTTTTCCAAGATTGCGCCTGTACCACGTGACCTATGACATCATAATCATTAAAATATTCTACAGGAGGAGGTCCTCCTATGGTGAAAATTCCATGTCAATCGGACCAACGGTTGCCGAGAAAATGAATTTTTAAAATGCAGACACGGCACAAGGCACACGTACGCAACTGAATGCTTAACCCCGCTTTTCGCTTCGCGAGCGCATGGTAACAATTAGAAATGAGCAATCGAGAGATTGCGGACCATTGCCAGGACCTTTGCGTGCTGGTGTTTGTTTGTGTGGTGTGTAGACAATGCATTGACGACGTAGATTTTGTTCATAGTATTCATACAGAGGACAAACAGACCTTTTCAGTTTTTATTGCATAGATTCACCTTCCAATCGTACGTACTCTATAGACGTACTCGCATTCTTAATAATATGTACTTGATAGACTTATTCACATTCGTATTATATATACTTTGTAGAGGTAATCATTTGAAAAAAGATGTTTTATCCACCAGGTGGCGTTTGTGGCCTACATTAGCACATTATGTACGGACATACTAACAAACGGACCGACATGCAATACCCTCCAGTGAGGGTAAAAAGAGCTACCTGCTGTTGCAACTAAATAATTATGGGCCACAGTTGAAGCCAGGTTAGGCCGAAAAAAAAATATTGCTGGTCTCTGGTCGGACCAAAGTTCCAGAATTGATGCGGCGATGCGGTTTTTTCTTTTTTCTTTTCTTTTTTTGAAAACCATGGATTACACATATAAAGGTGTTTTTTGTGTCCTCATGCCTTGCGGTCCTCCTCATCTGCTGTGGCGCCGTCCAGAGAGAAATTAAAGACAGCCAATGGGACTTGTAGGCCTTTTTTTTGTCCCCTGTCGGACCGCGGAGCGAAAGGGGGACTATGGTTTTCCCCTCCGTCCATGTGTCCGTCCGTCCGGGCGTGCGTGTGTGCTTGCGTGCGTGCGTAAGCGAAGGACCGCATTCGAATTTGGTTTGTGGGTGCAACCCACGTCAAAATCCAAGATGGCTGCCGCCATGTATGTCTGAACCTTATGAGCGAAATATCTCGAAAAATAAGCGAAGTACCAACTTCTAATCTGGTATGTGGGCATATCTCGGCATAAGGAAGAACGCTATTGAAAATTGGGTCGCCACGTCAAAATCCAAGATGGCCGCCACCATATATATGTCTGAACATTGTGAGCGAAATATCTTGAAAAATAAGCGAAGTACCAACTTCTAATGTGGTGTGTGGGTGTATCTCGGCATAAGGAAGAACGCTATTGAAAAGTGGGTCGCCACGTCAAAATCCAAGATGGCCGTCGCCATGTATGTCTGAACCTTGTGAGCGGAATATCTTGAAAAATAAGCGAAGTACCAACTTCTAATCTGGTGTGTGGGTGTATCTACGCATAAGGGAGAACGCTATTGAAAATTGGGTCGCCAGGTCAAAATCCAAGATGGCCGCCTTGCATCTATTAAGTTCTTCAAGCATATTATAGACTGCCATTTCGTTCTCGAGATCGCCTCGCTGTACCGTTAAACATTCCAATGCGTCGATCGCGTCAACACTGCGCATGCGCAAGTGGTCTAACAGGCCGATGGTCTCCCACGATCTCTTCTCCCAGTCCACCAGATTATCACAGACACTTACAACTTCATGACAAACGAGATAGGATCCAGGCCTAACTAACGAGACCACCCGCAGCTCTCTAGGCCTTCTGGTTGCTAAAACACGAACCTGACAAAGAACGTCTTCGTTTCAATAAATTACAATATCCAGCCGATAGAGGCCTTGCATCGCGTGAGCGTCGTCCATGGCAACCGGTTCCGGCCGCCATCTTGGGTGGCATAAACAACATGACGGGAAAGCTGTCGTTTGATCAGACGGACCTGTCAGTTTACGCCCGTGGCTTGCCCGTTGAGGCGTTTTCACGGTATTGCGAGAAACTGAGGCTGTGTCATCTGCCTGTGGACCCGTGTGGACCCACAAGTACACCACACACACTCCACAGTCCACACACACTCCAAAGTCCACACACACTCCACACGTATGCCACACACACGCCACAAGTACGCCACATGTACACCACACACACTCCACGCGTACACCACAAGTACGCCACACACACTCCACACGTACGCCACACACACTCCACACGTGCACCACAAGTACGCCACACACACTCTACACGTACGCCACACACACTCCACAAGTACGCCACACACACACTCCACATGTACGTAACCAAATGCCTAATCCTGCTTTTCGCTTCGCGAGCGAAGGTAACGACCTCATGAGCCAAATTCTCACCTGAGAGCTGCAGTCAAGGCAGCCATGAATCCGTTTTAGTGTTGTGTCGTCCGGAAAACGGTAGATGACAAGCCCGATCCCTTATGAAATCGGGCTGTACATCCAACAGCACAACAACTCTTTACCATCGTGTAGGGGGCAATTTATATGTGAGACGAGTTTCAAATTGCCGCCATTACGTATGGTGGCAGAAGCAATGTTTTGCCACCCAAGCGGTCACGTGACTAAAACGATGACGTCACATGCAACTTCCCCATTGGAGTCATGACGTCACGGCACACAAAACTACTCATATCTTTGGAACGGCTGGTTAGATGTGGACAAACTAAACGCAGTTTTGTAGGGGAGAACCGTGCGCGAACGTCGATACCAAATTTGAAAAAAAACTGCTGACGCGCAGGGTCAAAATCGATGCGCGCGCTGACCAGAACCTGGAAATATGTTTTTCTCAGCCTTATCCTGTGCTGCTATTCCAAGTGTAACAACATGTCCAATTCCATATCATGACCCACTGTCATCGCGCTGTTTCGAGACTGGCCTAAATCTTAGGGAAAAGTGGAATACAATAATTGTTTTTTTTGTCTGAATGCAAGAAATTTGTGAAGGTTAAAAAAGGAATGCCTTGTATTTATCAACTCACACAAGTATGTTAAGATAAACAAGCTTAAAATCATGCATTCTTAAACTGACATTACTAGTTAAGTGCAAAATGTGTTTTGTTTTATTTGCATTTGACCCAACAACAAGTATATTTGGCAATTGATGGTACGTATATGTTATTATGTACAGAGAAAATACCATTTTCCATCTATTTAATGCTCTAAAACATTTAATAGAAAACTCTAAAATAAATAGTATTAAAATGAGCAAGGATCTGTTTCATGTGCGTGTGTGCACACTCCGGGGCAAAAAAAAGAAAAGAAAAAATGAGCAAAGTCTAATTTTTAACATTTTTGTCAGAACTATTTTTACCACACATTAAAAAAACAACCCCACCAAAACATGTAGAAATAACTGTACAACTCGGTATGGAATAGCTTGTCTCTCCTTTAGCTTTCTTTAAATAATCCAGTCTTTTGGTCAAACTTTCACAAAGCTTCTTGCACCGAGAAATGTCAATATTGTCCCATTCATGTTTGACGGCTTCAAAAAGTTGATCATAATTTGCCAATTTCCTTCCAATAAGTTTGTGCTGAATATAGGGACAATTCTCTGTGGGGTTCAAATAGGGACTGACTAGGCCAGAACACAAGTTTCAGGGACTTTTCTCCAACTACTTTTTGGTGTTTTTTGCCATATGGGCAGGGGCATTATCTTGTTGATAAATTACTTCTTTGCTTTTCTGTCCAGGAAAGAACTTTTGGAGGCTGGGACGTAATCCTTTCTCTAATATTTTCTGGCATTCCTTGGCAGCAATCGACTGTTCACGCCTTATCAGCTCACCAACATTGGCAGATGAAAATGCACCCCAGACCATGATTCCACCTCCTCCATGCTTCACAGTTGTGGAAATGCACTCAGGGTTGAATCTCTCACCAGATCTGAGAAGGCAATGTTCTGGGGCATCTGAACTCCTCTGAAAGTTTCCACAGGCTTTTATTTCTTTCCTGGAGAACTAAGAGTTTCAGTCGTCTGTCGTCTTTACTTGTTGTGGCTCTAGGCCTGCCAGATCAATTCTTCCTTGCAGTAGAACCAGTTTTCTGAAACTGTAGACCTATTCTCTGTGGGAGGCAGACAAATAGATAGGGATGTTGTTCTTCTTGTTCAGGAGCTTGTGGATTTCAGAATATGTCTTGCCCACTTGACGAAGACTAGCAATTCCATTTTAATATCCCCATCAGCATGAAACTTCTTTCTTTGTGGGCATTTCCAAATTGAAACACAAAAACATGACCTACACTAACTGTACAAGTCATAAATTAGAGCAATTTAGGCACTACATGTGCACTAAACAGTCAAAAAACATGACACCGTAATGATGCATTGCAGAGCTTTAAAAGTATACTTCTAACAGTAAAATAGATATATTTTTTAATTGTTGGGACATAGAACAGCTCAAAACAGTCGTATTTGATGCATTGCAAAACCTCCTTTTTATGTGTCAAATTTTGATCTATTTTGTCTTGCCTGAGACATTGGCCTTTAAAGATGAAAGGCGAAAACGAGGAAATTTCGTAATTTTCGTTTTTTTTGGAGAACAAAACTTCTTAAATTTTTTTTTCATAAAAGTTGCTGTAAACCACGTGGAGGGCTTTTAGCTCCTGTAACATGTGCAATCAATTTAAACTGGAATATGTACTGCGCATATATGGCTCCAAATTTGAAAAAAAACAGCGTGTGTGTGTGTGTGTGTGTGTGTGCGCGCGTGCTGTATAGAACCACCTTTAGAGGCCATTTTTCCCCACAGAGTAGGGGTTGGCCTTTTTCGGGCACCGTGATCCCCTTTTTGAAGCAATGTTTTATGGCCAGATGCCCTTCCTGCAGCCAACCCTGTTAGTCACCTCTTGCTACACACAGGGAATTACTAGTGAACTGGTACTCAATTTGCCGACCTCGGAAGGATGACAGGCTGAGTCAACCCCCCTGGTGTTAATTCAGCGATTGACCGGGATTCGAACCCAGGATCCTCGGATCCCAAGCCGGCACCCTAACCGCTCAGCCAACACTAGGCTAATGTGCTGTATATAGAAACTATTCCATGTCGTATCCTAATTGTGTTGTGTAAACATTGTGTGACTGTTTATATGCCTTTAGGCATGCTTCTTAGGCTGTATTTATTGCTGACGTGACGTATTATAAGAACCATTTCTTAGAGTTGCACGTGTTTACCTTTCCATGCCAAACTGCTCTTGGCAAGTTTCCTGTCGGTGCCGAGTAGGAACACCATCCTTTTGATTAAAAAAAATTGCTGGGAAACTCTCTGAGATTCATCAGCTTGTGACAGATTTTGGCAGACAATTCACCTTCAGATGAAACCACACAGGTGGTTGAATGCCAGGCTTGGTCAGCTGATTAGAAAAAGTCTTGGGCCAACGACATTCCCCAGCCAACCCCATAAGAACATGGGAGTAATTGGGGCAGTTAAATAATTGGTGGTCGTAGATTTTCCTCATTCTTTTCACTGCCTCGATGTATTATTTTGTTTATATGTTGCATCGTTGTTCCTAATTACACTACTTTGTTTTTAATAGTCAAGGTTTGTGTGACTATAATATCATCTGTACACACAAAAGTTGCTAATGCACCTTCCTTGCACAATCACTTTATTCCCAAACTTGCTGTTACTTTGCAGGCAGAGAAGGTGAAGAAGAAGCGCATGTCCTTGTTTGGAACATTCTACGTGGCACACAGCTCATCGTTGGATGATGTGGATCATAAAATACTTGAGGCGAAGTTAGTAACCAACTTTGGCATGGCCTGTCTGTGGATCTTTGTTTTTAGTTAATACTACGAGGGCTAAAATAAAAATTAGGGAATATGACTTGGAAAAAGTGGGATTACTCGGATGCTGATGAGACTTTTTTTTTGATATTATTCAGCTGCATGCTATAGTGTGTTGGTGCTCATGCCAAGTTGCCCTTAGATGTGTATGAGTCACCTGCAAAGTGTGAAATGATGCTGCCGGTAAACAGGTTTTGTCACCTTTATAGTCACTCATATTCAATGTCTTCCTTCTAATAACACTGATCTCCATCCAGATTACTGCTGCAGCTCCAGACATTGTATGTCTAACAGAAAATTTCCTCCTCTCGCCAAGTGTCTCTGATTTCTGTCTCTTCGGCAATTCTCCACCATCCTGGTGGTGGTATTATTGTCCATCTGAATAACTCCACGTCTCTGGCATACCTCTGACTGCCATTGTTTCTCCACAACTACCAAATTTCCTCCTCTCAATTTGTGGTGCACTCTTCACCCAACGATGATGACTCTATATTTTCCTCTATTTCCACCAAATGGTCCTCATCTGTGGCAACTTCAACTACAATCACGCCAGCTGGCTGGGTGTTAGCTCTGCTGCAACCACCCATGAAGTTGTAGATGAGGTCTTCTGTGATTCAATGGGTCTGATGCAATCTGTAGATCTTCCAACCTGTATTTCTGTAAATGGTATGTGCTCCCTCGGCTAACTGCCAATGACTGTAATATATCTTCTCCTAAAAGGATTGAGCTGCCACTGCATGATATTGATAGTGTGGGAACATTTCCACAAAACCTAATCTTTCTCTTACGCAGTGATTTATTATGTACTATCTAGTGCTATCCCATCCCTCTTCTCCGCCCTGGTACACTGAATCCTGTGGTGATGTGGTTGTGGTCAAGCATCTTCCTTTCTCAAAATGGATGACTAACCCGACTGGAAAACTTTAGATCATTCCGTAAGGCTTGTAACAAGCGTATGTCCATCTTGAGGAGTTCCAGTCCGAACTCTCCAACCAGTCTCCTTCCTCGAAGTCCTATTGGTGCTTTGTCAAGTCCTTCTCTGGTGAAGGCTGTCTTTTCATTCCCTCATTCTCCTCTTATGAGGCATTCTTATTCTCCAAACCCTGGTGTTGGGCTAGCGGCTAGGGTGCCGGCTTAGGATCCTAGGATCCTGGGTTCGAATCGCGGTCGATCGCTGAATTAACGCCAGGGGGGTTGACTCAGCCTGTCATCCTTCCGAGGTCGGCAAATTGAGTACCAGTTCACTGGTAATTCCCTGCTTGTCGTTAAAGGCGGCAAAAAGGGTTGGCGTCAGGAAGGGCATCCGGCCGTAAAACATTGCTTCAAAAAGGGGACCAAAAAACAACAACCACTGTTCCCGAAAAAGGCCAACCCCCGCTTGCGGGGAAAAATGGCCTCTAAAGGTGGTTTTTTTTTTTTTTATTCTCCTCAAAGATCTTCATCTCAGCCAGAAGCTCCTGAGTTGACCACATAGCAAAGCTGATAAATCAGCCACAGATTGGGCATCTTTCATCATTCTATGATAAATCAGAACTACTCACGACCTATAAGGCCTTTTCTCATAGCTCGATGGAGTGCTGCGCTCCCCTATGGTCTGGCACCCGAGCATCACATCTGTCTCTCCTGCAATTTGTGAAATCCAAAGCAATCTATCTTCCATGGTGAAGCTGAAGCATGAGCCCGTTGATTTCCTCTCCAGATTTTTCATGGCAAATGCATTCCAGTAATGCCCTCCTAGTTAAACTCCTAAAATCTAGGTTCACTGCACACCTCTGCTCATTTATTCCTCTCCTCACATTTGCAGAACCTTCCCGATTTTGTTCAATCCCACTCTTACTTCCAGGACTTCAACCAGGCACTGCATGACTATCTCACATCATTCCCCATCCAAACCTGCAATCCATTCTGCTACCATTCATTCTGTACCACACTCATCCCTCTTAGTTGCAGTTTACCATGTTCCCTCCCTCATTTTTACCTCCACCAACAAAGGTGGATGGAGGTTGTTTTCACCCCTGTCTGTTTGTCTGTGAAAAAAAAATCTCAAAGTTGTGGACGGATTCGGACGAAATTTGGCCGAGATGTAGCGTATGTGATGAGAATGAAATAATTATATTTTGGCGAAGATCCGGATTCGGATCCGGCTACGAGAATTTTTTTAGTGATTCTTCACCATTGGGAAATGGGGCCAAAAACTATACAGAGCAGGCTATCTCAAAGTTGTGGACGGATTTGGACGAAACTTGGTAGACCGGTTTGGTGTCTGACAAGGACGATTCGATTTTGGTGAAGATCTGAATATGGATTTGGATATGAGAATTATTTAATTTTCTTCGTGATTCTTCACCATTGGGAGATGGGGCCAAAAACGATACATAGCAGGATATCTCAAAAAGTTATGGATGGATTTGGACGAAACTTGTTGGACATGTTGTGTGTGTGACGAGGAAGAATCAATTCAATTCTGGTGAAGATCTGGATCCGGATCCAGCTCGTATAATTTTAAAAGTGATTCTTCACCATTGAGCGATATGGCCAACCAGGCGGAGGTATGCTCTCTACTGAGTGCCGTTCTAATCCCCCATTTATTCTTTCCCTTGCTTGTTGAGTCAATATGGCCCCAATGCCAGTTTAAGTTGGTGTCCTTAACGTGTGTCTTGCTCGTGAAGGCGTGTCACTTTTCATTGGCGGACATGTAGAACAATGGATGAAATCAACAGAACGTTGATCGATGTATGCTAACTGCCATGGGAAGCAAGGTGAAGTTAAGATTACAGGCGTTAACCCTTTGTCGGAGTACGGAGGGTTAACCCCTCAAACGTCAGCTTCTCCTTGTTTCCCACTGCGGTTAGCATACCTCAATCAACCTCCTGTTGCTGTTGCTTTCATCCATCGTTCTATAACTAGACAATCGAATCATTTTAGCTGAATCGGTTCTTCTTCATGCAGATTTTCCTTGCTTATCACTCGGTCTTTACTTTTTTCAAAAACTTTAACCAAATAAGAGGCTGTTTATTAGATATTGGATTTACTTAGTCAAAATTGTTTCATGTATTAAAGCAACCTAGGTCTTTGCCTCTTTTCAACATTTTGCCTTCAGAAGGTAGAACCTTTTCTTGAGGGTAAAAACGATATCTTGTATATTTTAATTCCTACTATGACTAAATGAATGGTTTAATTTAAAAATTTAAACTAACCATAACTAGAACGGCACTCGGTAGAGCGCATAACTACACCAGGCTGAACAGTTTGTTTGTATCCTCCAGATAGGCCGGATCTGGATTCGGACATGAACCAAAATCAAATTGGCATGTTGTCACCTGACCAACTCATCCACCAAGTTTTGTCATAACCCAGCCACACCTTTTTTTAATCCCATGCTGTATATCGATTTTGGTCACATCACTCAATGGTGAAAAATCACTTGACAAATTCCAGTGTCTGGATCTTCACCACAATCGAATCAATTTGTCCTTGTCACACACACAACCTCTCTGCCAAATGTCGTCCGAATCCGTCCACAACATTGAGATATCCTGTTCAGAGACAGGTGTGAAAAACATAACCTCCGTCCACCTTTGGTGGCAGAGGTAATTATGTTATAGCAACTGACACAACTGTGAAACTTATTTATTCCACTCATAAGAAACAGGAGCTACCTCACTTGGCTCGGTCATTGACGGCTCATTTTCAAAACTATTTTGGCAGCAACTAGTATAGCTGCCTTGCACGTAAGGTTCCAACCTGTCTTGAGCACCAAGTGGTCTTCTTCCAAGACTGTGGAAGGCATTGTGTGCTTGTTTTATATAAACTGTGCCAAGACGGAGGGAGCATCAGAATGTTGGACATGAGCTTTGTTTGCTGAGAAATTATACAAGTGGATGGTGTCTTCTTCAGTTATGAATATGAAAATATACAACTACAACCACTTAATTGATGCATTTTGTACTCTGAAATGCGATACTCATGTGTGCCCATATTACGAGGAGGGCTATTTTAACAACAATAACAGTTCCTTTGTTTGAGTACGGGGCTGGCAGGATGGTTGAGAGGTACGAACACTCGCCTCTAAGATTTCTAGCCTGGGTTTGAATCTCGACCCAGCTATAAACTGTCATCCCGGTGTTTCACAGGCAGGGTGATCCGGCCCTCGGATGGATGCTAACCTGGGCGTCCTGTCTGCCGGCATTAGTTGGTGGACGTTAAAGATCCTACAGACGATGTTCTTCACGAAGTGTAGGCGAGCTATCGCCGACACCATGAAAAAAAAAATTGCAACCATAACTACTGCTGGGAAGGCAATGGCAAACCACACAGTATAACCCTTGCCAAGAAACTGCTTCGGCAGTACTGATGCTCTGTAACAGAGTATGGTACATCAGAATCAGAATTTTGGTTATGATAGACTTGCAAGTAAAATATTACATGCAACTTTAAATTTGTTTTACTATCTCTATTTCTTACACAGGAAATCTTTGGGAGAGGTTGCCAGCACATTGCGAGAACGCCTGCATAGGTGGAACTGCATAGAGCAATTTTGTGGATTTCCCATCACTACAAACCTTGGCCTGGCAGCGCTCATGGCTTCGACGGCTGAAGAAACCGGGTCCAACGCTGTTCCCCAGACCTCCATCACGCCTGGCTTTCACCATGTTTCCAGCTGGTCATCCAGTCCACCGACCTATTCATCAGATGATGGTGAAAAAGAGTTTGGTCCTCCTTCACTGGCTGTCCCCCCATCAGCACAGTGGCTTTCATCGTAAACGAAACGTGCAATTGTAGCTTGTTTGCTCCACAGACATGCCTCGTGTGCTTAGTTTGGCTATAGAGAGTAAATTCAGCATTGCGAAGAATCAGATAAACTAATTTGTATGTATTTTCAAAGCGGTGAAATTTTTTAGCGGACTTTTAAAATTCCTGCACGGGGGGGGGGGGGGGGGGCGGGGGGTGGAAACTCTTCTAAATATACAGTCACGTGAAAAAGTAAGTACACCCCATGTAAAGTTTTGACTTTTTCAACATATTTCAACATACAGTTATTTGATCTTCATTTCAACAATATTGACAGATAAAGGTGATATAATATAACAAATATCATGAAACATTTACATCTTGTAGTCCATTGTATAATTTAAATAAACATTAATGCAAATTTCGCATGTGGAAAAAGTAAGCACACCCTTGGCTCTAATAGGTGGTATTGCCTCCTTTGGCAGAAACAACCTCAAGTAGGCGTTTCTTATAACTGTCTACAAGTCTCTGACATCGACTGGGAGAAATTTTTTCCCACTCCTCCATGCAGAATTATTTCAGCTGTGCGATGTTTGAGGGGTTTCTTGCATGCACAGCTCATTTCAAATCCCCCCACAACATCTCAATGGGATTTAGATCCGGGCTTTGAATTGGCCATTCCAGAACCCTCCATTTCTTTCTTTTCAGCCATTCCTTGGTGGATTTACTGGTATGCTTAGGGTCATTGTCATGTTGCAAGGTCGACCTTCGGTTGAGCTTCAACTTTCCGACAGATGGCCTCACATTATCCTCAAGCACCCTCCGGTACAATGAAGAATTAATCGTGGATTCTATGATGGTGAGCTGCCCAGGCCCTGATGCAGCAAAGCTGCCCCAAACCATAATATTTCCACCACCATGCTTTACAGTTGGTATCAGGTTCTTGTGGTCAAATGCTGTCTTTGGTTTTCACCAAACATGTCTTCTGGTACTGTGGCCAAATAGCTCTACCTTTAACTCATCTGTCGAGAGCACGTTGTTCCAGAAGTGCTGGTCTTTGCCTCGGTGTTCATTGGCAAACTTTAGTCTTGCCTTGATGTTCTTTCTGGACAGCAAACGTTTCCTCCTGGCACACCTCCCATGTAGATCAAATTTGTGCAGCCTCTTTCTAATGGTAGACTCGTGCACTTTGACATCAACAGTGGCAAGAGCTACCTGTTGGTCCCGTGATGACATTCTGGGGTTCTTTGAGACTTCTTTCAGCATCTTGCGGTCTGCTCTTGGGCTGAACTTGCTGGGGCGGCCTGGCCTGAACAAGTTGGCAGTTGTTTGGCATCTTCTCCACTTGTAGATGATCTTCCGGACAGTCGAATGATTGATTTCAAATTGTTTGGAGATCTTTTTAAATCCCTTCCCAGACTCGTAGGCATCTGTAACCTTCTTTCTGAAGGCTTCAGAGAGCTCTTTTGATCTAGGCATGGTGATGCCGCACACTTCAACAACAAAGAGCAAACCAAACTAAATGTCTGAGGTTTAAATAAGACAGGTTCCTCCAAGATCCTCTCCAACGATGTTCTAATCATTTGCACCTGAGCTGGTGCACCTGATTCTAATTTTAGGTATTTGAAGTAGTGATAAATGTAGGGGTGTACTTACTTTTTCCACATGCGAAATTTGCATTTATGTTTATTTAAATTATACAATGGACTACAAAATGTAAATGTTTCATGATATTTGTTATATTATATCACCTGTATCTATCAATATTGTTGAAATGAAGATCAAATAGCTGTATGTTAAAATATGTTGAAAAAGTCAAAACTTTACATGGGGTGTACTTACTTTTTCACGTGACTGTAGGTGCACCAAAGGAGTGAGGTTGTCAGGATGGCCGAGAGGTGTGCCGTCCCTCAGATGGGCGTTCAACTGGTTGTCCCATTTGCGGGTATTAGTTGGTGGAGGTTAATCCCACGGTGTCCTTCGTGAAGACTAGTTATGCTGTCGCCGGAACCCTGGACAAATTCCTTCCTTGACTTCCTGTGTCGGAATGGCGTTCCATCCAGGATTGCAACCCTAGCCATATAAACCGCTTCAGCAGCACCGATGCTCTGCATGTAGGTTCATGATCTGATACACTCTGGGCCAAAAAAAAAAGAGCTAAGTCAATTTTTTCAACTTTTTTTGGTCATAACTATTTTACCCATACGTTAAAAAAACCACCAGAACATGCAGAAATAACTGTAGAAACCAATATGGAATAGCTTGTCCTTTAGCTTTCTTTAAATAATCCGGTCTTTTGGTCAAACTTTCACAAAGCTTCTTGCACCAAGAAATGTCAATATTGTCCCATTCATGTTTGACAGCTTCAAAATGTTGATCATAATTTGCAAATTTCCTTCCAATACGTTTGTGCTGAATATAGGGACAATTATTTTCTTTGGGGTTCAAATAGGGACTCCGATGATGTCCGACCAGACCAGAACACAAGTTTCAGGGGACTTTTTCTCCAACTACTTTTTGGTGTTTTTTGTCATATGGGCAGGGGCATTATCTTGTTGATAAATTACGTCTTTGCTTTTCTCTCCAAGAAACAACTTTTGGAGGCTGGGAAGTAATCCTTTAATGTTTTCTGGCATTCCTTGGCAGTAATTGACTGTTCACGCCTTATCAGCTCACCAACATTGGCAGATGAAAATGCATCCCAGACCATGATTCCACCTCCTCCATGCTTCACAGTTGTGGAAATGCACTCAGGGTTGAATCTCTCACCAGATCTGAGAAGGCAACGGTCTGGGGGCATCACTGCAAAGCTGAAGTCTTCATTCATCACTCCACAGAACTTTCAAACCAGTCTGAATCATGGTTCCCATATTTGGCCAAAAAGTGCAATCTGTCCTTAATGTTTTTCTTAGATAATAGAGGCCTCTTAGCACATCTTCTTGAGGCAAAACCAGCATCATGAAACCTTCTTGTGATCCTTCTGGAAAGTCTTGTTTTCAGCAGTTCTGAACTCCTCTGACAGTTTCCGCAGGCTTTTATTTCTTTCCTGTAGAACTAAGAACTTCAGTCGCCGGTGATCTTTACTTGTGGTGGCTCTAGGCCTGCCAAATCCCTTCTTCCTTGCAGTAGAACCAGTTTTCTGGAACTGTAGACCTATTCTGTGGTCTGCAGAGTAATGGATAGGGATGTTCTTCTTCTTGTTCAGGAGCTTGTGGATTTCAGAATATGTCTTGCCCACTTGACGAAGACTGGCAATTCCATTTTAATATCCCCATCAGCATGAAACTTCTTTCTTTGTGGGCATTTCTAAATTGAAACACAAAAACATGACCGACACTAACTGTACAAGTCATAAATTAGAGCAATTTAGGCACTACATGTGCACTAAATAGTGAAAAAAGATGACTCTTAAAAATGCAATGCAGATCTTTAAAAGTATACTTCGAACAGTAAAAAAAAATTGGAACATTTTTTTTTGTGACACAGAATAACTCAAAACAGTATCATCTTCCTTTTTTTGTGTAAAATGTTGATCTATTTTGTCTTGCCTGAGATATTGCCCTTTAAAGAAAGATTAAAGGCGAAAATACGGAAATTTTGTAATTTTCGTTTTTTTTTGAGAACAAAACTTATTTTAAAACGTTTTTTTTCAAAAAAATTGCTGGCCAATAAAAATTTCAATAAAAAGGTGCAAAATTTGAGGAAAAAAACCAAAAACATTGCCTCATCAATTTTTGCCCCAGAGTGTACAAACTTTTTTTTTTTTTGTATACTGAATCGAGGCTCGTGAAAGAGCTAACATTTCACAAACAAATCAACCAGACAAACAAAATATATAAAAAGAGGGAGCGGAAGACAAGATGGGGAGAGAAGGGGAAGCACACAAACACAACATTTGAGAGCAGGGAGATGTGTGGGAGGGAGAGGGCTTGGGGGGAGGAGGGGGTGGGAGAAGTATAAAACACAAGGACTTCCAGGACAGAAGCTGGTATTTCAAAAAAGTGGATTTGGGGTGAAATTAGCGGGGGTTGAAAAGAACAAGGTTTTGGATGGGGGAAGATAAGAGATGGTGGTGAAAAGCTGTTTTAAACACCTGGAGGGTGGAGTGGGATTGAAGAGAGTGAGGGAGTTTGTTCCAGAGGCGGGAGAAAAGAGGAGTGCAGGTGAGCAGAGAGCCTTGATTTTGGCAGTTTAACCATAAGAGGGTTGCAGGCAGATCTTGTGCGACCTGTAGGAATATTTGGGGGACAGAGCCCAGAGAGAGCTGGGGGGGGGGGGGGGCACGGCCAGAGAGGAGTCGGTAGAAGACGGAAAGACCACCAACCTGCCTGCAGTGAGTGAGTGAAAGGCCCTTGGAGTTAGCTTCATCGCGGGAGATTCCAATGATTCTGAACACTTTGGTTTCAACAGCGTGAAGACGAGCTAGGTGTGAGGCAGGAGCACCAGCCCAGAGGGGAGAGCAGTATTCCATTGAGCTGCGGATGAAAGCCTTGTATGTGGTGAGGAGCTCAGGTGTGCCAAGGAAGGACTTCGCACGATGGAGGATGCCCAGTCGGCGACTGGCTTTGGAGGCCAGATTTGAAATGTGGTTTTCCCAGGAAAGATCATGGCAGATAAAAAAATATAAAAAACCACATTTAGAGGCCATTTTTCCCTGCAAAGCGGGGGTTGGCCTTTTTCGGGGACCGTGGTTGTTGTTTTTTGGTCCCCTTTTTGAAGCAATGTTTTACGGCCGGATGAATGGAGCGACAGAGAGTAGAGTCATCAGCAAAGAGATATAGAGGATTTTCAAGAGAGTCAGAGAGATCATTGATGAAGACCAGAAAAAGCACAGGGCCCAGAACACTGCCTTGGGGAACTCCAGCCTGAACAGGAAGAGGAGATGAGAGAAACCCATTCAGGGCCACATGTTGACTACGACTAGAGAGGAAGTCCGCCCGCCATGCGTGGAGATTTCCATGGATACCAAAGGAGGAGAGTTTGGTGAGCAGAGCGGGGTGCCAGACCGTATCGAAGGCACATGATATGTCAAGGGAGACAGCTGTAATTTCCTGTTTAGCTTTGAGGACCTCCATCCATTGTTGAGAAAGCAGAAGCAGCATGTCCAGAGTCGAGTGACCAGGTCTGAAACCAAATTGATGATCAGAGATCAAGCCATTGGAGAAGAGGAAAGATTTCATATCTGAAGCAATGATGGATTCCATGACTTTGCTGATAATTGGGAGAAGGCTGATTGGTCTTTAGTTGCTAGGATCTGTTTTTGTACCTTTTTTGTGCAAAGCGGTGATGTTGGCTGATTTCCAAGCAGGTGGCAGATGACCTTGAGCAAAAGAGAGGGTGAAGAGAACAGAGAGAGGGAGTGAAAGAGCGGAAGAACAGGATTTTAGGACCCGTGGGCTGATGCCGTCAGGTCTAGTTGCAGAATCGGAGTCGAGGGTTGACAAAATTTCCACCTTGTCAGGAGGAAAGGACAGAGTCCAGGAGCAGCTGGGTATGACTGGGTACGGTGGGTACAGAGGGATGGGTTTGGGACACAAGATTTAGAGGCAAACACAGAGTTGAGGCATTCAGCTTTTTCACGTGCGGAGTCGGCCGTGCAGCCGTTTGAGGTGAGGGAGGGGATGGAGGGGGAACAAACACCAGAAACAGATTTGACCAGATGCCACCAGGAAGAGAGAGACAGATAAAAGAGTTCGGTCTTGAGAACGGAGAGATATTGTTTCCTGGCTCTCCTGAGGGTAGACACGCACTTGTTTCTGGCTTTGTGAAAAGAAATGAGATTTCCTTCCGTTGGATTTGCTTTCCAGGAGACGAAAGCAAGTTGTTTCTGGGCAACAGCCTCACCACAAGATTCCGTGTACCATGGACGGGAGTAAGGGTATGACAACTGAAGACGAGATGGGATAAATCTGTGCATGAGAGAGAGCAATTTACTTTGGAAGAATTCCCAGGATGAGTTGATGTCAGAGGCGGTAGAGATGGGAGACCAGTCCAGATGATTGATGGCTGCTTGAAGACCGTGCCAGTTGGCCTGAGTGAAATGCCAGACTCGTTGACGCTGAGGAGGCTCTCTGAGAATAGTCAGAGAGATTCCCACTTTAACAAGCACATGATCAGATGAGCCTCTGTAACCTTCTTTCTGAAGGCCTCAGAGAGCTCTTTTGATCGAGGCATGGTGATGCCGCACACTTCAACAACAAAGAGCAAACCAAACGAAATGTCTGAGATTTGAATAAGACAGGTTCCTCCAAGATCTTCTAACGATGTTCTAATCATTTGCACCTGAGTTGGTGCAGCTGATTCTAATTTTAGGTATTTGAAGTTGTGATAAATGTCGGGGTGTACTTACTTTTTCCACATGCGAAATTTGCATTTGTTTATTTAAATTATACAATGGACTACAAAATGTAAATGTTTCATGATATTTGTTATATTATATCACCTTTATCTATAAATATTGTTGAAATGAAGATCAAATAACTATGTTGAAATATGTTGAAAAAGTCAAAACTTTACATGGGGTGTACTTACTTTTTCACGTGACTGTATATATATTATTTTTTAGTGATACATTAACCCATGAGCTGTTATAAAGCGATCTGTATCTCCATGTCCACCCTATTCTCAGCTGGTTGTCCTGACACGTCCATGATGCACAATCCTTTGGGCAGTGGCTCTGTTTACTCTTTGAGGTCAGTGGCCACTTCTTCAGCCTTTGGCACAATGGATGGAGAAATCTCACCGAGCCATCTGGCTGCCTCCAAATCACGCTCACGGCTAGCTCATCCTGTTGTGGACGATGGAGTGATCTACTTTTATTCTAACAAGTGTGTGCACAGCTTCCTTTGAATAAGGCTTTCTGCCGACCTAACCGAACATCTTGGCTTCCTCTCTCCCTTTTCTTCATTGAAATGCAACATCGTGCATGCGCCACATTCTCTTACCGTTTCAACCTGCACCTCTTGCTCTAATCAGCTCTAATCCACACCAAAATGCCTTCCCTCTCCTCTTTATTTAGATGTTTTTTGCATTTAAATGCAACGTAGGAATCCAGGTTGCGGTGCCGAGCGAATGATCCTATTGAGCATTGCATGGCTCGGTTAATATTTCGGTGAAGAGGTAGTGGGTATTGGTGACCAATGGTAATTCCAATGTGACCTGTTGGATCATTATGCTAATGCCTTGTGGAGTTTGGCTTTAGGTGTTAAAAAACAACTACCTCTGGTAGTTCAAGTGAGGCTGGGTATCCATTCCAAAATCCTCAGTTTGAGGCCTGCTCCAAACTGGGAGGGGAAGTTTTGTATAATAATTTTATCATCCTGATCATGTCACTTTCGCACTTGTTTTTCTTGCTTTTGTTATTATTTTTCTCCTAAAGCCCATCGGTCTTCTTACATTGGTTTAATAAATCAATTTATCTTGGAACCTGCCACCTTCTCCCCCAACAGTGATGACGTGACCATTTCAAGTGAAGACAACACCTCCCTCCAACAGTTTCCTTCTGCTGCCGTGCCTGAGCCCGATTCCGAGTCCGTTTTGATGTCCTACACAGACAAGATTTGTACAACTACTGGAAATGGCACCCCTGCTGAAAGCGGCTCCAGTGGTGGAACTAGTAACGGATCAATGAACCCGTTGACTGTGCGCTCCAACACGTTGCCCTCGATGACGAGGGAGCAGAATGGTGTGTCAAGAATGTCGGTGGTTGTACGGAGCATATCTGGCGAATCTCCGTTGTCATTTAAACAACATAGTGAAGACAACAAGTTGGGTGACAGCAACCCACATTTGGATAAGCGCAGCAATGGTGCCACGCCGAGCATCGCCTTGGCAATGGCGACCGCAAGTGCAGGAGCACCACCCGATGTGATTCGCAAGTCGCCGGCTGCTTACGACGATGGGACTTCGACCAGCGAGGAATCGGAGCCATCAGGGATACGTTCCATTCGCAGCAAGATCCACAAGATTATCCGGAAGAAGAAATGAGGCCAGCCTGACTTGCCTGATTGACAATAAATGTGACTCCCTGGTCGCACAATCACACAATGACTCCGATCATCTGAATGGCTGCCGGTCCCTTAGGGTCTAGTAACGGTGTTTTGCTCTTCATTTTTGTTCTGAGCAGCAAATTGATGCTGCCGAGGATATCGCCGCAAACGCAGTGGCTCCTTGGTAAATGGGTCAAAATCCCACATGTTGCGATCGTATTTTGTCTTCCAGTTGAATTTGGAGCGAGGATTTGATTTCCCTTTCCATCTGTCAGTATAATTTGACTGTGGTTCAAGTTTATTTTGTGTAATAGCTAATCTTAATGGTCTCAGATATGTGATTACAGGTTGATGTCTCAAAACACCTTTTCATATTCCATTAAAAAAAAAAATTACCTGCAAGTTACTTAACCACATCATTAAAGGCACAGGAAGCCGGGGATTAAAACACGATGGTGGAGTTTACTTGTTAACCCCACTTGAAGAGCTGTTTGCAATAACATCCTCCTTTGGTCTTATTTATACTTTCTCCGTCCAAGTTCTTCACTTTAAGTAGATCTACAAACTGTTTACTTTTCCACGAGTGTGCAAAACCTTTTGGGTCATCCTTCCCACCAGTTTAGCCGAATCGTATGATGGGAAGAGGAAGAAGGTGGTTGGATGAAAGAGGAGTCTGTGCGGGAGGAGACTGCGAAGAAGCAAAGTATGCTTTTGAAAGGTTGTTCTTATCCTTCTGTTATTTTTATTCTTAGCTTTTGTGAATTTTTTTAAATGTTGCTTCCCATCCCCAACCCCTGGCCCCAACCCCTCAATTTAGGAATGTTTTACATCTGTGAAATGTCTCCTTCTCTGAAGCTTTATTACTGCTTGGTCGGTTCCGTTGCGAGTCCCACATCGAGGGTAGTGAGATAATCGACGACTATCGCATCGCCGGCCTGTTTACATGTGCACCGTTTTACAATTGATCGATGTGGGTACTCGGAGAGGTAACTACCGAATGTTGCGGACAAGTTTAACCACATTTTTATTTTTTAGTCTCCATCATTTGTTTCGGCAAGGAATGTATGCTTTTTTTTTTTGTGTTTTATATGGTACGCTCAGTGACATCTTTACAATACTCTACGGTTTACAGGGTTGGGGTCTTATTATACTGACAGCCATGCAGTGAGCACTCAGCTATTCCTCCATCCGCTTATGGTGTGATGGTTGCTCGTTCATGTTGCAATGTGGAGACTTTTGCGGTTTCCTGTTGCCCGATGCAAACTTCCTTTGAACTGTAAAAAAAAATAAAAAAAATAAGGGAGTTACTTTTACATCTTTGCAGCAATGAAGGACTTCCTTTGCTATGCTCACCCTCAACCTTTCCAAAAATTGGAGGATGTTTCTTGTGGATGCTGTCAAACCAAACTGGATCATCAAAAGTTTGAAGAATGGCAGTGCATGAGGCAGCCCCGATCACAACTGACGTCGACCTTCCGTGTAGTGTTGCAACTGGCCATCTCGAGAACCCCCTCCAGCACAAACAATCGCGCTGCCTTTTCTGATGTTTCTTCGCATGTTTCCAAAGACTATGCAAAAAATGATCCAGCGCTTTTGCTGTTTCGTTCCATCAATTTGTCTCCTCTTTACTATCAGTATGCATGTCTGTCTAATTCCTCCTGTTTATAAAAAAAAAGTACATGAGATGTATATTTTGGAAGAATGGTTTGGCTTTTGCACTCGAAGGTCCGGCTGTTTTGCTGCAGGTTCGGGTCGGTCGTCCATAAAGGAACTTGAATAATATTATTATTATTTTTTGGGGGTGACTGGTAATTTCTGTAGCCGTTCGGTCATTGAATCCGTCTGCCTTCTGGTCAATGATATAGCTAAAGCATGTGGGAGGAAACATTAGATCCAGGCAACATTTACAAACGATGGCTTTATACAAGCAACGTGTGTATAATACAAGCATACACATTGCACAACCCATGTACAGAAGCTTCAAGATGGCTACATTGTAATAGCCAAAGGCAGAGGGGTCGAGCAGAGCCGGGGGATATTCAAAAAGAAATAAAAGAAAAAGACCACCTGCTTCATCTGCCAACTGGAGTGTTTTTGCCCAAGTAACCAATACTTGTATTGCTTTAGCCGCGTCTTCGTTCCCATATTAAATTTCCTTAAGGGATCCCATGTTGTGCAAACTGTGGAATTGAAATGCTAACAATTTAAAATTTCAGCCAGAAAATACATTGCACTTTGGCTAGCACCAGAACTTCATTTTGAAAACCCAAGTCCTCTCCAAACTCGGTTAAAAAACAACAAATAATACTTTCCAAGCAATAAATAATGCATTAGTCTCATTTGCCAAAAATAAGCCTTTACGAGCCATTAAATTGCTGGTCAAACATCTCGCTGGAGTATCATGGTAAACTCTACTCTGTGTGCTTACCTGTACAATGGGAGGTAACGGTGTGTAATTCCACTTTTCACGGCCACGTAGGACAGGTGGCCGCACAAGCTAGTCTGCGTAATTGTCGTCTGACCAAATAAAAACGGACAAATTAGAGAACACCAACAACCAAAAAAAAACCCCAATGAGGGAGAGCATGCAAGATTGTTATAAATACTGAAAACATGGCGGTTTCCAAGCAACAGTCGTGCCTGCACTAAGCAAGCAAACGTGGTGAGGTTAAGCTCCAATGGTTAAAGGTCGTGATATTTTCAGCTCTGATTCGCATGTGGGTTAAATGTCAAATCGAGTGTTTGGTTTGGGTGGGTTTACAGTTAATGAGGGTTCTGTGGTCGACTGGTTCCGCTTCCTGGGCGCCATTTTGCATCGGCAAATCACGAGGAGCTTTGTATCTGACCTTTCCTTTGTACTTGTAACTAAGTTTATACGGTATATATTTCACAAAAACCAACATCACTTAAAAAAGGAATTCTACAGCTTTAGGACGCACTCGACCCATTGGAGTGAAATAATTTGATTTATGCGTCGAATGCAGAGTTCTTTAGGACGTGTACTTTGCCTGTACAGGACATCAATCTTAAAAGCCTCAGTTGGCCGAAACCTAATTTTCCCCCAAGTTGCACTTTCACACAGATGTTCTTACGAGGTAACGTCACCATAACGTACAGGCGCACGACAAGCTTGATGTTCTTTTTGATTATGTCATTTTCAATGATTCAACTCTTCCACCCCTTTTTCTTATCTGTCTTGCCACCATGTTTTCAGATTAAATGTACATCCATCACTCTGCCTTTTGTTGCCAAGAGTGCCAGCCAAATTTAAACCACCCTTATTTTCTATCTGTTCCCAGCTTTGGGTAAACGCCATTAGCATTGGGAACCTGATTCCATTAGATTGTCTTCCTAGTATGCTCCATGGACTGTGGCACTCCAGATTGGTTCAAGCCATGGCCTGTGTGGCACTCCAAATTGGTCGAAGCCATGGCCTGTGTGTGGCACTCCAAATGGGTCGAAGCCATGGCCTGTGTGTGGCAATCCAAATTGGTCAAAATCATGGCCTGTGTGTGGCAATCCAAATTGGTCAAAATCATGGCCTGTGTGTGGCAATCCGAATTGGTCAAAATCATGGCTTGTGTGGCAATCCGAATTGGTCAAAATCATGGCTTGTGTGGCAATCCGAATTGGTCAAAATCATGGCCTGTGTGTATCAATCCAAATTGGTCAAAATCATGGCCTGTATGGCAATCCAAATTGGTCAAAATCATGGCCTGTGTGGCAATCCAAATTGGTCAAAATCATGGCCTGTGTGGCAATCCGAAATGGTCAAAATCATGGCCTGTGTGGCAATCCGAATTGGTCAAAATCATGGCTTGTGTGGCAATCCGAATTGGTCAAAATCATGGCTTGTGTGGCAATCCGAATTGGTCAAAATCATGGCCTGTGTGTATCAATCCAAATTGGTCAAAATCATGGCCTGTATGGCAATCCAAATTGGTCAAAATCATGGCCTGTGTGGCAATCCAAATTGGTCAAAATCATGGCCTGTGTGGCAATCCAAATTGGTCAAAATCATGGCCTGTGTGGCAATCCGAAATGGTCAAAATCATGGCCTGTGTGGCAATCCGAATTGGTCAAAATCATGGCCTGTGTGTGGCAATCCGAATTGGTCAAAATCATGGCCTGTGTGTGGCAATCCGAATTGGTCAAAATCATGGCTTGTGTGGCAATCCGAATTGGTCAAAATAATGGCCTGTGTGGCAATCCCAATTGGTCAATCATGGCCTGTGTGGCAATCCCAATTGGTCAATCATAGCCTGTGTGGCAATCCGAATTGGTCAAAATCATGGCCTGTGTGGCAATCCGAATTGGTCGAAGCCATGGCCTGTATGTGGCAATCCGAATTGGTCAAAATCATGGCCTATGTGTGGCAATCCAAATTGGTTGAAGCCATGGCCTGTGTGTGGCAATCCGAATTGATCGAAGCCATGACTTCTGTGTGGCAATCCCAATTGGTCAAAATCATGGCCTGTGTGTGGCAATCCGAATTGGTCGAACCCATGACCTGTGTGTGTGGCAATCCCAATTGGTCAAAATCATGGCCTGTGTGTGGCAATCCCAATTGGTCAAAATCATGGTCTGTGTGGCAATCCCAATTGGTCAAAATCATGGCAACTCGTGTATGGAGTGTTACATCTCCACCAGTAAGCTCGCACAATGTCCTTCATGGTTCTTGTGGCCTCTTAAATCAGAATCGAGCCTGAACTTAATTCCAGCTTTACCTGGTTTTGGCACAATCATTTTTTCAGAAATCGTCAGTGGTGACGTCATGCATGACCAAATTGCATGCGCATATTCAGCGGTACATATTCCTGCGATAGTGTCTCGCCTGTGAGCTCGCCTCCTTAACCGCACACGTGATGACGTTCACTGGAGCCATTTCAGGTCACAAATCCAATAGCCAAACTCAAATTATAAAGAGCTTTGAAAAATATAGATTATATACAAGGCAAGGCAAGCCTCCAACAGCAACTTCACCATTTGTTTCTAATCTAGGAAGTTACTGATTCAGAAGTCAAGCAGTCGATTTACATTGTCATATCAGTTGTTCAAGGAACATTAACTGCATTTTTTAATGCAGCAGGAAAGTTTGGATTTTATCCTCAAACCGATCCGTGTGATAGAAGGCACTTTTGGGTACTGTAATGGCTTCAAGTAGTGCGCAAAACAGAGGTTGGCAGGATAGCCGAGATGCCCGAGAGGTATGCACACATCTCAAAGCTGCCTAGCTTGGGTTCGAATCCTGACGCAGCTGTTAACCATTGCCCTGGTGTTTCATAGGCAGGGTTATTCATCAATGTGTATGTCGTCCCTCCGTTGGACGTTAAACAGGCATCCCGTGGGTCGGCATTAGATATTGGATGTTAAAGATCTCATGGAGTCCTTCACTAAGAGTAGGGAGTAGGCAAGCTATCTTCGGCACCATTAACCAATTACAAATTCCTGCCCTAACCAGCAGAGGGCACTGCATCAGCAACACAGCTGCCTTCACCCATCACTTCTCCTTCACCTCTCCTCAGTTAATTGCACTGCTTTTAGAAAGTCTACACCCCATTTCAAAATTTTCACCTTTTGTTGCCACCTTTATTTACACATCGTAACCCACAACTTCCAAATGAAAAACAAATTTTACAAATTTCAGAAAATTAATTAAAAATACAAAACCACAATATCTTGGTTGGTATTTCAGAATAAAATCAGCTGTTCCTGTGGGTTTCCTCTGCTGGGTTGTGCATTTCACAGCAATGACTCAACTATCAGCACCAAGGAGCTTTCAAATGACCTGTGGGATAAAGTTGTGGAAATGCACAGATCAGGGGATGGGTATAAAAATATTTCAAAGGCCTTGATTATCCTTTTGAGCACAGTCAAGACAATCATGAAGAAGTGGAAGGTGTATGGTACCACCAAGACCATGCCTATATTAGGCCGTCCCTTTAAACTGGATGACCAAGCAAGGAGAAGACTGATCAGAGAGGCCTCCAAGAGGCCAATGGCAACTTTGAAAAGGCTACCGGCCTTTATGGCAAAGACTGGTCACTGTGCATGAGACAACAATATCCCAAGCACTGCACAAGTTTGTCCTGTACGGTAGGATGGCAAGAAGGAAGCCATTACTCAAAAAAGCCCACCTTGAGTCCAATTTGAGGTATGCAGAAAAACACTCCGGAGATTCTGAAGCCATGTGGCAAAAAGTTTTGTGGCCCGATTTTGGTTTTGCATTGCAAGGAGCAAGGAGTGCTTGTATAAAGCCATTGTCTGTATTCCAAGATGGAACGTTTTGGCCGAAATGCAAAATGTTATTTTTGGTACAAACCCAACACAGCACATCACCCAAAGAACATCTCTTCTGTGAAGCATGGTGGCAGCAGCATCATGTTATGGGGATGTTTCTCATCAGCAGAGACTGGACCACTTGTCAGGATAGAAGGGAGAATGGATGGAGCAAAATACAGAAAAATCCCAGAGGAAAACTTGCTACCCTCTGCAAGAAAGCTGAAATTGGGACGGAAGTTCACCCTTCAGCAGGACTATGACCCGAAGCACACAGCCAAAGCTAAAATGGAGTGGATAAAGAACAAAAATATAAATGTCCTTGAGTGGCCCAGTCAGAGCCTCGACCTAAATCCAATCGAAAATCTGTGGCATGACTTGAAGATTGCTGTCCATCAACGCTCCCCATGCAACTTGACTGACCTGGAACAGTTTTGTACAGAAGAATGGGAAAATATTGCCCAATCAAGGTGTGCAAAGTTGGTAGAGACCTATCCCAACAGACTCACAGCTGTAATGCTGTCAAAGGTGCTTCCACCAAGTATTAACTCAGGGGGGTGAACACTTATCCAACCAGGATATTGTAGTTTTGTATTTTTTATTAATTTTCTGAAAATTGTAGAATTTGTTTTTTATTTCAAAGTTGTGTGTTACGATGTGTAAATAAAAGGGGGGAAAGTCTGATTTAAAGCAATTTAATTCCAGACTATAAGGCAACAAATGGTGAACATTTTGAAAGGGGGTGTAGACTTTCTATGGGCACTGTATGCTACTCAGTTGTGTGCTACATATGGAAGAAGAGGTGTATAAAACAGCTCAAACACTGGCTTTCATCAATGTCAATAGTCTTGATTCATCAATCTCATTAAGAAATATCCAGGCAATTTTAAAAGCTGCTCATCCCATAACTAATACTTGGCATCTGATAATTATGTCAAATGCCACCAACACCATTCTCAAACACTCCTGTATCCCCCTACCCCCTTTCCCCCCAAAAGACCAAGGAGCAAAAATACAAATGAGCAGGATAAATAGGAAATAGTCAGCCAATGCTCACTGGCAATGTCTTACCACTCACTTGTCCCCTCTCCCACCCCTTATCGAAATAAACATAAACGCGTGCTTTAATAAAAGTGCAACTGGGGCTGGTTAACCCTCATTAAATAGATAAACGCGGTCAACTTTCCTTGGGTGTTAAAACTTAACCAGCGTCGACTTTGATCATCTATTTCATTAAACGTAGCATTGCTGTCACTTCGACATTCAAATTTTGGTGCTTGAAGGTTAATAAAAGAAGGAAAATTTAAATCGAGCAAAAATGCAAACTCTCCAGCTCTGAATCCATTTCTCAAGGCAGATAGATGTAAATGGCTATATTCTGCTACAATTATGTGGCTTGTGAATGAAGGTACTGTAGCAAAATATATGTGGGGCACCTTTCTCACCACCCACAATATTTTACAAGGGTGTCTCCATCTTAAATACAGACGGAGTTGTGTCCAATGGCATCCTCACGGTATGCTTGAGAATGGCACGAGGATTAGGGCCGAGGAAATCGATCTGGCTTTGCCGAACTGGTCCCTTCTCACCGTGGCTGCCTGACCCATGTACGCCCAGTACAACTTTACCAAGTTTGGGGTTTGTCACTATTCCATTTCGTTTATGTGACACATGCTGCGAGACCAGACGAGTTTTGATTACGGAATGGGTGGGGGGCTTCCGAGGTGGGGAGGTTGCAGGCGGTGAGGCGGGAGGTGAAGTGTGCTGTGAGGCTGACAAAGAAGCTTGGCTGCGACTACGTGGCAATGAGTGTTGGGCAATCTGCGCTGCAAAGCCCAAAGCATCAAATGGCACTGTTTGTGCTGTGCCCCCTGAAAGGCTCGTGGACAACGACGAAGTTGTTGTTTGCCTAGAGGCGTTAGAACTAGACTGCAATGTTTGAACACCGCTTCCTGGAATGGAACCTGGAATACTACTGCTGCCTAATTTTCCCTTGGCAATATGGCCCTGCTGCTCAGGACATGATGTGTCAAAACCTTTCCGATGGTAAAATACACCCCCGCCACCACTATCCGAGCTTGTCGAGGTTAATGTTGATGAAGGGGTTTTGGTGGCTTGAGCTGTATTATTTGTTGGTGGAAGAGCCAATAATGCAGCTGATCCAATTGAACTGGTGGTTGCAGTATTAAGTCCAATGACTGAGTGTATCTCCGCAGTCCATTTTGAAGAACCACCTGCTGCTGTTTCCAACATTCGAACAATTTTCAAATGCCCACCCCTTGCTGCCACCCTGGTGGGCGTCCTTCCGAGAGCATCTGCCCGTTCCGGTGTGGCTCCATGGGCAAGCAGCAGCCTGACTACCTCGACGTGTCCTTCCTGGGCAGCTACAGCTAATGGTGTAGCGCCCTGACTGCAAGCCTGGTCAGCAGTGGCTCCTGCTGAGAGAAGGAGGGAAACCAGATCAACATGTCCTCGCCAAGCTGCTGACTGCAGGGGTGTTCGATTCTCTTTGTCTGGTGCATCTGGGTTTGCTCCTTTGGCTAAAAGTAGCGCTGCCATGTCTCGATGGCCCATCCAACAGGCTGCATGTAAAGCAGTTCGTCCATCCGCATCTCTGCCATCTACTTCTGCTCTTCGATCTAACAGAAGATTGGCCATGGGCATTTTATCAGTAAGAGCGAGAAGGTAGAGAGTGGGACGGCCATCTGAATCCTAGGGATAGAAGGTGGGTGGAAGGACAGGCGTGGGTCTATATAAAGAGGGGTAGAGGTGAAAAATGAAATATGCAAGCTGAAAATTGGTTCACCAAGGACAATATGAGAAAGTGTAACATACCTTGGCATTGACATCTGCTCCATGATCAAGCAAGACCTCGACACCATCACGGTGATTTTCCAGAGCAGCTACCCGCAGTGGGCTACGACCATCAAATCCAGGCCTGTCAACAGCTGCCCCTTTGTGGAGCAGTAGACGGACACATGTTGCATGACCTTCCAGTGCAGCTAGGACAAGAGGACCGCGCCCAACATTGTCCCTTTCATCTGGACAAGCACTGTGGTCTAAAAGCACTTCACATGCGTCTTTATGGCCACCAGCAGCTGCATGATGCAAAGGTGTCCACCCGAGATCATCTCTATGGCTCTCATCTAAACCTCGGTCAAGAAGGAGGCGGACAACTGAAGCTGACCCACCTGCTGCTGCCACTCCAAGTGCCGTACGCCCCTCTCCATCGATGGCATCCACCGCTGCCCCCCAGAAAAGCAATGTCGAGACTGCCTTCGCTCGGCCAGCTGCAGAGGCAGCAAGGAGGGGTGTTCTATGGGCTCCATCCACGAGATCAGCATCTGCTCCTCCCTCAAGCAGTAGCTCAACAATGTCTGCCCGTCCCTCGTAAGCTGCTACAATGAGAGGGGTGAGCCCATCTGAGTCTCGACTGTTCACCATGGCTCTTCGCTCAAGCAGCAGAGCAGTCACAGCAGCATGTCCACGTGAAGCCGGGACGCAGAGTGCAGCTACAGCCAAAGCTGTTCGTCCATCTGAATCGGCATGGTTAATATTTGCCCCCCTTTCTAACAGGTGCCTGGCAATTTCTGCGTGACCCATATACGCTGCAGCAAGGAGTGGTGTTCGACCTGCTAAGTCTTCTTTGTCTGCCTTGGCTCCTTTGTCAAGCAAGTCAACAACAATACCCTCGTGGCCACCCCAAGCTGCTGCTCGTAAAGCTGTGCGTCCTTCCAAATCTGGCCTGTCTACCTCGGCCCCAGCTGCAAGTAGTGCTGCCACTGTTTCTCTGTGCCCACCCCATGCAGCTGAACGTAAGGGTGTCCATCCTTCAGCATCCACTCTATCTACTTCGGCTCCAAGACGGAGAAGGAGTGGGACAACACCAAGATGTCCGTGACGTGCTGCCAGGTTCAGTGGTGTCCGGCCGCAATTATCCACTACTTCTATATCAGCTCCAAGTGATGCCAGGACAGCCACCTTATCAGAATCACCATTGGCTGCTGATACGGCGAGTAAAGTTCGTCTTTCATCATCACGTTGATCTAGAGATTCCCTAAGGGTATCTCTTGCTGGATTTTCAGTTGCATGTCTTGATTTCAGAGTCTTTTCATTTTCATGTCGTGTTGCCAACCTTTGAAGTTCAGATTGTGAGCAACAGTCAAATGGCTTGGCACGCCAAGTAACACACAGTGCTAACTGCACAGGTGGTAACCTTAAATTGGCATGAGCAAGGTGGTGTGCCAAGTCGTGTGAGTCTTGAGGTGAAAGATCCCCCCCGGACCGACAAAGTTGTGCAACAGCAAGCATCGCATGACCTTCTGCGGATGAGCAAAGGTACCGCTGTGTACAGTGTTTGACATCCAAAAGCCATGCTGCAAAGCTGGAATGAAAAAGGACCAAACGACATGGTGAAGACGATGTTGAGGCTTCCTTTGGAGTTTCAACAGGTATCAAAATCCGTGAAAGTACTGCCAAACGCCGTTCAAAGTCATCTGCAGAGATATTCGAATTTCGAGCCATAATAGCAAATTGCAATTCTGTTGCAGAGAGTGGGCGACGAGCAGCAAGGGCAGCATTGAGTAGTGGTTGCAACCTGGCAAAGCCGCGACGGGCAAACACCCTTTGGCAAAGCCATAGGTAAAGGCCATTGAGCGTGCCTGGAATTTCCCTGACTTCCCTGAGTGATGCTGATCCTTCCGCAGCCCCGTCAAGGACTCGCTCAAGGTACAGGAAGCATCCGTCACTTTTGATGTGTAGGTGATTCAGCATCTGGGCTGTCTGCGGGGTCAGCTGCCGACGCAGTGCTGCCGAGATATCCAAACGTGCTAGAATGTAGCGTTGTACATCTTTAAGCACAGCTGAGCGCCTCAGATCATCCAGAATGACACGGCGATAGCCTAAAACAAAGAGAGATGGAACACTAAATTCGTGCATTGCAGATGGGAAGTGTTTCGGCAGCCTGGCCCCATTATTACCACAACCAAGCATCAATTGCATTCCAAGTCTGCAGTATTTTTGCAATTAAACTGCTCAAAATGAAAAGTTTTTTTTTTGATGATCATAATAATAATAATGTTAACCTCTTCCCATTATAAAGTTCAACTGGCGCACTCTCTTTCGAACGTCCAACCTGTGTTCGATTCTTGACCCAGCTAGAAACTACCACCCCAGTGTTTCGCCGGCAGGGCAATGCTGTGCACGCCATCCTTTGGGAGGACGTTGAGCAGGACGACGTGTATGCTCACACTGATCGTTGGTGGATGGCTGCTTTCACGAAGCGTGGGTAAGTGATCTCTGGCATCGAATAAAGTACAAACTTCTGTGATAACAGACTGCTGGGCACGCAAGGACAAACCACCCAACACATCCCTTGCCAAGAGACTGATTCAGCGACACCGACGCTCTGTCACGAGCATGGTAGAGTGATAATGATTGTTTGATCTGTCATCCAACATTTTTTTTTTAACTTGAAAAATAACTTTGGTAGAAAAAAAGAGACGGGGCTTCTACAATTTGTTTTGGCAAGACTAACAAATTTAAATAATTTATTTCAGAAAGTACTGTTCCTCTTTTTCCCCACCTGTGGAATCAACTAACACATTAATTCTCTTCAATCTCATTCTTCCCTCCAGTTTTTCATGACAGCTGTTCACTACCAGCTCAGATCATCCACCATCCAAAACCAGGACGTTTCCTACCCCCGTTAACACTCACACCCTCAAGCCGACCCCCTCAAAAATGTGCAGTTTTTCCCTCCTGAAGAGTTTGCTTCTGTATTCATATTGTCCACCCCATGTGTCCTCTCCTATTCCTCATTCCTCCCAACACCCATTATTTATCGAAGTCTCCCTCTATTGTGTCCTTCAACCCTGCTGTTGGTGTTTCTTCCCTCTCTCTCTGTACTGTTCCTTTTGTTCTGATGTGTCCTGATCCATTCAGTATCCATGCTCTTCCATGAGCCTTACCTACACTGTATATACAAAAAAATCATCACATTAACCAAATTAACCTTGTACAAAGTCAAACATTCTGTTTTTACCTCCGACACCAAAGGTGGACAGGGGTTATGTTTTCACCCCTGTCTGTCTGTGAGCAGGATATCTCAAAGTTATGGGTGGATTCAACCGAAATTTGGTGGACAGGTTGGTTGTGTGACAATGACGACTCGATTCGATTGTGGTGAAGATCCAGATCCGGATACAATATTTTAAAGTGATTCTTCACCATTGATATATGGGGCCAACAACGATAGAGCACGATATCTCACATCATAATTATCTTGTGATACATCACAAGTTACAGACGGATTATAACAAAACTCAAAACTTGGTGGATCAGTTGGTCAGGTGACCAGAACAAGCGATTAGATTTTGGTTCAGGTCCGAATCCAGATCGATACAAAATGTAAACTGTTCAGCCTGCCGAAGGTATACACTCTACCAGGTACTGTCCTAGTTATACTTGTGTTGCAAAGATGGTTTTTTTCTGGTCCATCACTACCCCAACATCAGGATGCTCACTCTGTCCATTCTTCGTCCTAATGCTGTTTTACAATTTATCTACCCGCTTTTTACTTCCAAAGGGATTTGGGGAAGGTGGGGTTAATGGCCTAGGTCGTGGTGGCACTGACAGAGCTGCATTTTTATACTTAATATTGTCACTACAATTTGAATTAAACAATCACATTGTATTTGTTGTCTGTTCGATCCCATTCTTCCCTCCAGGGCTTTGAGACAGCTGCTCACTACTACCTCAGGGCACCCACCCCCCACCTTCCTCATTATCTCTTCTACCCCAAATGACCCTATTCCCAAACACTCCCTATCCCAGGTTATTGTGATTTCCCCCTATCCCTCACCTCTTTTTGTTTGTTATTTTTGGATTGATTTGTTCCTTTTCTGTTTCATCCCCGCTTTCCCCTTCCTCGTGTTCCATTCAGCTTGTGTGCAGCTTGTTCACCCCCCCCCCCCCCCCATGTGTCCTTCTCCCCCTCCCCTTGATCTCACTCTCAATTCGACTCGGCTGTTGGTGTTTCCCCCATTCCATCTTGTTTCCTGATCCGTTGTGCTTTAGCTTTTCCATGAGGCTCAATCATGTATAAATTTTATTAGCCGCTTGTATTAGGCTACAGACTTACTGATTGATCAAGCCTCTCATTTGAAATAGTTTGGAATCCCTCCTCCACTCCACAAATGGTTGGCCTCATACTCCCCTCCACCCATTCCCCTCCCCACCCATGGTCCCCAGCTGACAGCTGCCATGAAACACAAGCCAAAGAGTCACCATCTTTCGGAACTAAAATTCCTCTCAAGGCTCAATATCCGTGAATGTACGCACGCCACACTACATGTCGCACGCATTGCTCTTCCGAATACCAAGTCTGCCTTGCTCCCCTACAAATACCTTCACCAAAGCAGTATTTGCAGCAAGTCGACCGGTCACCCCGGTTGTTTTCAGATGCAATCTGGCTGGTTTGGACTCACTAAAATTTTGCTTGTAATTGCTTGGATGCAGCACACCCATCCCACCCGATGCGACACCTTGTGATCGGCTGCTGTTCATTGTAGCACATGAAGTAGCACGTTGCTTTAATTTGCAGCTACTGTACACTATGTGCAGGTCCTGTGGCTCGGAAAGAGCTGACAGTGTGAAAGCTGAAAGAGGTAAGAGGAAGGGGGTGGAGTAAGAAGAACAAGAGTATACAAGTATGATTTGGGTGAGGGGTTGGAGGTTGGGTGCAGTGGCGATAGAAATGGGAAAAGGAGGAAGAAAAATGTCAGTGACAAAAGCAGGCAAGAGGAAGTACTCGGTTACAAAAACGTGTGGGGTGGGGGGAGGGGTGACGGGGAGAAGTTGAAATGATAGAAAATATGCCAGAGGGAGGAGGAATTGTTAAGAGGAGGAAGGGGACCGAGGGGGTGGAGGGAGCGGATGGAAAAGTGCGAGCTAGAGCTAACCCATATGTTTGTGGAATTTTTCTTCCAATCGTGGCCAAATTCACATGCAGCACCCGGGAACTCAAGTTGAGTTTCATTCTGGTATGGAGGCCCACTAAAGCTCCCACCGACACGACCAACAACAGATGATGGGTCAAATTTTTCGATTTGTTTGCGGTCGGTCGACCACCAGCGAACCGAAATATTAACTTTATGATACATGAAGTTTCTGGCGGTATTACTCGGTGCTCAGGTCATTGGCAAGTCCTTGTGAAGCTTTTCTACCCTTTGCCAGGAGGATTGAATAACAACTGTTAAATTCATTATCATGTGGCCTGTCACACACTGGCTTTGATGATAAAATACATTCTGAAGGATTATCGTTTTCTCTCTATTGTAGGAACAGCGTCGACATCACATAAAATGATTCGGCTATAGCAGAAGCTGGAAATACTGCAGGCATTTTTCTCACATTTCAAATGTTGGCGATGGAAGAACAACCTTTTTTTTTTAATCATAGCTCCTTTCACAAAGGAATGTTTTGCCACAAGGTGGAAAATAAGAAGAAGAGGAGGAAAACATATTCTCCAGTGGATCACTATGATGATGCAGGATGTAAACTACCTTTCACGTACTGGGTGCTGCATCTCAGAGCAAACAGCCCTTCAAATAAGACATTAAGTCTCGTCAGCTATATACTTATTGTATATGCAAAAAATAACCAACCTGTGCACTGGTGGTTAAAAGATGCTCCGTAGCATCAATATACAAGTTACACTGGCGAGAAGTCACTGGCATGCTATTGCAAATCTGCGTGCTTCCCGCCTAAAGAAAAGTTGAAAGATGGCAAAAGGTTCCACCAGGATTGACCCAATATCAAAGTTTGAGTTAATATTTGCATCCCGTTTTGACCTCTGTGACCCCAAGTCTCTACCACCGGGGGCATGAACTAGGGATCAAATCCAAAAAAGAATTCATTTTAAAATGTTTTTAAACGGGCCCGTAATTGCATTTTTTGGTATTTGACCTTTTGACCCTACTCCAGGGGGTGGGGCCAAAATGTTTCTGCTCTAGCTTCTTGTCACATGTGTTGATCATAACTTCCAGGTTTGGTGAATTTCTGCATAACCGTTTAGGAGGAGATAGCATGATGGACGGACAGGCAGACACAGTGACGGACGGAGCCGATTACAATATCCCCTGGATTTTTTTTTTTTTCAAAAACATGGCACGAGTGTTAAAAACCACCTAATAGAAGGTGTTTCAACATTGCACTAACACTGACTCGCATCATTACTTGGACAAATGCTGCACCAAACATGCCAATTACAATTGCATCTTACAATAATTATCGTGCGGAGGAGGAATACACCTCTGCAAAGTCTGCTTAAGAGTGGAAATATGTAAACATTTAAAATACCCTCATGGAATATGTAGTAGAACAGAACTGAAGTTTCAAATCTTACATGTAACATCAGTCGTTAACGTGAACTTCGGAGACGACTCCATCATTCAGAAAATGGGGAAACACAGAAACTTCTAATGCCTGAAAGTGGTACACTTCATGATGGTATCTTTTCTCTTTGAGGTCTGTAAGATTGTTCCCTTCATTGACTAGTACAAAGTAAAATTTGTACTTCAATGTGTTGGGTCGGCAGACATGGAGTCTGAAAACTCGGAATATGGAATTTAAGAGGAAAAAGGAGTAGGGGGTAGGGGGGGGGGGGGAAATGTTGTTTTAGACTATCACAATTAACAAATGAGACATCCTATCAATCCCGCACCTCCCCCTGACTATGACTACACACACCTACACTCATACAGAGCCCAGAACAGCCATCTCCTCCACCTTCTTTAAAGAAGTTAGAGATGCATGGCCATTTATCTGCTACTATTTTGCTCATGAACATTCAAATGTCGATTCTAGGTAGGTGAAGTTATTACAAACCCAATAGTGATTCCAAACTAGCTTTTGGTCTGGCTGGACTTCACATTGCAACAATCTTCTCAATCATGGAAATAAACTTTTGCTCGGTTATAAAGGAAATGCAAGTTTCACACATGGGGATGCACCAAAAACCAAAGTAAAACAAGCGTTACGCTTAGGTCCCCCGTCGGTGAAGTGATGCGAGTTGACAAAGTGGAAGACGCAAGGCGGCCATCTTGGATTTTGACGTGGCGACCCAATTTTCAATAGCGTTCTTCCTTATGCCTCGATACACCCACACACCAGATTAGAAGTTGGTACTTCGCTTTTTTTTCAAGATATTCCGCTCACAAGGTTCAGACATATAGGGCGGCGGCCATCTTGGATTTTGACGTGGCGACCCAATTTTCAACAGGGTTCTTCCTTATGCCTAGATACACCCACACACCAGATCATAAGTTGGTACTTCGCTTATTTTTCAAGATATTCCGCTCACAAGGTTCAGACATACATGGCATCAGACATACATGGCGGTGGCCATCTTGGATTTTGACGTGGTGACCCAATTCTCAATAGCGTTCTTCCTTGTGCCTAGATACACCCACACACCAGATTAGAAGTTGGTACTTCGCTTATTTTTCAAGATATTCATCTCACAAGGTTCAGACATACATGGCGGTGGCCATCTTGGATTTTGACGTGGCGACCCAATTTTCAATAACGTTCTTCCTTATGCCGAGATACACCCACACACCAGATTAGAAGTTGGTACTTCGCTTATTTTTCAAAATATTCAGCTCACAAGGTTCAGACATACATAGCGGCGGCGATCTTGGATTTTGACGTGGCGACCCAATTTTCAATAGCGTTCTTCCTTGTGCCTAGATACACCCACACACCAAATTAGAAGTTGGTACTTTGCTTATTTTTCAAGATATTCAGCTCACAAGGTTCAGACATACATGGCGGCGGCCATCTTGGATTTTGACGTGGCGACCCAATTTTCAAAAGCGTTCTTACTTGTGCCGAGATACACACACACACCAGATTAGAAGTTGGTACTTCGCTTATTTTTCAAGATATTCAGCTCACAAGGTTCAGACATACATGGCATCAGACATACATGGCGGCGGCCATCTTGGATTTTGACGTGGGTTGCACCCACACACTAAATTTGAATGCGGTCCTTCGCTTACGCCCGCACGCACGCACGCCCGCACGCACGCACGGACGGACACACAGACGGAGGGGAAAACCATAGTCCCCATTTCGCTCCGCGGTGCGACGGGGGACAATAAACATAGGGGCAATACCCCCAGCGCTCACCTGGTAGAATAAACAGTATACTTCACTGACTAAAGGTATATTAAACCAATTTCAATGCTTGCTAGAAGACAGGGCAGCATGTAGAATCATACCAACATAACCATAAGACTTCAAACAAACCAAAAAAATACCTATTTTGGGGGCAACACCTCCCCCTGCCCCCTCCCACCCCGTGTACCTCCTCAGACCGCAATTTTTCCAATGCCTTGAACAAACATTGGTACATCACGGATGATAAAGGTTGTGGTGAAGTTTCATCGAAATTGTGTTTGTAGGTTCTGAGAAAAAAGAAAATTCCTATTTTGGGGGGGCAAGACCCCCCCCCCCCCCCCCCATAGACCACGTTAGACCCGATTTTTAAATGCCAGGAACAAACTTTGGTACAACACGGGTGATTACGGTTGTGGTCAAGTTTCATCAGAATTGCATGTGTAGTTTTTGAGAAGAAAGCAAATACCTATTTTGGGGGGGGTGGGAGCGGGAGGGGGGGGTGTCAAACCTGGACCTATTTTGACCCCCCGTAGATCCCCTCAGACTTCGATTTTTTAATGTCGTGAACAAACTTTAGTCACAGCATAACAAATATAATTTGTGCCAAATTTGGTCGCAATCCCATCAGCGGTTTCGGAGAAGTCGTTTCAAGTGTTTACGGAATCGGACGATGCGCCATCGCATAAGCTCCCGTGAACTTCGTTCCAGGTGAGCTAATAAAAATAAAATAATAAAGTAAAATAAACGAAAAAATGATAATAAAATATACGCACCGCTAAAAAGTCGAGTGAGGCGCCGACTTTTTCTTTGGGCAGAAACAACGAGCAGCAGCCACGGAGGGAGTTTGTCTTGTTGCCGAGCAAGCAATTCCGCGATTGTGAGACTCAAGCCTTCAGCTCTTGACTCTTCTTCGGCCCCAGGCTCCTCATCACCTTGCCGTTCATTCTGTGGACCTCCATTGGCTCCCAACAGGCTGTCTGCTGGTTCTCCTTCATCGATGGAGTCAACAACCAGAAGCAGGCAGTGGGGTGGTGAGTCAAGAGAGAGCAGAGGTTGAAAGAACCCTCTGTGAGGCAAACAAAACAGCATTGATTAAATGTTTCTGCATTAGAAACAAGGAACAAAACCACCACCACCAGATAAAACATACAAACAAACAAACAAAAAAAATGATAATGAGCTCCTTTGTTTCCATTTTCCAACCGAACCGAAGAAAAAAATCCTGCTCGACCCTAATACATTTTTAGAAACAGATAAAAACGTTAGTCAGGTGATTTCCCCCGATCGGAGCATCCCCAGCCTTGTGGTGCAGCTATAAAATGGTGGGCACGCTTGTGTGTCATGAGAACGTGAAGTTTCTTTGATCAATCTCCAACGGTCGGTGAAGGCTTCAAAACGGGAGTTTATTCAGAATAACCAAACATCCTCCCGTCGTCCATATTCTCTCCTTCCCACGTATAACCCCAAGAGAGAATCTCCGTGAAGGTTCTTCCTTCCACAAGCATCCAGTTTTCCTGGGGCTTCTGAGCCCGGAAGTAAAGGAGAAAATTCTCGCACCTCGGTGATCATGCTATACAGGTCAAAGGCTAACCCCAATGTTAACCTGTTGCCCTTTGTCACAAAACAACGTTTTGGAATGCATAACTCACCTCACGGAGACCAAAACTATTCACAGAGACGATGATTAAATAATCTATTCTGTACTTGGACAAATGATTAGTGTCCACTCTGAGTCTGGGAAGTAGGTGGTTCAAACCGTGGCCAAGTCACACCAAAGACTTTTTTAAAAATGGTATTTGCTGCTTCCTTGCTTGATGCTTAGCATCGGCCAAAGGATGGAGAACGGCCAAATAATGCTGGGGAGGCAATGGCAAACCACCCAGTATAACACTTGCTAAGAAAATGCTTCGGCAGCACCAATGCTCCATAAAGAGCATGGAACATCAAAATTTAAAAAAATACTTTGACAGTAAAACAACCCACAAATGGCCCACATACAGAACGATCATGCACACAAAATCTGGGCAAGACAGGGTGCAGGACATGTGCAACGAGCAGCAGGACATGCTGCGAGCTCAGCTAGCTGCACAACCTCACCAAAAGTCTCACCTGCCTCTACCATGAACCCTCACAAATCCCCGAGAGCATGCCCCCTCATCCGTCTCCCCCGCCCCTGAGGTATCCACATTGGCCCTCCTCACCAATAATAGGCCACCCCACGCCAACCGACAGTGTCGCGCCCTACTAAAAGCTGCGGCCACTGAAAAGCTCAGCCAATTGCGTGTGTGCCTCATTTCTTATTAGGGGCAGCCATGGTGGAGGGTCGGACCTTCTTCCTCTTCCTCAGAGCACGATGGGAGGGGAGGATTTGGCCAGGTGTCACGGCATGGACAGTGAAATGTCAAAGCGTCTCTCTCTGGAGCATTTTTTACACCACCTTATTTAACACGTTACATTAGTTCTTCATGCCTGTTGTTTGTGTCCTTTATGACGTCCTTAAAAAACCGTAACTTTCCTGTTTGGAATGATTTTCAATTTTGTTGGACAGGCAGACAAAGTAAAAAAAAATTAAAAAATCGCACCTGTGTCCGAAGGAAGCCGTTCAGTTTAGCATTTTAAATAAGAAATAGGCAAAGCCTAGAAATGAACGAAACACATTAGAATTACCCTTTAGAACCCCTTAGAATTATCGTTGAAGACCCTGCAGAACTACCCTTTATAATTACCCTTTATAACCCACTAGAATTACCCTTGAGAACCCTTTAGAGTTATCCTTTAGAACCCTATAGAGTTACCCTTTAGAACCCTTTAGAGTTACCCTTTAGAACCCTTCAGCTCTAGAATTACATTTTAGAACCCCTTAGAATTACCCTTTAAGACCCTGCAGAATTACTTTTTAGAACCCTTTATAATTACCCTTTAGAACCCACTAGAATTACCCTTTAGAACCCTTCAGAGTTACGCTTTAGACCGTTTAGTTACCCTTTAGAACCCTTTAGAGTTACCCTTTAGAACACTTCAGCTCTAGAATTACATTTTAGAACCCCTTTGAATTACACTTTAGAACCCTTTAGAATTCAACACGATGGGTTAGAAAGGTTTTTCATTTTTGCCGGACGGATGGACGGATTGGAAGGAAGGACATATTCAAATATTGAAGCGGCTTCACCACTTCAAAATGATCTCGATCCTCTCTGTGCAAGTGCGATGAGGAAGAATTCTTGTCCGAACTATAGGTTTGTTTTTTACGATTCATGTTCTGATTCGTGTTCCAAATAAAACATTCAAATGAAATCAATTTGGTCCTCGATCATAAATTGACGTTTGTAGACAGACAAAGACAAAGTGAACCAATCGCTTATTTGACCAACTCTGATTTTTGCTTCACGTGCGCGGAAGGGGAAGCAAATATGAGCAAATTATGATGCGGTGTTAGCAAGGGGTGCTACAAATGGAGCAAACAATCCCTCCCTAAGGACGGTATTAAGCACAATGCTTTGATTGCAGCAATGTTAAAAAACAAACATACAGCACTATTCCCTTTGACAAACAGATCGGTTTTAGTTGATGAGAGGGTGTGTCAGGATCGCTCATTGGCAGCAGAATTGGGTTTCAGCTGCGTTTGAATCCCGACGAAAGTATAAACCATCATCGTGGTGCTCTGCATGCCTGGTATTACGTCAATGAGTACATTTTCCTTTGGAGATATTATGCTGGCAAATATGCACCAGTAACTCCTGATCCTCAGCCTTTTGGTTTTATATTGCAAATAGAGAGACAGAAAGACCAACTTTGCTGCTGCTGGGAGTGCACAGCAAGTTCATGGCCTCTGCAAAACATCCCCATTCAGAGCAGGATGCACACACTTCCTCGTGGAAGCAACATACAAAATATACTTCCGCTCAACACGTGTCATTAAATTGGTGGTTGTTTTCAACACGTGTTTGAATGAATAAACACATTTTACATGGATACAAGTGTTTAACTAATTATATATGAATGATCGTTTTAAGGCCATTTTTACCTGCTAGAGAGGGGGTTAGCCTTGCGGGCCCCATGACAATCATGGTTCCCTGTTTGAGGCAAAAAAAAATTTATGGCCGGATGCCCTTCCTGACGCCAACCCTAAGTCGCCTCTTACGCGTCGTAAGTCGCCTCGTCGCCGTAACTCGTCGTAAGTCGCCTCTTAGTCGCCTCTTACGATTAGCTAATTAAACAGAACAAATTAAACAAACACTGCTCTTCCATGAACCAAAATACCCGTGTTAAAAATAAATGCATTCCAATAGTACTGTGCTCTCAATGAAAGCTCGGTTACATTGAAATGCCGAGACTAATAATGAAATTTAAGACAGAACAAGTTGAGCATATTGAGAGTGAGTGACAAGTATTTGCCTCACTCACCGACTAAGCGCAGTATCTGGAGATGTTTCGGCTTCGTGCCTCGCTGAAACCGCAGCAGGATCACTGAGAGCCTCGACAGCGTGGGGCAACAAATGCGATGCGGCCACTGCTTCGTACAAATGATGTACAAACCTTGCTGGACACAAAGTGTCTACATTAAACGTCTAGGGGTCAAGGATTGATGAGATGGAGGGAAAGAGAGAGGCCAACAGGTTATCAAAAGTATTGAGACTAGACCCGGTCTTGCCAGAGATAAACTCCACAGGATAGTCGGAGCGAGAGGCAAGTTAGTGTGTATATATAATGGAGGGAAAGTATGCTGAATGCATGTTGTATGTTTGATCTACGCCTCCGAGAGGATTTGACCGAGGAAGTTGAAACTTTCAGGGTTTAATGAGAGCACACTGTAGTTGTGAATGTGCACATTTCCTTTGATTCCATCAAGTTTTGAATTTATTTATTTTTAATCACCCATTTTGACATTTCCTCTATTTGGTGGGAGGGGGTGCAATTGTAATTATCCGAGCTATATAACTACGATGCATTACATATGCACATAAGCAGTAGGGGGTTTTTCTTTTTGCTTCATATAGCATGTTTTGCTTTTGTTTTTTAACACATGTTTTTGCTTCATATACGTAACCCAAATTATTTTTTTATTTTAGGGAGCGATTGAGGCAGTGGTCTGATGCTCATACACCGTCCAAATAAAGGCATGTGTCAGAAGGTGCTGCACGCTTAGAACAAGTTTGACCGTAGGGCTGGTACTTTGTTATGGTATTAATAATAATCAAAAAGATAAATAACATGATCCCCCTGGCCACTCCTGTATGGAGCGGGTGCTTCCAGTCATTACAATTTAAAGTGTGCGCCAATATTTTGGCCTGTTTTTTTCCCCCAGGTGAAATTTATTATGCTGGTGGTACGTCCGCAACTGAATAACCACAGCAAATGAATGGAAAACAAGGGTTTTATTCATAACGGGGATGAAACATAACAGAACCATCTTAAGAAATAAAAAAAACCCGATGCTGAATAAAAGGAATCACAAGGAATAAAAGGAACCCAACGCCAAAAGGAGCCCCATGTGCTTAATCTGGACAAATATGGCTAACTATTTAAACTAATTCTTAAGGACAAAGACATGCACAGGAGAAGGTTAGGACATGCAAAAGGAAAGCAATATAGAAGATACATGTGTAGGTCGGTTAAGGCCCTCTGTGTCCGAGATGCTGTAGGTTAGTGCAGGTCGGCATTCTCAACCAGTACTGCGTTGCTTTTTCCCAAGCCCAACGTGCCATATGAGGGCCATTTCCACACAAAGTTATACGCTATGGCCGGCAGCATCCAGACCATGCCAGAACTGCTTCTGCCGTGCACCTCCTAGCGCACTCCCGGGCCTTTCCTCAGAATTCACGCAGCTGCTTCTTTTCAACAACCAGCCCACCATGACTAAAAGGAGAGCAGAGGTCTTTAGTGCACGGGGCGCCAAGCACAAATGGCTCCACTACAAGTGGGTCGTTCTTTTTTATAACCCTCGGTGCATGACATCACTGCAGTTCCCTCATTGGCTGCGCTCCCAGCCACGCGATCCCCCACCTCCCCAGCATTGGGCCCCAAGCACAGGCGGCATTTGTGGGGTGGGGGGCACGAGGGGCAATTCCCCCACCGTTATTTTTTTCAGTAGTTTACAATTAAGATAAAAACAACCCGTATTTAAACGTGAGTAACAATAACAAACATGCATTTTAAAGGCCATTTTCCCTACTAGAGCGGGGGTTAGCCTTGCGGTCCCCATGACAATCTTCTCCATTTTGCCCTATTTTCTGCATCTCTCCTTGTTAACTCCCTTGCCCGCATTTCTTCTTCCACCATCTTTAGCCAAGTCTTTCTCGGTCTTCCCCGTCCTCTACTTCCTTTTACATTCATTTCCATCACTCTTCTCAACCAGTCACTTTCATCCTTCCTCAACACATGACCAAACCATCTCAACCTGTTCCTCTTCACAGCATCAATCACAGGCTCTATTCCCATCATCTTTCGCAATTCATCATTTGTCTTCCTCTCTCTCAACGATACTCCGCACATCCATCGAACCATTCGCATTTCCACCCTTTCCAACCTTCGTTGCTGCTCTACGTTCATTACCCATGTCTCGCTCCCATAAATCATAACACTTCTCACACATGCAGCATACACCTTTCCCTTCAGCGTCAACAACACTCCCCTCATCATCAGCACGCCACTCAGTTCCCGAAACTTCTTCCATGCACATCTAACTCTAGCAACCGTTGCCGAGTCTGATCCACCTTCTCCATTCAGCATGACTCCGAGGTAACAAAATGTTTTCACACCTTCCAGCTTCACGCCGTCTCCAAGATCCAACTCAACATTTCCTCCATCTGCAGCTCCCTCTGTGCACACCTTACATTTGAATGCAGCTGCCACACTGGTTAATGACCCTCTCAGACCACTACATTTTTGATGAACCCACTCAGCGCACATTGTACATTGAATGGAGTTCACTCCGACACCCTTCCGACACACAGCACAGGGCCACTTCCCAGTTCTTTCCACCTCACCACATGCCATCACCTTCGTCTTTCCGATATTCACCTTCAGACCTTTTGTCTCCATACATTCCTTCCACTTGTTCATCTTTTCCTTCAGTCCATCCATACTTTCCGCCATCAACACCAGATCATCTGCATACAACAACTCCCACGGTAAACCCTCCTTTACGTTCTGAGCCAGCACCTCCATCACAGCTACAAATAGTAGTGGACTTAGTACCGACCCCTGATGCACTCCCACCTTCACCTCAAACTCACCACTGTTCCCGTCCTTCGTCCTTACAGCTGTGCGCGCTCTTTTGTACATTGCCATCACTACTCTGACCAACCATTCCCCCACTCCTAACTTCCTCAATGCCCATGTCAATACTTTGCGTGGAACCCTATCGAATGCTTTCTCCAGATCAACAAACCCAAGAAACAACTTCTTCCTCTTCTCCATGTACTTCTCCTGCAACTGCCTCACAATAAAGAGCGCGTCTGTCGTTCCTCTTCCTGGCATAAATCCAAACTGCATTTCGTCGATCTTCACTTTCTTCCTTATCCTCCTCTCCAACACCCTTTCCAATACCTTCATTCCATGCTCCAATAACTTTATCGCTCGGTACGAGCCACACTCCAGAGGGTCACCTTTCCCCTTGTATAGAGGGACGAGGGTACTCAGTTCCCAATCCACTGGGATGCGGCCTTCTTTCACCACCAGATTACAGATCTCTGTCATTCTCTTCACACCCCAACTTCCTGCTGCCTTCAACATATCTCCCACAACTCCCGTCGGCCCTCCCGCTTTTCTACCCTTCATTGCTTTTATCGCTTCCTCAACTTCCTTCTCAGTTATCCTCTCTGCCGGTCCTAAAACTGGGTTACTCTCTATGTTGCCATCCCATTCATTCTCTGTATTCAACAGCATTTCCATATATGTTTTCCATCTTCCTTTAATTCCATCTGGGTCGACAACGATTTGTCCCACTTCATCCTTCAAGCAACTCACCCCCATCACATCACACCTCTCTTTCGCTATCTGCTTTGCAATCCTGAATACTGCTTTCTGACCCTCTTCCGAATCCAAGCGTTCTCCGAACATTTTCCTACATGCCTCCTGCGCCTTTGCTACCTCTTTCTTCGCAGCCTTCCTGGCTGCCTTATAACTTTCATGCTCTGCTGTTTCTGCTCCCGTACCCTTCACCTTCTGCCACTCCTTGAACTTCTTCCTCTTCTCGTCAATCCTCTTTCCAACTTCATCATCACACCACCATGTTTCCGACGTCCTTTTGTCCATCCACATACCTCACCAACGGCTCCCAACAGACTAGCTTTCATTGACATCCAACCACTTTCAAGCTCAACCACATCATCCTCTACCCTACTCAGCCTCTCTTTTAATGCCTCCCTTACTGTCACCTCTTTCAACCTCCACACCTTCATTCTCGGTTGGTACTTCACCCGCCGAGCTCTCCTCGCACCTTTCACCCTTATGTCGCAGACAACCAAGTGGTGCTGTGAAACAGCCTCCTCCCCCGGGATCACCTTTGTGTCCCGGAGGTGCCCCATATCTCGCCTACGCACCATCAGGTAGTCAACGGTTGTCATTGACCCACCTGACGTGTATGTAACAAGCTTATTATCCTCTTTCTGGAAATGAGTATTACAAATCAACAAATCAGCTCCATCAGCAAACTCCAAAATCCTTTCACCTTCTCCATTTTTCACACCATATCCGTAACCCCCATGAACTCCCTCAAAACCATCCATACTCCTTCCCACATGTCCATTTAGGTCTCCTCCTACCACAACAACTTCCTCATCTTTCACATTTTCCATCAGCTTCTCTATCGCACACCAGAACTTGTCCTTCTCTTCATCGCTTCGACCAACCTGCGGAGCATATCCCGAGATGACGTTCACCAAGAGCTTTCCAATCATCATTTTCACCATCATCAACCTATCACTCACTCTCGTCACACTCACCACACTGTCTACAAACTCCTCAGAAAACAGGACACCAACACCATTCACGCCTTCCAGGCACCCTTGCCACATAAACTTGTATTTCTGTCCCTGCCTACCCTTCACCATTCTCACACCACTTCCCTTCCATCTCGTCTCTTGCACACAACATATGTCCACTCTTCTTCTGACCAATACTTCCACCACTTCTCCTGATCTCCCTGTCATTGTCCCTACATTCCATGTCCCAAACCTCAGAAACCGATCTCCACTTCAGGCTGTACCCTGCCCATATGTAGTTGTAATTGTCATCGTCCCCTTTTTGAAGCAATGTTTTAGGGCCGGATGCCCTTCCTGACGCCAACCCCCTCTTCGTCGTCTCTTACGACACGCAGGGAATGACCAGTGAACTGGTACTCAATTTGCCGACCTTGGAAGGATGACAGGCTGAGTCAACCATCCTGGCGTTAATTCAGCAATTGACCAGGATTCAAACCCAGGATCCGAGTATCCCAAGCCGGCACCCTAACCGCTAAGCCAACACCAGGTTACTAAATAGAGAAGTGAAGAGAAGGAAAATAATCCATTTGAGTTTTTTAGGAACTGGAAAACCTGCCTTGTTAGGAAAGACATGAGAAGGTAAAGACTTCCAGAGGTTAGCGGTGAAGGGAAAGAAATAAACATGACGGCCCACCCGTACAAACCCTAACCCTAACGGCCACACAATAATCATGTGACATAGTGGATGCCGAGTATTTTGTGGTCTAGTTAATGGCGGAGGTATACAAGCAGCCAAAGAAGAGGGAGGGTTGTCTTCTACCCAATCTTCATACACAAAAGGACTTCTGAGGTGATGTACATTTGAAGACTGAACGACACTTCGTCTGCCATGAAAGAGAGGTGCAGCAAGTCGCTGATTTACGCAGTGGATGCGTTCCTAAAAACTGCGACGTTATTACGAAAAATACGAGGGAGGATCGACTCAGAAAACAAAAGCAGACACATCAATTATAAGACAAGCAGGTTTAATGAATAAAATAGAGTGATGTCACAATGGCGCGCCATCGTAAATCCCCACGCTTCCCACCTAAAGCAAAGTCGAAAGATGGCAAAAAGTTCCACCAGGAATGACCCAATATCAAATTTTGAGTTTCTTCCCCATTTTGATCCCTGTGACCCAAAGTTCTTGTGACATGAACCAGGGGTCAAACCCAACAAATGGTTACATATTTCATGCATCCCCCAATGGTGATTGCACATATTAAGTTTCATTTAAAAATGCTTAAAATGTGCCCATAATATATATATTATTTGGGTAATGGAGCATGCCCAAGGGGCGGGGCCAAAAATGATGCAGCTCTTGCACCTTATTGCCATGTGGTGATCACAACAACCAAGTTTGGTGAATTTTCACACAACCATTTAGGAGAGAGCATGACAGACAGACGGAGCCGATTACAATAATCCTCCCCCACCCTCCCCTTGTTTCTTTCAAAAAGTGTGGGAATAATAAATATGAATTAGTGTAATTGACAACAGGAAATTAGGGAACATAATGCTGGAGAGACACACTTATCTCTAAACGTGAACAGACTCATCTAATTAAAGCTAATCCCCGCCAACACAAACACACACACACACACACACACACACACTCACACAGGTAGAAAGAAAGACGATACATAAAATGGGGATGATCCCACTTGTGTGTCACTTTAAACCACATCTAGCATGGAGAGCTTGTGTTGACAGGTCCCTTCGGTTGGAGGGATTCCCAGGTGAAATAAACTGCGTGTAGCCGAGACATTTCCATAGCTCTCAGCAAACCAATTACCTTGAGTACGTTTTTATTCTTCCCTCTTGTAGCATCCCGAACATACATCTACATCCCAAACTGGTTCAGCGAACGTCTCTCTCATCACCAACTCCTCGAGCTGTCATTCACCCTTCCTCATTGGCCCACACAAAACCGTCCCTGTCCTGATTGGAGAAGCGGGCGGCTTCAGTTCAGAACCTTCAAAACCGTTCGTTCAGGCCACATCCAAATGACTCAAGCCCTGATTGGTCCAGCAGGCCTACCACTCATATCCCTCATTGGCCACGCCCGGCGTTCAAACCACCCAATCAGAACGTGGCCTGGAGTTCAGTAATGTAACAGGAATTATGTGTCCCTTGACGCGAATGTGAAGAAAATGGAAATGCAATAAAAACTAGAACTCTACTCAGTAGAGCGCATACTCCCACCGTGGGTCAAGTTGGAGCCCTATCTTCCCATGGTAAAAAATCCTTCAAAAAATTCCTGGATCCGGAATAATATCCTGAGCTTCACCAAAAACTAAATCAATTCTTCCTTATCCCAAAGGAATCATCCCACCAACTTTCATCCAAATCCGTTCAGAACTTTTCCAGATATCTTGTTCACAAACACATGAACAAACAAACACATGAACACACAAACATACGAACACACATATGCGCGCACACACACACACACACACACACACACACACACACGGACACGATCGAATGCATTACTCCCAGGTGGGAGTAACAATAAAGTCACAAGAGAAATGATAGACATATAAAAGTGATATTACAGGGTGATCTAACAGATGACGAGGGGCAAGTAAACATTCAGTCTCCGGTCATGTTAATTTGAACATGCGCATTAGGATTTAGGAAATATCTAACTGCTCTAACTAAAGTATGTCACTTTGAAGGAGGCGGAAACCGCCGTCTTAGGTGACTCTCCAGACTGTCCCACAAATGCTCTGTAGGATTGAGCTCCGGCGATTGGGAGGCCATGGAAGATGGGTAATTTCATCCTCACGTGCCTCAAACCACAAGGCGACAACACACTTTCTGAGAGACTCCCCTCCCAGCAGGGAAGAAATGCTGCATCATGGGATACAGATGATCACTCAGAACAGTAACGTAGTGCGCTGCATTAACGCTGATGCCTTCTTGTATAAATGAGTGGACCCAGGCCATGTGAGGGAAATGTGCCCCACATCAATATGGAACCTCCAGAACAATTTACTATTGCAATCAGGCACTTGGGGCTGTAGATCTCCCTGGGCTGTTGCAGCATATGCACACATCCATTCATCGATAACGTAGCCTGGTGTTGGTTTAGCGGTTAGGGTGCCGGCTTGGGATCCCAGGATCCTGGGTTTGAATCCCGGTCAATCGCTGAATTAACACCAGGGGGGTTGACTCAGCCTGTCATCCTTCCGAGGTCGGCAAATTGAGTACCAGCTTGCTGGCAATTCCCTGTGTGTTGCAAGAGGCGACTAATAGGGTTGGTGGCAGGAAGGGCATCCGGTCCATAAAACATTGCTTCAAAAAGGGGACCACGGTGCCCAAAAAAGGCCAACCCCTGCTCTGTGGGGAAAATGGCCTCTAAAGGTGATTCCATTCATCGAGAACGTGGTGAAGGATGACTCATCAGACCATATCACATTCATCCACTGCTGGGTGTCGCCTATACTCCTTGGACCACTGGACCCACAAACGGGTGTTGCCAGGTGATATAGAGTGGCTCGTGCAGAGCAACCCAGCTGTGGTATCCTGCCCTGTGAAATTCCCTTCTGACTGCTTTTGATGATGTAGGATGCACACGACCTACATTGAACTCCGCACACAGGTTGTCCGCCATTTCTCTCCTGTTTCGGCTCGCAGTCCAGACTAATGCCCGTGCATCACGCTCGTCAGGTATGCACGTCCAGCTTGTCAAGCATGCGCTGTTGCCCTTCAATATTGACATATTTCCTTCTATTTCTCAGGCTGACATCACCTTTGAGACAGTTCCTCATGACACGTTAGCAATTTTTGCAGCCTGTGTCACAGAAGTGCCTCCCAGATGTGCACCAACAATTACACCCTGTTCAAAGTCACCGAGGTCTCCTATGCGGCCATGCCAGCTCTTAATACCAGACTCGAGCTGTAGCCTGCCTCTATATACATGATGAGAGGGAGGACTGCTGGGAAGAGATTTGCACATTTTACATGCTGGTCAGGTACATGTGGTGGCCTAGTACTTTGCATATATGTTGTACCGCCCTTATATGTGTGTGTGTGTGTAATATATATTTATGTTATATACTATCCTGGCAAGAAAGAAGGGGAATAGGAATAAGGAAGCAAGAAAGGGAATAATGAGAGTAGAGAAAGACAATCAAAGACCAGTTGAGGAAAGTAAAGAGATCTCCATAGGGAACTAAACAAAATAAACAAAACATTGGTTAGGGACATAGGGAACATAGGGAACTAAACAAAATAAACGAAACTAAGACTATTTTATATAATTTGTATAACTTTTTGGACAGCCCATGTATAATCAGCAATAAAAAGAGGCGTCTTTAAACGTGGAAACGTATTGGGTTCTCATAAGTTTGTTATCAACAGGTCTCTTAAAACATCAAATCCACCAGGGCAGTCTAACTTCACCTCGATTTTAGGTTCTAGCTGATGTTGAGAGGTAATCACCTGGTTTCCGCGTTGGCTAGAGATGACATCACTGCTACAAGCCAGCATCACCCAAAAAATTTTTGCATCTGAGTCTTGTAAACAACGAACGGTGCATACTGTATATTGTGGCGGACACGATGGCTCGCTGGCGCGGTGACATCATTCCGCGCACCAAGAGGGTGTCGGCCACGCCCGAGGGGTAGGCGTGGCCTCGGGATATACACGGGGCGCGCAGCCCCGAGCACTTCAGTGCTACAGTTTGAGCTAGTGAATAAAGACTCTTTTGACCCTACGCGTTGTGGTTTACCTCCATTGGCAAACAAGTTGCGTGCGTAGCACCACGCTACATTGGTGACCCCTTTTGGTTCAGCCGTCGCTGGCCACAGAACGCGCCATGGCCAACAACGCGGTAGCGGTGAAGCTCCCTGAGTTTTGGGAAGCTCAGGCCGAAGTATGGTTCGTGCAGGCCGAGGCACAGTTCCAACTTCGAGGCGTAATGGCGGATGAGACGCGTTTTTACCACGTCATCGCCGCCCTCGGGACCGGCACAGCCGCCCGAGTCGTGTCCGTCTTGCGGAACCCACCGGCCGACCACAGTTACGAGGCGCTCAAGCGTCTCCTCATCGCCACGTTCGGCCTCACGGAGTGCGAGCGGGCCGACCGCCTCCTGGACCTTCCCGAACTCGGCGACACACGACCATCGGTCCGGATGGACTACATGCTTTCGCTTCTGGGTGACAAAGCCCCGGATTTTTTATTCCGGGCGCTCTTTCTACGCCAGCTGCCGGCACAGGTACGCCTCGCGTTGGCCGGTTGCAAAATAAAGGAACCCCGCGCTCTGGCCGTCGAGGCCGACAAGTTTTTCGCGGCTTGTGACACGCGGGCGAGCTTCGGTGCGGCCGTCGCGGATCCCGAGGCTGATGCGCATGCACACCTCGTGGATCCCGAGGCTGATGCCGATGCACACGTCGTGGCCGCCGCCACGCCCCGCCCACCACCACCGCGAAAACCGCGGCCTCCGCCTCCGCTGAAAACCTGGTGCCGTTTCCACGCCAGGTTTGGCCACAAGGCTAGGAATTGTTGCCCGCCGTGCTCGTTTGGTAAGTCGGGAAACTCCCGGGCCGGCGCTCGGTAGCGGCTTTGAGCGTCGGCCTTTCCGGCAGCCTCCTTTTTGTCACGGACACCTTGTCCGGGCGTCGCTTCCTCTGCGACACAGGCGCACAGGTGAGCGTTATCCCCGCCTCCACGTCCGACAAGCGAACCGCGGGCCGGGGCCCCGCGTTGCTTGCAGCCAACGGTACACCCATACACACATTCGGGAAGCGCTGCCTCTCCCTGCGGTTCGGAGGGCAACGCTTTCAATGGACGTTCGTAACCGCCAGCGTGCCCATGGCATTGCTCGGTGCGGATTTCCTATGTGCAAATGAGTTGCTGGTGGACGTGAAGAACAGACGCCTCGTCCATGCCGAAACGTTCAGCTCGCTTGCTTGCACGCTGAACAGTTCGTTGGGCAGCTCCCTGAGCGGCTCACCGAGCGGCTCGCCAAGCGGCTTGCTGAGCGGTTCGGTCCCGGCGAGGTTGGTCTGTACGCTTCCGGCAGCGGACGAGTTCACCCGCCTCCTCGCCAGCTTCCCGGCCCTCACGCGGCCCACCTTCTCGGCGGTGGCCGTCAAGCACGGGGTGGAGCATCACATCCCCACCGTCGGGCCACCGGTCTACGCCCGGGCACACCGCCTCGAGCCGACGAAGCTCGCGGTGGCGAAGGCGGAGTTCGCTACGCTGGAGCGGCTGGGCATCGTACGGCGCTCCAAGAGCGCTTGGGCGTCGCCACTGCACATTGTGCCGAAGCCCGGTGGGGGATGGCGGCCGTGCGGAGACTACCGCCGCCTCAACGATGCCACCACCCCCGACCGCTACCCGGTCCCTCACATTCAGGACTTTTCCGCCCGGTTGGCGAAAATATCCTTCTTTTCTAAGGTGGACCTCATCCGCGGATACCACCAGGTCCCCTTCAGGCCGGAGGACATACCGAAGACGGCCGTCATTACACCATTCGGCCTCTTCGAGTTTCTTCGGATGCCCTTCGGGTCGAAGAATGCGGCTCAGGCGTTCCAACGGTTGATGGACAGCGTCTTGCGCGACTTGGATTGCGTTTATGTCTACCTGGACGACATCCTCGTCGCAAGCGCGTCCCGCGAAGAGCACCTCCGCCACCTCCGCACGCTCTTCGAACGCCTGGGCCAGCATGGCCTGATCGTAAACCCCGCCAAGTGCCGGTTCGGCGTCGCCGAAATCGACTTTTTGGGGCACCGCGTCACCAGGCATGGGGCCACCCCCTTACCGGCAAAGGTGGAGGCGGTCAAGGGGTTTTCGCGCCCCCGCACGATCAGGGAGCTCCAGGAGTTCCTGGGCATGGTGAACTTTTACCACCGTTTCCTGCCCGCGTCGCCCAGCTCCTGCGCCCCCTGCACGAGGCCCTCCGGGGGAAGCCGGGCAAAGGTGACGTTGTTTGGACCGAGCAGATGGACGCAGCGTTCGCGGGCGCGAAGCTTGCCTTGGCTAACGCCACCATGCTCGCGCACCCGGCGCTCGATGCACCTATCGCCCTCACCACCGACGCGTCAGACGACGCGGTGGGCGCGGTGCACGAGCAATGGGTGCGTGGCGCTTGGCAACCGCTGGCGTTTTTCAGCCGGCAGCTTCGCCTGCACGAACGCCGGTACAGCACCTTCGACCGCGAGTTGCTCGGGCTCCACCTGGCGGTCCGGCACTTCCGCCATCTGCTCGAGGGCCGTTCGTTCACGGCCTTCGTCGACCACAAGCCCCTGGTCTTGGCGATGGCCACGGTCGCCGAGCCATGGTCGGCCCGGCAGCAGCGTCACCTCTCGGCCGTGTCCAAGTACACGACGGACATCCGGCACGTCGCGGGAAAGGACAACCCGGTGGCGGATTGCCTTTCCCGGTCCGTCGCCCACGCGGTCCACCTCGGGATCGACTATGCCCGGATGGCAGCGGACCAGACCGCCGACCCCGACGTCCAGGCCTTGCGGACCGCCGTCACGGGCCTCCGCGTCACCGAGGTACCGTTCGACGGCGCGGGCACGGCCCTCTTGTGCGACGTCTCCCTCGGGCGGCCTCGCCCCATCGTGCCCGCGGGCTGGCAGCGCCGGGTTTTTGACGCCATCCACGGCCTGTCCCACCCGGGCACGAAGGCCTCCCAGAGGCTGGTCGCCGACAAGTTCGTCTGGCATGGCCTCCGGAAGGCCGTCCGCGATTGGACCAGGAGGTGTCTCGCGTGCCAGCGCGCGAAGGTGCACCGCCACACCCAGGCCCCATTGGCCCCGTTCACGGTGCCGGAACGTCGGTTCGACCACGTTCACGTGGACTTGGTGGGTCCTCTGCCCCCCTCGCGGGGTTTCACCCACGTCGTCACCATGGTGGACCGCACCACCCGGTGGCCAGAGGTCGTGCCTTTGGCGGCGACGACGGCGGCAGACGTCGCACAGGCGTTCATCGCCACCTGGGTTGCCCGGTTCGGCGCCCCCTCGGACATCTCGTCCGACCGCGGCCCCCAGTTCACCTCGGAGCTCTGGGGGGCGGTCGCGCGGGGGCTCGGCGTCCAGCTGCACCGCACCACGGCCTACCACCCCCATGCCAACGGCCTGTGCGAGCGCTTCCACCGCTCCTTGAAGGCCGCGCTCCGGGCCACCCTCCGCGACGGCGGCTGGGTCGACAGGCTCCCCTGGGCCTCCGGGGCCAGGCTGGGCCTCCGGACGGCGCCCAAGGACGACCTGCGCGCATCCGCGGCGGAGTTGGTCTTCGGACAACCGCTGCGGGTGCCGGGCGAGTTCCTCCCCGACTCCATGGCACCATGGTCCGCGGGGCAGCAGCGCTCCGCACTGCAGGAGACCGCCCGGAGGTTCGCCCCGGTGCCGACGGCGCACCACGGGTGCCCGCCAACGCACGTCGCCCCGGAGCTTCGCACGGCGGAGTACGTGTTCGTCTGCCACGACGCCCACTGGACACCGCTGCGGCCCCCGTACGACGGGCCCTTCCGCGTGCTGGAGACCGGGGTGAAACACTTCACCCTCGACATCGGCGGTACTCCTGACCGCGTTTCCGTGGACCGCCTCAAGCCGGCCCACCTCGACGTGGACCACCCCCCGCCAGTGGCTCGGCCCCCGCGTTGGGGCCGCCCCCCGGCGAGCGGACCTCCGGCACCGCCCAGCCCCGCCGGCACGCCTCCCCCCCCCCCCCCCGGTCCTGCACCCATCCCAGGTGCCACCGGGAGCAGCCCAGATGACATCCCGGCATCCCAGACGTCACCAGCCGCCAGAGGGCGCTTTGGCCGGGTCATCCGTTTGCCCCGCAAACTGACCCTTCAGGTGCGCGGGAATTCTGGGGGGGGGGGGGCGCGTGTGGCGGACACGATGGCTCGCTGGCGCGGTGACATCATTCTGCGCACCAAGAGGGTGTCGGCCACGCCCGAGGGGTAGGCGTGGCCTCGGGATATACACGGGGCGCGCAGCCCCGAGCACTTCAGTGCTACAGTTTGAGCTAGTGAATAAAGACTCTTTTGACGCTACGCGTTGTGACTTACCTTCATTGGCAAACAGGTTGCGTGCGTAGCACCACGCTACAATATCATTTTTGAATGTTTTCTTCACAAAGTAGATTAAATGCTTTCTAAATTAGGTTATTATGACCCTTTAAGTACTTCAAGTGGACTTTTAACATTATGCACTTCTATGCCAACTTATCAACGAAATGCATTCCTTAACATTCAATTTCACTTGCTCCGAGCAATCGATACTGCATTGCTTACTTGACAAAAGTGAGCAGCGAGCACCCTGGTATGCAGGCCTCGTTCTCGTCCAGCCGAAGTAGTTGGCCACACTAGTTCAGTGAGGAATGCAGTTTTCCCAACACCTGGTCCTCCCAAAACCAAGACGCCAGCCGCACCCCCGGCCCGTCGCTCTGCAGCACAACGCTGCACTCTTTCGAATGCCCATTCCCGACAGTAGAAGGCCTTTCCCTCGAGCAGACTTTGAGCCATGACAGGGATGTATCCTCCCCGTGTCAATAAATAATTATTGCAGGTACTGGTGTCTCATTTTCAAGCTTGAAGCTTAGGACTACCGCTCCTGGCCAGAGGGAGAACATAAAAGTTCAGCCGAAGCAAAAAAATGAACAAGTCTTCTTCCAATCTCCAGACATTGATGCATTAAAAACAAACATTAATTGTCACAAAGGTCTGCAGGTGTACCTTGGTAAAACAGTGGTAGATTAGCTAAGAGGTAGTGCACCTGGAGCCAACCACATGGACATCGAGCCTAGCCAGTTGTACTCGCTCAGATTCACAAGTTAAAGCCTCTCACTTAAAATTGGTTGCATTACTTCCTATCATCCGAATCCAGTGAGTCCTGTGTATTTGTGGCCTGGTCCAGCCACATGTGGCTGTCTCTCCATAATGTCCCTGTTTAGAATCAGTCATCAGCTTGTGACTCCTACATTTGTTCCTGTTTGAAATAGATGGGGGACATAGGGAGGTAAAAGAGAGATGGAGGAATCAGATGACTGACTGAACAGGAAGGTACATAATGATATAGGAAAGTACAGCAGAATGAGGTGAATAGTTTTTGCCGTACAATATGCAATGGAGTTGGAAGGTTAAAACGGGAAAATATGCAACAACAGACAATAAATGAAAGGATAAGAAACAATTAAAACAACAAGAAAGAGCAATCAGAGATTGCAAACCCTCGCCAGGATGTATTTTCAGTGTTTTTTTTAAGGCTTCAGTGTTAAAACAAATATGGCGGCCGAACCACGTGACCGATGACGTCATAAAAAAAATTCTAAACTAATTTATTCCTAGATTATGCTGAAGAAATTTCATCTTGATCGGATGAAGCTTTGTACCTGTCGAATTATGACGTCATAATGGAGGCACCTATGACATCATCATTAACATATTTTATTCCCCATGGAGAGTTCTTTACAATGAGCCATGTCTCAATTTTTTCTATTCAGCACTTTTGGAGATATAGAGGTGCAAAGTTTTTCGATTCTTCCAAGATGGCGGCCAAACCACATGACCTATGACGTCATAATTATCATTTAAAAAAATTATACAGGTGGAATTGCTCCTATGGTGAAAATTTCCTGTCAATCGGACCAACGGTTGCAGAGAAAATCATATTTATTCTGTGCGGACAAACAAACAAACAGATGAAAAATCGGTCAGAGACCGAGGACTTGCCGGAATGTACTTTTTTATCGGCCATTTTGGACAAATATGGCGGTCGAACCACGTGACCGATGACGTCATCATTAACATATTTTATTCCCCATGGAGAGTTCTTTACAACGAGCCATGTCTCAATTTTTTCTATTCAGCACTTTCGGATATATAGAGGTGCTAAGTTTTTCGGTTTTTCCAAGATGGCGGCCGAACCACGTGACCGATGATGTCATCATTACCATATTTTATTCCCCATGGAGAGTTCTTTACAATGAGCCATGTCTCTATTTTTTCTATTCAGCACTTTCGGAGATATAGAGGTGCAAAGTTTTTCCAAGATGGCGGCCGAACCACGTGACCGATGACGTCATCAATTGGGCACAGTCTATTAGACAGTCTCCTCAGGCGAGGGTAATAAAAAGCAATGAGAAATTGCACACCCTCGCCAGGACGTGTTGGTTTGGTGTATTTTGTGTGGTGTTTATTAGCTGCTGTGTTGTGTGTTTTTTTGACGACTGTAGATTTATGTTCAATCCAATATGGCTGCCGAGCCAAGTGACCGATGACATCATCAATTTAATTCTCCCATAAAATTTGTGTCGATCACACTCAAGAAATTTCAAACTGATCGGATCGAGCGTTCTACTTGTCAAAATTTTTTTTTTTTAAAATAACCACCTTTAGAGGCCATTTTTCCCCGCAAAGCGGGGGTTGGCCTTTTTCGGGAACCGTGGTTGTTGTTGTTTTAAAGTTCCCTTTTTGAAGCAAAGTTTTACGGCCGGATGCCCTTCCTGACGCCAACCCTTTTTGCCGCCTTTAACGACAAACAGGGAATTACCAGTTTACCAGTGAATTAGCCGACCTCGGAAGGATGAACATTTGAGTACCAGTTCACTGGTAATTCCCTGTTTGTCGTTGAAGGCGGCAAAAAGGGTTGGCGTCAGGAAGGGCATCCGGCCGTAAAACATTGCTTCAAAAAGGGGACCAAAAAACAACAACTACCACGGTCCCCGAAAAGGCCAACCCCCGCTTTGCGGGGAAAAATGGCCTCTAAACGGTGGTGGTGGTGGTGTGGAAGGATGAACAGGCTGAGTCAACCCCCCTGGCATTAATTCAGCGATCGACCGGGATTCGAACCCAGGATCCTAGGATCCTAAGCCGGCACCCTAGCCGCTAGCCCAACACCAGGGCTAAATTATGATGTCATAATATGATGATACAAATATTATAAATATGACATTATGATGTCTAAATACACACTAAATTATGATGTCATAATGAAGGCATCGATGACATCATCATGAATATATGTTGTTTCCCATGGGGAGTACTTGACAAGGAGCCATGTTTCAATTTTTCCCATGGAGCGGTTTTGGAGATATAGAGGTGCAAATTTTTGGTTTTTCCAAGATGGTGCCCGTACCACGTGACATATGACGTCATAATTATGATTTAACATTTCTACAGGAGGAGGTGCTCTTATAGTGAAAATTTCTTGGCAATCAGACCAATGATTGCAGAGAAAAGCATACTCATTATGTGCAGACAAACAAACAGACAGACAGACAGACAGACAGACAGAAAAGCAAACAAACGGATTCAAATGCAATATTGGAGAGGGTAATCAGGAAGACTTCATTATTCCCACGTTATTGTGGGGTTGGCCCAGGGGAAGCTTGGCCTAAGTCTTTCACGAACTGGCTGGCCTGGCCTGACATTCGACTCGGATTAGGGCAGGAATCTGTACTTTCTTCATGGTGCTGGCGATAGCTCGCCTCCTTTTTGCGAAGGACACCATGGGATCGTTAATGTCCATCATGTAACAGCAGATGGGACGCCCAGTATAACGTCCATCAGAGGGACGGCCTGTGAAACATCGGGATGACGGTTTATACCTGTGCCACATTACAACCCAGGCTAGCAACTTAGAGGTGAGTGTACGTAGCTCTCGGCCATCCTGCCAGCCCCTAATTATATCAGACAGAATGAATGATCGTTTTAAGGCCATTTTTCTCCACTACAGAGGGGGTTAGCCTTGCGGGCCCCATGACAATAATGGTTCCCTGTTTGAGGCAATGTTTTTATGGCCGGATGCCCTTCCTGACGCCAAACCTTAGTCACCTCTTACGATGCGCAGGGATACGGTGCACCTATTCTAAACCGGGGTACACACCGGGATCATTCATCCCAGCAAGCTGGTACTCAATTTGCCGACCTCGGAAGGATGGCAGGCTGAGTCAACCCCCCTGGCGTTAATTCAGCGATCGACCGGGATTCGAACCCAGGATCCTAGGATCCCAAGTCGGCACCCTAACCACTAAGCCAACACCAGGCAAGATGAGCATGAAGGTGAGAAATGAGTGGAAAGGTTAATTTATAGAATTATATGAAAGGAACGGGGAAGGAGTGGATGTCAAGATGAGCAAAATAAATGGGCCGGTCCTGAAAGTGAACCCTCGGTGAAGAAAGACGTCATGATGCGTAAGCACGTCAAATGAGAATGTTGAACGCAAGGTGGGGATTGAAGGAGAATGAAGACAGAAGATTGTAAGGGTGATCGGTACAAGAGAAATCACCGGTAAAATAAAGAAGCAAGAAAGGGGATAAGAGCAGAGAAAGACAAAGAAAGAGTTGTCGAGGAAAGCACGGAGATCTCCAGAGGGCATCACTACAGGAATATTACACAAAAGGAGTTGTATGCAGTGGACACGTGGATTTGCAAAAGTGCAGGATGAAGGGACACGGAGATGGTTACAACGGCTGCTGGGATAAAACCCAAACTCCCAGGGCCAGGACCCCCACCACCACCACCTCCACCACCACCACCACCACCAGTATCCCGGCCACTTTCCAAGCAAATTCCAACTGCAAACTCTACTCACCATAATGCAGAATGCTGTGTAAGTTTTCCCTTTAATACCTCCACCGACTGTTCGGAATTGTGGTTGAAAAGTCTTACCTGGGCTGTGGTCACGTCTTGGGTAGGTGAGGGATGAGAGACGTGGCTTGAAGTGAGCGAGCTGGGAATGGTTTGGGAGAAAAAGGGAATTCGAGGAAACAGTTCGGACGGGGCTGAATTTGCATAAACATGGAAACTGCGGATAAGATTAAGACGAAGAGGGTTAGCAAAGGAAGACCCGTGGGGTCTTGGATAATTGGAGTACATGAGGAATTAAATTGTGCTGCAAAGCGAGAGTGAAGGAGGCCAGGAAGCTGGAGATGGCCCACACAGAGGCCAGGAATGGGAGATGGCCCACACAGAGGCCAGGAAGCTGGAGATGGCCCACACAGAGGCCAGGAAGCTGGAGATGGCCCACACAGAGGCCAGGAATGGGAGATGGCCCACACAGAGGCCAGGAATGGGAGATGGCCCACACAGAGGCCAGGAAGCTGGAGATGGCCCACACAGAGGCCAGGAAGCTGGAGATGGCCCACACAGAGGCCAGGAAGCTGGAGATGGCCCACACAGAGGCCAGGAATGGGAGATGGCCCACACAGAGGCCAGGAATGGGAGATGGCCCACACAGAGGCCAGGAAGCTGGAGATGGCCCACACAGAGGCCAGGAAGCTGGAGATGGCCCACACAGAGGCCAGGAAGCTGGAGATGGCCCACACAGGGGCCAGGAATGGGAGATGGCCCACACAGAGGCCAGGAATGGGAGATGGCCCACACAGAGGCCAGGAAGCTGGAGATAGCCCACACAGAGGCCAGGAAGCTGGAGATGGCCCACACAGACGTACATTTGTAGCTTTGCTGAGCGAGGCAATCACGTGACTACAAGCTTTGCGTGCCATCCTGACAGGCCTGGATCACCACCCCCCATGGCCCCGCCCCCTCACATCAACCCGCCATCCCGCCTCCCCAAACGAATGTGAGGCCAACACTTTGGGTGGGTGCAACGTGAGGTAACCAAACGTACGTGTACACACACGCACGCACACACATACACACACACGTACACACACACACGTACACACACACACGTACACACACACGTACACATACCCACACCCACACGAGCTCATTTTGCCCGGTCCCCTCAGAACTGCACAAAACAACGTTTGTAAGCAATGGCGGACACACGGACCAAATAGGGACAGCCCGTCAGCGAGCCAGACGGACATTCATGTAAATACATTATAATTGCACCTCCGTTGGGTTTAGATCCAAACGATGAGGTGTACGCGGCTTCGAGCGTGGATGTTTTGAGGTAATTGCATTTTATGTAAATGGTATCAACAACACTCACAGAGGTGCACTGGCCATTGGCGAGAGTGTGACGTGGAGCCGTCCGATGACGAGGTGAGGAGACGAGGTGAAGTAACCGTCGCGATATTGAATCTTCCGATAAAGGGAACAAGCTTGAGCTGCCGAGTTTCCGTAGGTCCGACCTCTCGAGGCGATTTTGGGCGGTACCATTATTTCGCTGCAGGGGGTGTTTTTCGAATGAGAGCACAATGAGCCCTTCCATCGCGTTGTGCGGTTTTAAACGCGGTAACGCGGGGGGGTGAAATGGACTTTTATCGCTCCAAAACTTATATGGAGGATCGCGTCGTTGCTTGTGCTTTGGTTACAGTCAAGGAGGTAATTTTCTGAGGGGAAATCTTTGTTTATCGTTTGAAAACACTGCTATGGTTTCTGGTAAGTCAAACGAGTGCAGTTTGTCCATTGGTGATGATTTAGGATGGGCGAAGCCATTCATCTCCCAATTAACACGATTTAACTGCTAATTCGATGTGGCGAATTTCTGCCTCCATTGTAACTACACGACCTGACGAATTTCGTTTGAAAGAAAAGGTAATTGTTACCAGCGAATTTGGAGGGGGGAGGTGGTGCCGGGGGGTAGATACAACAAGGGTAATTTAAATTCAGTTGTGGTGGCAGCTCGATGACCCCTAGACATGGGGGTGAAGTGAGGAGCAGGGATGGGCAGCATAAAATTTGACAAGGGTCCCATTCATATTATTTACTGTTATTACACAAGGAGCAAAGCTGTTCAATGCAAATGGTGCAATTTATATGAACCTCATATATTCAATTACCCAGCCAAATCGGGTCATTAGATCAGATATATGAAGTTTCAGATTTTTCGGATAAGAATTTCAAGTCAACCAATTATGACTGGAATACCACTTCACCAATGATGTCATTATCACCCTATATTCCCATGGGGAGTTGATGACATCTGCCAAGTTTTAATTTTTTTTGCTCAGCAGTTTTGGAGAAAATGATATCCAAACTTTGCCCTTTAATACCCAATGTGGCATGTGACTGATGACGTCATATATTTATTTATCCACCCAAATCGGGTCATCAGATCAGATATATAAAGTTTCAGATTTTTCGGATAAGAATTTCAAGTCAACCAATTATGCCTGCAATACCACTTTCCCAATGAAATTGTCGCTATCCCCCTATACCCCATTGGGATTTGATGACATATGCCAAGTTTAAAAAATTTTCGTTGAGCGGTTTTGGAGAAAATGATGTCAATTTTTTCCCCTTTAATCCAATATAGCTGCCATACCATATGACCTATGACGTCAGCGTTAGCAATAAAATATTCTCCATGGGGAGTCCCTCCTACTTTCAAAGTTTCATGATGATTGAACTAGCGGTTGCAGAGAAAACCATTCTTAAACTGAAAATATACAGACGCCCACACACAAACGCAATCACACACACACACACACACACACACACACAAACACACACACACACACACACACACACACACACACACACAATAATTGCAAAACCCTGTCTTCCACTGCATGGGGGATGGGCTAATTAATATGATTACAGTCACCGGACTCGGCCCAGGCTGACGAATTGCATGCGTAAAAGCGTTCATGCCGGCCAACTGATTCTGGATCTCCGAGCACGGTGTCAGGCCTATTTGCCACGCTACCTAATGTGGTAGAATGCCCGAGTCAATCGGGTGATGTCCTTGTGCTGCCGTGCACCCGCTAATCAAATTAGCGACCAGAGTGTTGGTCGTCCGGATGCAAATATGTTTCGTACTGGGTACTTACCTCCACAAACCCAATCAGTCCTTTAATGGAAATTAGAGCCAATGTGGCCTGTGATCAAAGCAACTCGAATTATCCCAAGACGATGTGATTTTATAATGGTGTATTTCAACAAACGGGAAGGAATACAAGAAGCAATCACACTATTTGTACACTAGAAATCCCCTAAAAATACCCCTGAGCATCATACGAGCGGTAGCTCCTTATCTTAACTGATCCTTAAAGCCTCGGAAATTCCATGAAGAAAGACAAAAATAATCTATAGCCAGAAATACTGTCACTGGCTCGATGGAGCTTAGCGGTCCCTGAGGAGGTATCCCGCCCGGGATGAAAAATAAACAAATTTAAAAGTTCATTTCTTAATACAAGTACACCCACCCACTATACGGGAGTGGCAGGGGGAGTCATGTTATTATCCTTATTATTGTTACCAATTATTATTACTATTACTTATGTTAGATCAGCTCAAGGAAAAGATCAGACCGTGCCTCACTTATAAATTCCTGATAATAAAATTTACTTCTGTGAGGGTGTCGGGGGTGGTGGAGGCATATCGCAAGTAACAAAACCCCTTCGGGAGCAGGGATATTGTTTTTAACATTAATGTTATGCTTTTATTATAAGTGTTATTACTTACTTTTGTTATTAGAAGAGGCCTTCGGAAAACGCCATGAAAAAAAACGCCACATTAGCTGCAGGAAGGGTCATGTTGTTAACTTTTGTGGAGTATATAGATTGCAGTAGATCTTCGCTAAGTTCAGGAAGTTAAATTTGCCTCTCTGATGTCAGGATTCCTCCAAATTCCTTTCAGCTTCATGTTAAACAGCATTAACGACTGTTTCAAAAGGTAATCATACGTGTTTGTCGTTTATAATGTTTTTACTACTGGTAGAGATGCTTCCACAGAAACGGCACGATAAGCTATTTGTACACGTTAACACGTGTATTACACTTCGTGTTATATACTTCCAAAGGAGGAAACACCCTTTGGGGAGGTGGGATATTATTACTATTAATATTATTTTGTAATAACATTAATATTATGCTTTTGATATGATAAATGTCCTTGGAAAAACGCCATGATAAAGCTATCTTAACAAGGATATACACCTCAACACGCAGCCCCATTGGTGGAGAAAACCCCCTTGAAGAGGAGGACAAACAAATTCGCTACAACCTTCATTGTGTGACCCTTAGTCGACCTGTCAAGTTTGGTTGAGATTGGATAAGTAACGATCCGAATGTATCGCAGTCAAAAATCGTCAGCAGACAGACACCAAATTGCGTATTTTACGATGATGATGATGATGATGATGATGATGATGGTGGTGGTGGTGGTGGTGGTGGTGGTGGTGGTGGTGGTGGTGGTTATTTTACCTCACCCTTACGCTCAACATGTTCGAGGGAAATAACTTTTGTTATATGATGCAAAGTTATCCCTTGTCGGCATTTCATCAACATAGTAAGGGAAACATGTGAAAATCTGTTAACTAAATTGTTACCAAAAAATTTCTTCACCAATATGTTTGTAAAGGTGTGTAATAACATGTGTTAAAATGTTGAAGGTCAACTCCCGTGGGAAACCCAGAAAAAAAGCTGTTGAATTCAGGTACCGAAAAATTATTTTCGAGAATTTTTATATTTTTTAATCGGCCCTTAAGTAACTTATGAGGGGTCAAATAAGGGTTTTTCATGATTCTGAGTTGATTGTTAACATTTATATTTCACCACAGACACTCCTTTGTGGAAAAACAATTTCTAAATATATCTCATTTTCTACTTTGCAGGACATGGAGTCTAGCAATATGGATGAAGACGTTACTCCACCTGTGCTCAATTGCTTCATCTGTGCACGCTCGGATACACCAGCTGAAAGGCTCATACAGGCAACTCCAAAGGGATACTCAACTTTATTGAAACAAGCAGAAACTGTCGAAAATGTTACTGTTGTGGAACGTATGAAGGAGGCTCAAAAGGAAGGAAAACTGAGGTACCACCAGAAGTGTAAAAATGATCTGTACAACAACTTTGTTGCAACCACCAAGAAGTCAGCTCAAGCATCAAAGGCAGAGAAAGAGTCATCAAAGTTGAAGAGAAGACGCACTACTTGTGAGTTCAGTTCATCAACTGGCTGCAGTTCTAGAAGATCACAGTCAGTTGACCTCCTGTATAAGGATGTATGCATTCTTTGCAACCAACCAGCCCAGCTCTACAAAAATAATCCAGCACAAGCTAGAAAGAAATACAGAGTGCCAGATAATTTGACTGCAGATACACTGAAGGCAAGCTTGCTGAAGACAGCACGGAGTCGCGGGGATGACTGGGGCACTGAAGTCACTGGACGCCTGGAAGGGATCAACGACTTGGTAGCAGAAGAAACACTGTACCATTTGCGATGCAAACTTATGTTTGCGAGAGGTGACAGTTTGTCCAAGACTGATGAGGAAGGAAAAAGGAAGAGAGGACAGAGGAGTATTGATGAGGAGCGAGAGGCAGTTTTTATTGAATTCTGCGAATGGTTAGACTCAGAATTAGAGCATGGGGTAATGAACATGGACCAAGTCCATGAAAAGCTGCAGGAGTTTGATCAGTCACCAGAGAAGAGCCTTTCTTATTCAAAGCATTGGCTAAAGATAAAACTTCTAGAGAAATACGAAGACACCTTGTATTTCACAACACAGGAAAGAAGGGCAGATGTACTCTGTCTCAAAGATGGCACCGACAATATTCTGCGAGTGCATCATGCTAATCTTGACCATGGAGATGAGAAGACTCAGATCATAAAGACGGCACTCAAGTTCATATCCAATGATATTGCCTTGATTGATTTAGGTCCAAAGTCATACCCCACCACACACAGTATGACTGACATCGATAGTCAGCTGACACTTGTTCCTGCAAGCCTTCAGATGTTCTTGAGACCGATTGTCAAGACAGACGAAAGAGTTGCCGTTTGGGGGCAGAATTTTATTAAGGCCTGTCGACCTCGGTCTGGAGTATTGCCACACCAAATGGGGCTTGCCATACAACTTGATCATAGATTTGGGTCAAAATGGATGCTCAACAAGTTCCACCGGCTGGGATACACTGAGTCTTACACGGAGACACAAAACTACAAATACTGCTTCCTTAATAGTAGGAGTGGAGATGATGTTCCAGATACTTCTGGCACTCTTGACACCATTGTGGAGGAAACCGATGAACAGATCAATGATGAGGTTGCGGTTGATGCTGCGCTTGAGGATCAATCAGTGATGACAGCCAAAGTGCCAGCCAGTGAAAGTGAATTGTCAAGTAATGATCAGGTGGTCTTTATGGAGGTTGGGGAAACAAACAATGCAGTCACTCAGTTTGTTGGAGACAATATAGATTTAAACATTGTCTCTATTCACGGAAACACTCCCTTTCACTCAATGGGTTGGATCGAAGTCACCTCTCCGGCACCACCTTTGCCAGATCCACAGACAACAGCAGCTTTCCCTCGGGTGAAGTTGAAGGCACTCGAAAAAAGCTAAGATCCTGTGAGGAACTGAAGTAAAGATTATTCCATTTACGAACAGGAAACAGATAGGAACGAACGCGATCATGTTTCTCCCCCTCGCTGAGCTTTCCTCCTCCCTGGCTCATGATCAGCCACTCCTCACTCCAGGTGACACACTCTGGGCAGCGGGGTGGGTGATCAAAGTCAACGATCCTGAGTTCCCACACTCCAACTGGAATGGCTGGATGAAGAGAATCCATGCTAATGATGCAAAGCAGAGCACACAGATCGAGTTCCTCCCAGTTATTGAAGGAGACCCTAATGACCTCAACACCATCTTCCCCACTCTGAAAGAGTGCATACGGCGCGCTGGGGTCGCTATAGTGACCTTTGATCTTCCGATTTGGCTGAAGGCTGTGAATATAATAAAGCAGGCAAATCTACCCGTCATTCCAAGGTTGGGTGGTTTTCACCTGCTGAAGTCTTATCTTGGATCAATGGGTAACATCATGGAAGATTCTGGACTACTAGATGTGATCCAGTTGATCTATCCTGGAAGTACGACAGCCAACCACATCATGGATGGAGGATGTTTTGACAAGGCAATCCGTGTTCACCTCCTCATCGATGCAGCCATCTATCAACACATCATGAAACTTGCCTTCACTGAGGAGGAGCGTGAATGAGAAATAACTCTTGAGTATTATATATGTATGTGAAATAAAAGCTACTTTGTGTGTAAATGTAAAAGTGAAAATATAAATGTTAACAATCAACTCAGAATCATGAAAAACCCTTATTTGACCCCTCATAAGTTACTTAAGGGCCGATTTAAAGAAATAAAAATTCTCGAAAATAATTTTTCGGTACCCGAATTCAACAGCTTTTTTTCTGGGTTTCCCACGGGAGTTGAACTTCAACATTTTAACACATGTTATTACACACCTTTACAAACATATTGGTGAAGAAATTTTTTGGTAACAATTTAGTTAACAGATTTGTGAAATATCTCATAAAATGCCCTTACTAACAGTATGCAATCAGTTATGAAAACAGACTATATAATACCATCATATATTAATAATTTGTATATAATGGAGGGAACGTAGTGTTGCAGTTTTGTGTTTTTACAAATAAAGGTTAATTTCCCCTCATAGTTTAGTCACACTACAACACGTAGCCTCGCGATAGTTCAGTTATTTCATAGTAAATGTAAGAGTTGTCCTTTTCCTATGGTAGTTTTGCGTTGAGTAGAATAATGAGAGTTAGGTCTCCTTTCAATGCTTTATGCTGCCTCGATGCTTTGGCTTTGGCGCGAAAGGCCACGAGGCAGGCCTGAACACGTCGATCAAGGGCGAAGGAAGGCGGGGGAAGGAGTGACAGTAAGCACGAGCCGCCAATCAGGGCTCGAGGGGAGTGGCTTACCACTGCGGCAAAAGGCGTGGTTTGGAACATTCAATGCGGGCCAGGGCAGAACCATATAACCCTGTGCCCGAAGCCCCCACCTCAGTTAGGAGGTTGACATGCGGTGAGTTACGAGCTTGAGTTATCGGTTCGAAGCGCTGTACAAGTTATGGGCAGCGGTGCTTGAGAGTTCTGAGAGTGCGCGGTGTTGAATCAAGTTGTGAGAGTCGGTTCGGAGCGCCAAGTTGTGGGAAGGGAGGCAGACGAGTTACAAGTTGAGTTCGTGGTTGAGCTTGAGTCAGATCCTCCGTTGAGTTACGAGAGTGAAAGCGCGCCGTTGTATGAATCGCGCTGTGAAGGACCGCCGTGCCGGGCGAGAGACGCGCATATTTTCCTGCCTGTCTTTGTTTGAGATACGCGCTGCGAGGATCCCTCCCGCCTGACTGCCTGCCTTCGTCGGGGGACGTGCTGTGACCGGCAGAGGGCCAGGCCGGGTGAGCTGATCCTGAACGACCAATCCGGCGCATTCAGCGCATGAACAATCCTTCCTTCATCTCCTCTGTGAGTGTGAATGGGCCCATCGTCTGGGCGATAAGTTAAGACTGACTAAGATCTGCCCTGTGTCTCTGTTCTTCTACCGATCATTGTAAATAATAATTAAACATGTTATTTCTTTGATTCAACCGTTTCGTCCCTTCCATTATTGACTGAGCGTGGTACGAATTATATCGCTCTAATCGGGTTCCAATAACAAGGTAATAGCACTGACCACGTGGTGCGCCATCCGCTCGGGTGCACTCAAATTACGCGTGGTTCGTGCAAGACTTGATCCCCACCACCGTGGCGGCGTGGGTACTTAGGTACGTGCGAACATTGTCCCGAAACCCTGTCCCGTGTTTGACCGGAAGTGGCAACTCAAGTCTCGCGGTTGCGACGACCCAAGGAGAACAAAGGGCTTAATCCCCCCTTGGTAAGGGAACGGGTGTCGTGCGAAACCGTAACATTTGGTGTCAGGAGTGGGATTGGACCTGAAGTGCGTTTCACGCACTCGAAATTATGAGCGAACGAAATTTAGTATAAAATCAAAATTTTATTCGTACCATGGCTGGCCAAGGCGGTCGAATGCCGGTGGGAGTAATAGAAGATGAAGTAGAGGTAGAATTGATAACCCAGGACCTGCAGGGACAGTTGGTAATGGAGGAAGCCGAAGAGGGGGCGGCAGCAGGGGTAGAAAATGGCGGCTCCTTGCACGTGGCGGTGGTAGCCGTGCCCGCTGTGTGGACCGGGCTCGACATTGGGTTATACCTGGCCCAAATAATGAAAAAAATGGACGCCCAAAGTGACAAAACCACCAAGGAAATGAACCAAATGGGGGATCGACTGAATGCAAAAATGGACGCACAAAAGAATGACATAAATAAAATAAATGAAAGAATGCACACCCGAGGGGAGACATAAAAAAATATGAGGGAGGAATCCAGGTGTGATATGGAAAAATTGGGGGAGGACATTGGGCACAGGTTGAGCGGGGAGGTCGCAGTGGCGCGCGACGAGGTGACGCGGTGTGAGGAACGCGTGGAGAGTGAGCTTGGGCAGAGCACAACCAAATTGACAGGGGCTATGGAAATCGCGACACGGGTGTAGAAGAGCCGACGATCGTCGAATTGGACAAAGAGATTTTGGGGGCGCCGGCGAAGGCTGAGTTTGAAAAAGAAATTTTATCGGCACCGGCGGTCGTCGAGGAAAAAGAGATCATTGAAATTAAAGAAATGATTGGGGCCAAAGAGACGGTAGAAACGGGAGAGAAAGTGAGCAAATAGCGGGAAAAAGTAATGGAATGTGCACAGAGTCTGCATTTGCACCATGATGCCGTGCTTACTAACGAAATTGAAAATTTGCAGGTGCAGCTGGGGAAGGAGGACCCCGAGGTGAGTGGGAAATATGGCGCGAATATGTTTGGCGCGAACGGGTTTTTGGCGCGCCTTGGAGAGAGACGAAACCCGGGCGGTCGCGGAAGGTCCATTGTGCGGTGTACGAGGGCGACTGGTGCGCAGTATGAGAGAGAGTGTGCACCGAAGCGTGAGCGAGAAAAGTGTGTGATGATTGGGTGTGTAACAGGAGAGTGCACACCCGAGCATGTTACAGAGTGCGAGGGAGAATGCACACCAGACTGTGTGCGGGAAGAGTGCGTAACGGAGTTTGTGGAAGGTACGAGTGCACCCGGGTGGTGTGCACATGAGTGTGTAAGAGAAGGGTGTGCACAAGAGTGTGCAGTAACGGAGTGTATGGGAGGCGCGAGGACGCCTGGGTGTGCGAGTGCGGAGTGGGTCGGACGATGTGAGGACGCGGCTCAAGCATCGACACCGACCGGGGTAGCGTTTAGCGGGACGGATAGCAGACGCGAGCCCCCGGTGAGTTGTGTGCAGCAGGGACCGGCTGGGATCGGTGCCGCGGTTGGTGCCGTGCCGTGGCGGCAACGGCAATCGGCGAGGTTCAAGGGGAGGTAGGAGATTTCGGAGCCGCGCACCTTGGCGGGTGCGGTGCTCCGACCATGGGCGGTTGGATCATCGTGCGTGGGACCGCGAGGCCCCGTGCAGGGATGGGGCCCTGCACCTCGGCCCATCCATCCCTCCTCCCTTGGATAGAAAATGCCGGACGGACACCCCATACAGGCGACCAACCACCCGCATGGATCGCTCGGCCCGTCGAGGCCGAGCCATGACAAAGTACATCCACATGGAGAGGCTCAAGTGTAGCGGCCTGATGGAAGTAGTGTACCCTACGTGGAGGAATGGTAGTTTGACCATTCCTCACACGGACAGGGCCCATGAGCATTAGCTTAGGGGGATGGCAGTGATAGGCACATGGGGGTGCCAGCAATGGTTACCTCCATGGGGCACCAAAGCTAGCCGAGGGAGGGCTAGGATAATGTTAGGGAATTAGAAGACCTTAGGGACATGAGATTTAAGTAGTGATGCTTGTACTGTAGTGGGGACGTAGGTAGCTTAGGTGGATGATAATGACAAGGGAGTGCATAGTTTAAAGGGACGACAGGGAAGCACGAGTATTAGGGGAAGTAGTTAGATAGATGATGCTGTGTGTGTGAGGAATTGTTATTGAGATAAATGGAATTGTGTTGAGGTGTATGGAAAGTAGTGTGTGAGATAAATTGGTGTGTGAACACAAAAGGTGTGTGAGGAAAGTGGGGTGCGAAATAAATGGTGTGTGAGAATATTTGGTGTGGAATGCTTGGTGTGGGAATAAAAGGTGTGGAATGCATGGTGCAAAGGATTGAATGGGGGAAGAGTGGAACACATTCGCGGAAGCCCGGGGTGGGTAGTGTAAAGCCAGGTAGAGGGTCCAGGCAAAATTTGTATGGATATTGACACCTGTGGTGCAGGTAGTGGAAACGAAGTGTTTTGTTGGGTGCATGAGTATGTGGAATGGCTGGGCGTGTGGCTTAATTGGTGCGTATGGTTATTGGGGCACTCCGCCACTAGTAGTTTGTCGGCCAGGTGAGGCCGCAGGTAGGCTCTGGGAGCCGGTTAGGGTAGTCGTGCGTGGGGCCCGAGGATCCCAGGAGAGGACCCGGGTTGCCCGATGCCAAGGTGGGCACAGAGGGGGTAAAGTGCCAGGAGGGGCCTTCCCCAGTTAGGGTAGTTGTGAGTGGGGTCCGAGGATCCCAGGAGAGGACCCGGGTTGCCCAATGCCAAGGTGGGCATCAGGGGGTAAAGTGCCAGGAGGGGCCTTCCCCAGTTTAGGTAGTCGCAGGAGCAGGTAAGCTCGGGTGGCGACTTCAGTGGCGGAGGTGCGCAGGTAGGTAGACCTGCTGGTAGAGCCACACGACCCAGCCCCGAAATTGTGCGAGGGCACAGTATGAAAATTCATTGGGAGTGAGACCCAAATTCGAAGAGCACCACAGAGTGGGCGATGGGAATTCGGGTTCTTAGAACCACATAGTTTAAAGAGGCTGATTGGCAGGGTACGACCCCGGGCAGTTTAACAGAGTAAAATGTCAGTAGTGTCGCTCGCTGTCGCTCGAATGTCGCTCGCTTAGGATGAGAGAAATCCCTTCGCACCATCCACAGCCAGTCACCAAGGAGGACGAAGCTCCACACCAAGGATCGGTGAAACTGTTTGAGTTGTAAGACGCATCATGACGTAGTGTGACATTGTGTTTGTTCCATCCCTTCCTTCCTGGGAGGGATTGGGAGACGAATTCGGAGATAGAGGGGGATATGGGAGACAAGACGTAGAGACGGATTGTAAATACAAGGGGGGGCTAGGGTAGTGTAAGCCGACGGTGGGGGGTACGGACGGATAGGGACGAGCCTGCTCTGCTCGCTCTTCCGCGCCCCTCGCGCTGCATTACCTTGTGTTTTTGTGTGCCGTTGCATCCTTTCCGCTTTGCTGGTCGTGCTTTGTCCCTCCCCCCACCCCAGGACCATATTGGAGGTGGAACTGTGCAGCACCATCGACCTGTGCAGCATCCCTGCGGCACCTTGCTACATCTGTGCAGCCGAACGGCATGGCATTTGCTGCCGTATCCTTTTGTTGTAACTTTTCTGCACCCGTGCAGCACTTTGCTGCCACAAACCCTTTGCTGCACCTTACACACTATGGACCACAAACCTTGTGGCCTTGCACCTCTGCTGTGCAGCACTTTGCTGCAAAATCACCCTGCATCTTCGGACCACTTGTTTTGAGTGGCGTTAATGTCATGCAGTCGGACCACATGAGGTTGGCCCTGCCTGGCAAAGAAAAAGAAATGAAATGAAATAAAAGCATGTTTTGTGCATTTTTATTATGGTGTGCTAGGGATGAGAAGAAGTGTAAGTTTAGGTAGCCCCGAAGATTAAAAATGGCCTGTATGCCGGTCCGGGGGCTAGCCGGTTTGATATATGCACACAGAAGATGCAAGAAGCAAGATGCAAGAAGCAAGCAGCAAGTGTTATGATTTTGAGTGTGTTTTGTTTTTGCTGTGCTTTCTCTCCCCTCCAATCTTCTCTTCCAAAAAGGACAGGTCCTGGGTCATAGAATTGTAAATAAGATTAAGTTTCTGTGCTTGTAAATATAAAAATGCTGCCCACCGGCTATGTGTTTAGTTTGACAAATTCCGGAATTTGGTTACTTGTGGGTGTGAATCTGATAGGTAGCTACTCAACGCAATAGGAGGGACATATCTAGTGTTTTAAAACTGTCGCATACACGGGTTAGAGTAAATGTTAGGGGGAACCACACCTATATGTCACATGTAAAAGTAAAGTTAATTTTGCATGTCATTCTCTAACCGGTCGTTTCAGTTGTTGGGTTCGACTCGCGGACGAGTCTGACGAGGGAGGGGGGTAGTGTTGCAGTTTTATGTTTTTACAAATAAAGGTTAATTTCCCCTCATAGTTTAGTCACACTACAACACGTAGCCTCGCGATAGTTCAGTTATTTCATAGTAAATGTAAGAGTAGTCCTTTTCCTATGTTAGTTTTGCGTTGAGTAGAATAATGAGAGTTAGGTCTCTTTTCAATGCTCTATGCTGCCTCGATGCTTTGGATTTGACGCGAAATGCCACGAGGCAGGCCTGAACACGTCGATCAAGGGCGACGGAAGGCGGGGGAAGGAGTGACGGTAAGCACAAGCCGCCAATCAGGGCTCGACTGGAGTGCCTTACCACTGCGGCAAAAGGCGTGGTTTGGAACATTCGATGCAGGCCAGGGCGGAACCATATAACCCTGTGTCCGAAGCCCCCACCTCAGTTATGAGGAGGACATGCGCTGAGTTATGAGCTTGAGTTATCGGTTCGAAGCGCTGTACAAGTTATGGGGAGAGGTGCTTGAGAGTTCTGAGAGTGCGCGGTGTTGAATCAAGTTGTGAGAGTCGGTTCGGAGCGCCAAGTTGTGGGAAGGGAGGCAGACGAGTTACAAGTTGAGTTCGCGGTTGAGCTTGAGTCAGATCCTCCGTTGAGTTACAAGAGTGAAAGCGCGCCATTGTATTAATCGCGCTGTGAAGGACCGCCGTGGGTGCAGTGGTGGGTGCAGCCCAAGGACCGCCGTGCCGGGCGAGAGACGCGCATATTTTCCTGCCTGCCTTTGTTCGAGATACGCGCTGCGAGGATCCCTCCCGCCTGCCTGCCTGCCTTCGTCGGGGGACGTGCTGTGACCAGCAGAGGGCCATGCCGGTGAGCTGTTCCTGAACGACCAAGCCGGCGCGTTCAGCGCATGAACAATCCTTCCTTCATCCCCCCTGTGAGTGTGAATGGGCCCATCGTCTGGGCGATAAGTTAAGACTGACTAAGATCTGCCCTGTGTCTCTGTTCTTCTACCGATCATTGCAAATAATAATTAAACGTGTTATTTCTTTGATTCGACCGTTTCGTCCCTTCCATTATTGACTGAGCGTGGTATGAATTATATCGCTCTAATCAGGTTCCAATAACAAGGTAATAGCACGGACCACGTGGTGCGCCATCCGCTCGGGTGCACTCAAATTACGCGTGGTTCGTGCGAGACTTGATCCCCGCTTCCGCAGCGGCGTGGGTGCTTAGGTACGTGCGAACATTGTCCCGAAACCCTGTCCCACATCTGACCGGAAGTGGCGACTCAAGTCTCGCGGTTGCGATGACCCAAGGAGAACAAGGGGCTTAATCCCCCCTTGGTAAGGGAACAGGTCTCACGCGAAACCATAACAGTATGTATGTACTGTATGTTGTATGTTTCATATACTCCTCCGATAGGATTTGACATAGGAAGCTGAAACTTTCAGAGATTAATGACTGCATTCTGAAGGTGTTTCCTGAAGTTTTGTTGGATATCATTAGGTTTTGGAAAAAAACTTCCTCCCATATAGGAACATTGCAACCGTATAAAAACATTAGGAACAACGTTCTACGGAACAACGTATAAAAACGTCTCCTCGTCGCCCATTTGTAGGACTTCAGCATCATCATATCCCACAGAGTGCATATTCAGCATTCCCAAGTTAAATTTCCCCAGCCACTGTGTCTGAAACTGCTCAGCCATCTGTCCGCTCCAGGAAATGGAACAGATTATTTTAGATTTCTCGTTACCGTCATTTCAATGGAAAGTGCGAGAGGTTTTGGGTCTTGTCAACTTTTACCATTGATTTATTCCAAATGCAGCCACAACCCTTCAGCCACTGAACAAGTCACTCACAACCGGTAAACACTCTGAAGTGTTCCGATGGTCAAAGCAAACTTTGTCAGCCTTCCACAACATCAAAGACGCACTGGCCAACACTTCACTCTTGATTTGTCTTAAGCCAGAGACGCCAGAAAGCCTAATGATAGATGCGTCTGAGGTAATGGTGGGTGCGGCCCTTGCCAACAAGCCTGAGGATAAATGCATCTGAGGTAATGGTGGGTGCGGCCCTTGCCAACGAGCCTGATGATAGATGCGTCTGAGGTAGCGGTGGGTGTGTCCCTTGCCAACAAGCCAGATGATAGATGCGTCTGAGGTAGCGGTGGGTGCGTCCCTTGCCAACGAGCCTGATGATAGATGCGTCTGAGGTAGTGGTGGGTGCAGCCCTTGCCAACAAGCCAGATGATAGATGCGTCTGAGGTAGCGGTGGGTGTGTCCCTTGCCAACAAGCCTGATGACAGAAGCGTCTGAGGTAGTGGTGGGTGCGTCCCTTGCCAACAAGCCTGATGATAGATGCATCTGATGTAGCGGTCGGTGCAGCCCTTCACCAGTTCATCAATGCCAACTGACATCCACTGACCTTCCTCTCTGCAATGATAAAACCAATAGAGCGCAAGTTCAGTGCCTTCAATCGGGAATTACTCCACATTGAAATGGGCACCACTATTTACTGATTTGTGTTGACCATTCCACCCGTTGGCCACACCTAGCATCTTCAGGGCCTTTGTCTACACCTGGATCACACGTTTTGGTGTTCCATCAACCATCACTACCGATCATGGTAGCCAGTTTGAAATCGCTCTATTTCATGAGCTGACTCAACTACTGGGTAACAGTGAATGGTATGATGGAGTGTTCCCACCATCAACTCAAGTCTTCCCTGAAAGTGTATGACAACTCCATGCACTTGATGGACATCATATAGTCTTGCTTGTTATGCAAGCTGCTCAAAAAGACGACCTTGTATGCTCTGTTGCAGGGCTAGTATACGGTGCACTGCTTCATTTCCCAGGAGAATTCTTCTTAGCATCTGATGACGCATTGCCCATTGCCACCACTATGCCAACCAACTTCGTTTGGTCATGCAAGGCCTCTCGACGACACCATCACGTACACCTTCATCACACTCGGTTTTTATTCCCAGGAATTTTATTTCTTATGGTGGACCTTACAAAGATCTACAACGCTCCGATAAGATCTTCATACTCCATATTAATGGTGGTCTTATGAGACAGTCTCCATAGACAACTTGAAGCCAGCTTTTCTTGACGCAGCACCAGCGCTGACACTCCCACTGAACAATGGGTTGACACCTAGTACTGTACAGCGATACCCTTACCTCGGATACAACTTACCCATACACCTTGCTCTGGGCGTTGTGCTCACTTCCCAGCACGATGTTTGAGTACATTTTGCTTGTTAGCCATTTCTCTTTGTTGTGACTCATATTCATTAATTTTACATGGACAGTCTACATCTCTTCTCCTGTACCATATTGTATTTTGTTTGTACTTTCCATCCACACTAGGAGCACTAGGAGGAGAGGGGGAGGAGGGGTTACCATTGCGGTTTATAAATAGAGGCTAGACGACTCGGAATCCGAACGTCTCAGACGTCTTTTCTTGCACGCTAAAGACTTATGGGGATATTGCACTCAAACAATTCACGAACGTGTTAAACATCCTCACCACTTGTGCATGGCTGGCTTGACCCCATCCCTTGCGCAGGATGTTCCAGTCTCCATAAAATTTATTATTGCACAGAAAAAGGAAAACCTCACTAAAAAATGTAATTAGTGTTCAATCCACAGTGGGATTGGGGGTGTTAAACATCAATTACTATCAATGCTCCATGGTGAAAATGTTACACCTCCTTGGAGATTATATTAACATACTAGTAAAAAAAAGCTTGTTAAAGATGACGGGTTGGAACAGTTTATTTGAGAGTGCAGCCTTGTGGGCATGCCAAAGTCTGAAGCCTCGGCCTAGTGGCTGATGTGCTTATATCGTCTTTACTTATTAGACATCCTAGGAGGTAAATGAACACTCGTTTTACTCTGTGTGCGCGTTGCACATCATGTGCAGGGAATTTCACGTCCCTGCACCTTGTACTTAGTATTATTGTAAAAGAAAAACTTCTGTACACCGCCCTTGAGGCTCGGTTTGCAAGCCACCGTCTACAATTCCAATAGAAGAGACCTAATATTACTCTTTTATTAAACATGTTTTTCGAGTTTGTTTTATTCTCAAAAAATAGACCATAGTGAACACACATTTATGATAAAAGATTGACCTTTAAAATCTGACTCAAATCATCCTTCTGAAGCGGGACAGACATCTGTACAAACACACAAACTGACAGTGTGTTTTATATGGTAGATATCAATACCTCACCTCTTATAACCACACTCCTTATAAAGGGGAAAGGCGGAGATCAACAAAATTAATCATAGAAGAAGAAAATAAGTGGAAGGCCCCCAGGCTGATCAACGATGTAGTAGTGTAGTGTTCAGTTAAGCACGCTCGGTGTGTCCAGCCATTTTTAATTGTAATTGAAGGTGAACAACAGATTGCCTCTATCAGGTGTAAAACTACACACAGATGAGGAGCTAAATGACAGAGAGCAGCATGTAGACATTACCAGAGAGGGAGGAACAGGGGAATAAAAACGTGTAAGTTGCAACTTTGTCAAACATTGAACATCCCTTAAAAGGATATTGAATTCATGGCTCCTAAATAATGATTTGGCTTTTGCTGGAAAATTTCCAACTCTTTTTTTGTATACATAGTCGAGGCTCGTGGAAGGTATAGTGCACTGAACGGATCAGGATGTAACAGACAAAACCAGGACACAAACCATGCAAACGGAACAGTCGAGACACACACCGAAGGAGCAGCAGAGAGAGTATGGGTGAGAAATTGGCGGGAAGAGAGGATGCATGGGGTGGAGAATATGGATACAGAAGGAAACTCCAAGGAGGGAAAACTGGAAAATTGAAAGGAGGAGGAATTTGAAGGGAAGAATGCGAATGAAGATGTACAAGTTGATTCCACAATCGGGAAAAAGAGGATCAAATGAGTGGAGGTGAGCAGTGATCTTGGTTTAGGTAGTTTCACCAGACGAGGGTTGATGGTGGACCTGAAGACAGAGAGACCACAGACCTGTCTGTGATGGTAAAGTGATAGGCCCACAGACTCAGTTTCATTGTGGGAGATTCCAATAATCTTGAAGGCCTTGGTTTCCACAGTTGAGCAAGATGTGAGGCAGGGGAACCCACCCAGAGGGGATTCAAGTTGTGGATGAAGGCCTTGTAGGTGGATAGCAGTTCAGGTGCGCCAAAGAAGGACCTTGTACGATGGAGGATGCCCATTCGGCAGTTGGCTTTGGAGGTCAACTTTGAAATGTGGCTTGCCCAAGGAAGATCATGGCTAATAATGAGACCCAGGAGTTTGAATGACTAAACTTCCTCAAGAGGATTTGTCAGAAAGTAGATAGGAGGGCTTGCCAGACGGTCCTTTTGGAAAGAGATAGTGAGAGTGAGATTTGTCAGGATTGAAAGACATATTCCAAGTGTTTGACCAGGTTGTGATTTTTTCTCTGAATTTTGAGGTATTGTAGGAAATATTCCATTGACTACCAGCACCACCTACAGGAATTGCCCAGCAACACCCTTCGCTGACGTTGTGTTGTTCATTCTGTCACCTTGACTGACTTTAAAACATCTTTAAAAGCTGCAAATGGAAATGCAAGCACAACGATGTTACAAAATATATTACATGCAACATTTACATGGAAAATTCTCGTGGATTGGCTAAATCTGCAGTAAACGTTGAGGGAAATACAGGAGGTTTTTGTGAGCGACATGAAAAAATTAAACCGGTTGTTTTATAATCCTTGATCCATGTTGTCTGGGTTAAGACTAAAACTAGTAACATGAAAGTTTGAAAAGGTGAATTCAGTAAGTCCATGCAGCAACACATTCGATTGCAGAAAACCCACTAAACTACTAAATATTTAATGGCTTAAATATGACTGGATTTGCAAACATCATTAGTCTCACCCGAAGTGGATGCGAGACTATTGCAATGCTCCTGTCTGTCCGTCTGTGTGTGTCTGTGTGTGTCTGTGTGTCGGCATCTATATATTTTCGCATAATTTTTTTATTCTCTACGACTGCTTGTCCGATCGATGTGAAACTTTAAACATAGGAGGGACTCCCCATGGAAAATATTTTTATGGATAACTCTGACGTCATAGGTCATATGGTATGGCAGCCGTATTGTATTTGGCATATATCAACTCCCCATGTGATATATAGGGTAATAATGATGACGTCATCGGTGCAATGGTTTTCCAGCAGTAATTGGTTGAATTGAAATCCTTAAATCAGAAAAATCATAAAGTTAATATATCTGATCCACAACCCAATGTGAGTGAAAAATTAAATTGATGATGTCATCGGCCACGTCATCTGGCCCTATATTGGATTGAAAATGAAAACATATAAAAATCTTCTTTGCCAAAACTGCTTAACAGATCGATGCAAAACTTCAACATATGATCGACTAGCCATGGGGAATATAGTTTTAATTTTTTTTTTTAATTCACCTTAATTGACGCAATTTAGCCATAATTTGCACAAAATTGGTCGTTAAATATCCTATTAATAATCAATCGATAAACAATAAAGCTATGGATAATGGCAATGTATGTGACATACCTACGTAATAGAGTGCATGGATGATACGGGTATATGGGCCATAATAGTAGCGTGTTAAGTTAATAATGGTATTTTTGTTCAGAATGAGTGTACTCTACAAGTATCATTCTAGTTGTGGGTTGAAGTTGATATAACGTGGTCGTGTTGTTCAATAAAGAAAAGGGATACCAGGATGAAAAGCTATCTCTTTAAACTTCCCTGATTCTGATGCACCATACTCTATTACAGAGCATCGTGCTGCCAAAGCACTTTCCTGGCAAGGATTATACTGGGTGGTTTGCCATAGCCTGCCCAGCATTAGTTATAGAGCAAGTAAAAGTGCTGGCGATAGCTCACTTACTCATCACAAAGGACACCGTAGGATCTTTAAGGCCCAACAAGTCAACAACTAATGATGGTATACGTGATGCCCATTTAACCTCCATCCGAGGGACAGCACACACATTGATGAATCACCCTGCCAATTAACAGAGAAAATCGATGATTTTCAGATGCATAAGTTTATTGTTATGTGGATAAGGTTGAGAAGGATCCATAGCAAGAGTGGGGTAAGTGTAGTATGGTCCGTGTGTTTCGGGTAGTGGTTAGACTGCCATGTAACAGGGACCAGTCAGAGTAAGTCGATGGTTACTCGTGACGCTGAGGAGGCAGCGTATGCAATCTATAGACAGATTAGACATTAATTTTGTGGGTGTAAACACCTCATGTTGTGGGCAGGGCTAGTTAGTGAGATTTCCCATGAGAGAGTCACAATGTCAGGTATGCGAAAGGCCATCACGATCTGTCTGGCCAGTTGTTATGTTTGCAATTCACATGTTTATAATTGATATGTTTGGAATATGGGAGTGACGTCATCGGAAACGGAAATGACGGTTAGAGTAGAAAGTGTGGGAGGAGCTGAGAGAGGCATGCGGTTTGGCATGAGGCCTGAGGCCGAAGGCTGGGTGATTGGTGATTAAACCGTTGACGTTCGTACGTTTCGTGTGATTACTGGATACAACAATTGCCGATGAGAATGGCTGATATTTCGTTACCTCCACCGACACCATTCCTGCCGGTCCCAGGCGAACCCACAGTACCATGGCGGCGGTGGTATCAGTCATTTGAAACGTACTTACTTGCGCTGGATTTACAAGCCACGGCGGCTCCACGTAAGCGAGCTATTCTTATTCACTGCTTGGGTACGGAAGGCCAGCGGATTTTCTCCACTTTCGAACCGGCGAACGACACGTTCCAAGCAGCTGTGGATGCACTTTCTGCACATTTCGATTCTTGGCGGAGTCTTCTTCTCAATCGCTTTCAGTTTCGTCAGCGGTCTCAGCGGCCGGGTGAGTCCATGATCCAATTTGTGTCTGCACTGAGAGAGCTAGCACAGCACTGCAAATTCAGAGCACTGCAGGACGAGTTAATAAGGGATCAGCTCATTGAAAAAACATCTTGTGTTCCGCTGAGGGAGCGCCTGCTGTTAGAATCTGATGATTTATTATTGGGGAAAGCGGTGGATATCGCGAAGCAAATGGAAGCGGCATTAGCAGCGGCATGTACATTGGCAGACACCACAGCGCAATCTTTGGATACTACAGCACAAGTGCCTGTACAAAAAGTTCAAAGTACCTCCCGGCGTTGCACTAACTGTGGATCACTCGGACATGCAGCCCGGTCCCCGGAGTGCCCTGCAAATGGCCAGCGCTGTAGGAATTGCAAAAAAAATGCACCACTTTGCCCGGTGCTGCCGCTCATCATCCGTCCTTTCAGCTACCACATCTGGCACAGCAACTTCATCACCAGTCGCAATCAACTCGGTGTCCCAGCCAGTCACTGCATTCAAAACTTGTGGATGCTCCGTGAATGATATTTTGAAGCCGCTTCTGGTTGATACAGGTGCCAAGGTCTCGATTCTCAATAAGGCAACTTATGCAAAAAAAAATCGCACATTCCTTTGAAACAGACTGCAGTGGCTCTGTCGGGTTATGGCAACACCAACATTACCGTGCTGGGTACTGTCAGCCTACCAGTGTGGTACAGAAACCACACTGCTGCTCTTTCAGTTTTCTACATCACCACAATGGGTGCCAATCTGATGGGGCTGGACTTATTCCACACTCTTCACTTTCGGCTGGCTGATTCCTGTGGCACAGATGTCCTGCAGGTCATGACCACCTGGCACCACATGTTTCCTGCATTGTTTACAGACCTGGGGTGCATCTTTGACTTTGTACACCAGCCTACAGTTAACGCTGCTGTTGCACCAGTCATTCAACCACTGCGGAGGGTACCTCTGGCTCTCAGGGACCAGGTCACGGCCGAACTACAGCATCTCCTCGACTCTGACGTCATCGAATCCATCAATGCATCCCCTTGGATTTCAAACCTGGTCGTTGCACGGAAAAAATCTGGGGAGCTGCGACTGTGTGTGGACCTCCGGGCAGTCAACAAGGCCATCATTCCGGATAAATATCCCCTACCCACCGCAGAAGAACTCACCACACATTTCCATGGCTCCACTGTTTTCAGCAAACTGGATTTAAAGCAAGGTTACTTACAAGTACCCCTGGCACCAGTCATCAGAGACCTCACAGCCTTTGTCACGCACATGGGGGTTTTCCGTTACAAGCGCATGCCTTTCGGCCTCTGCTCGGCTCCCAGCTGTTTTCAGAAAATAATGTCTCTTCTCCTAGCTGGCATACCTGGGGTGTCAATCTACTTGGACGATATTGTGGTACATGGCGCCACCCAGCCTCAACATGATGCTCGATTACAACAAGTTTTTGGTCAACTTTCTGCCCATCACGTCACACTCAACTCTGCGAAATGCCTCCTCGGGGTTCCAGAGATAGAGTTTGTCAGGTGCAAACTCTCAGGGCAAGGCATCACTCCTATCTTATCACATGTTGACGCCATCCATGCCCTTCCTGAGCCACAGTCAGTATCCCAACTAGCCTCCATCTTGGGTATGGCCACATATTACCTCCGCTTCCTCCCATAGTTTGCCTCTACTACAGTGCCACTACGCCACCTCCTCAAAAAGGATGTACCTTGGGAATGGACCACAGCTTGTAGCCATGCTGTGCAGACACTTAAGCATCAGCTCACTTCTGCCACCACTCTAGTGCACTTCAGTCTCACAGCGTCCATGATGGTTACCTGTGATGCTTCCTTGGTGGCACTGGGTGCTGTACTGTCACAGCTTCATAATGGGGTAGAGAAACCAGTAGCATTTGCTTCCCGTTCCCTCACTCCGGCTGAACAAAAGTACTCGGTGGGTGAGAGGGAAGCGTTGGCATGAATTTGGGCATGTGAGTGCTGGCATCTCTACCTCTACGGCAGAGCCTTCACGATGCGAACAGACCATCAAGCTCTCACGGCACTTTTGACTACCAGCGGCTCAGGACATAAACCACTACGATTACTCAGGTGGGAAGACCGCTTGAATCAGTACAATTTTAAATTGGAATTTACACCGGGACGCCAGAACACCGTTGCGGACCTTCTGTCAAGAGCGGTCGTTCCACCATCAACGACTCAGCAGGAAACAGACACCGAACCTGATCTAGTGCAACTGCTTCAGGCACCCTTGTCCACTGTTGTTTCCATGGAATCACTTTGTAAAGGGTCCCAGAATGATGCTCTGTTTACCAAGCTCCGTACCTACAGTAGAGGGGGGTGGCCGTCCAACGTGAAAGGGGAGCTGTTACCCTACTCCAGAGTGAGGGCAGAATTATCCTGCTGGGAGGATGTCTGCATTGCCAGAGGTCACCGAACCTTGATTCCGGCATCCCTTAAGCCCCTGTCACACATAGGCAGATTTGTCGGCGACTACTGGCGACTGAAAAAATCGCCGCCACCCGCCGACAATCGTAATGAAACCGTAATGGACGGTCTTCTGTAGTCGTGGTTATCCGCCCCAGGTCTGCTGCAGTCGGCAAGAGCCGCAAAGGGGCCAAATCTTTTTTTTAATGTTTAAAAACGGCGCGCTCAGTCGTCCTCAAAAAGAATCCGCCATGCTGTCGTGATGGAACCGCCATGCTGTCGTCGGTATCCGTAATAAGACCGTAAAGCGGCCGCAACCCAGTCGTTCATAGTCTTCCGCAATCGCCCCAGCATCGCCCCACCAGCTAGCACGGCAAAGATGCGAATGCCATTCGGCCTTCCTGCGGCATCTTGCCGACTACGGGCCGACACTGTTGCGGCTGCATATCGAGTACAGAAGAACTGTCACGTCTCCCCTGCGGCTATGGGAGACTGACGACGACAGCAGTAGGACTAGTGGCGGCTGAGTTACGGCCATTGGCGACAGAGCTACGACTGCCTGGCGACTGCATTACGACATACCACGATTTTCTGGCCAGGTATAAATAGGGGTGGACATTTCAGCTCACTGCAGTATGTTCCATGGTCAAGGTCTACCAAGGGTCTCTCTACCAACATCTATCATGGCTGATGAACATAGGATGAAGCTGGTCCTTCTGAATGACTTGGCAGCACTGGACCAAGATATTGCTGCGAATACCACCAGGAAAGGATCTTCAACTACCGCTTGTCTAGAGCAAGGCGCATCGTGGAAAACGCTTTTGGGATCCTATCCAACCGGTTCCGCTGTCTACTCACAACCATGGCCCAGACACCAGAGACAATCGATAGTATCATCCTGGCCACCGTTTGTCTCCACAACCTTATGCGTCTGCATTATGCAGCTCAGCAGAACGAGGTGATGGACCATGAAGACAATGACCACAACGTCATCCCAGGCTCCTGGAGGGAAGGTACGCAGCTGGTCGACATGGAAGAACGGGGGGTTAGAGGGAACGTGCACACCCGTGTAGCCAAGGACCAGAGGAACTACCTCAAGACCTACTACAACTCCCCTGCCGGCTCCATTCCATGGCAAGACAGGATGGTGTGAGGGTCTCCGTGGAGTGAGGTCCTGTGGTGCTGACAAGGATATGGCTTTATTGTTTGGATTTGGGACTTTTGGGAACTTTATTTTTGGGACTTTGGTCCTTTGGAAACTTTATTTATGGGACTTGGGACCAGTGGAAATAATTTGTTGGACTTTATTTCCATTCTCTCTCCCTGCAGAAAAGTTTGATTATTACATTACAATGATACATCTTTATTAACTTTCTTATTGTACATCAAACATCTTTATGCTTCATGTCATACATCATTGAAATTAATAAAGTGAAATGTAAAATAGAGAAATAAAGATTTTTTTTAAAAAAATGCAAAATAGAAACACTGTAATGGTAGCTTTAGCCGTCTGATGAGTGCCTGTAGCAAGGACGAAACAGTGATTTTTGAAATTTATATTTAATACAAACAAATGTATTTGTTCATATTAAATACAAATTTGTTCATAGCACAAGTATCCAATAATGAATCACAATGTTCATAGCACAAGTATCCAAAAGCACAGCACAAGTATCCAATAGCACAAATATCCACAAGTAATCACTAATGTGTCATTAATCCTGACTGCCAGAGTCATCGTCATCGTCAGCTGGTGGCAGGTTCGGTGTAGACATCGTCTCTTGATGTGTGAATCATGTGTGAATGATTGTGTGTGATCACACAATCATCATGTGTGAATCGTCTCCAATCGTCGGCGGTCTTATTGCAGTCTTGCGGACGTCGGAGTAAACCGCCATCCGGGCCCAATGCAGTCGCCGCGATCCGCCATCAGTCGTAATCTAGCCGCCAGACTGTCGCCACGCTGCCGCCGTGCATCCGCAATGCAGTCGTCGTCGATCTTCAACAGTCGCCATCCCACTCGGGGCGAGGTCAGTGCTTCGTCGCAATGCAGTCGCAATGTGGCCGCCTGCAGTCGCCATACTGCCGCCTGACCATATTTGACCGCCCAAAATCGCCAGTAGTCGCCGAAAAATCTTGATCGCCGGCAGTCGCCAAAATATCCGCCTATGTGTGACAGGGGCCTTAGAGTGCAGGTCTTGCGAATGGCACATGAGGGACACCTTGGAGTAGTGAAAGTTAAACAGCGCTGCAGAGACATTGTCTGGTGGCCCACCATCGATCACGACATCGAACTGATGGTCAAGGATTGCACTGCATGTCTCCTCAGCGGAAAATCCTCTCAGCCAACCCCTGCCCCTCTATCCCCTATACAGTGGCCAGCCGCACCTTGGAAACATCTCCAGGTGGACCTCTGTGGAGAACTGCATGGGGCACCAGCCCATGCCCGTTACCTACTCGTGGTGTATGACCTCCATTCAAAGTGACCTGAAGCTTTGCCGCTGGGGTCAGTCACCACTCAATCGGTTATTCAAAAGCTTGATTCATTGTTTGCCCGGTGGTGTCTCCCGGATATCATTACCACAGACAACGGGCCCCAATTTATTTCTGCTGACTTTACAGCTTACCTGGCAGAGAGAGCTATCAAGCACATTAGAACAGCCGTATACCATCCTCAAGCTAATGGAGGTGTGGATCGCCTCAACCAGATGCTAAAGAACGGCATCCGTGCTTACCTGACCGAAGGTTGGCAGTTTGAAGCAGCTCTCCTGCAAACACTCTTACACTTTCAGGCCTCCAAGCACACAACTACAGGGGTATCCCCTGCGTCGCTGATGCTGGGAAGGGAACTACAACTCCCGCTCGATCACCTTGGCTTTACCAAGGGTAATCCTACATCGTCAGCTACACGTTTGCAGGTAGAGACCCAGCAGCAGCATATGAAGTTGAGGTTTGACCAGTCCAAAAGGGCCAAACCACCGACGTTACAGGAGCGGGACTGGGTGCGTGTTTGGCTGCCTCGGCGTCGCAACAAGCTGCAGCCTCGATGGTCGGACCCATTGCAAATCGTTAAGAGATTGGGAGCAGCCACCTATCGTCTACGCGATGGATCACGATGGCATGCAAATCGCTTGAGGAAGGTTCCTGTATCACCGGTTGGGCAAGGACAGGGAAGCATTTCTCTTCTTTCCTGGCAGCTGCCAACTGGGATTGACAACAGGCCTGCGGACACACCTGCACCTCCAAGGGCTCAAGTTGTTCAGCGACCTCAAAGGGCTACGCAACAGCCTACATGGATGAAGGACTATGTGATTGGCTAATTGTTTTTGAAAAGGGGAGGGAAATGTTATGTTTGCAATTCACATGTTTATAATTGATATGTTTGGAATATGGGAGTGACGTCATCGGAAACGGAAATGACGGTTAGAGTAGAAAGTGTGGGTGGAGCTGAGAGAGGCACACGGTTTGGCATGAGGCCTGATGCCGAAGGCTGGTTGATTGGTGATTAAACCGTTGATGTTCAGAAGCAGTACGTTTCGTGTGATTACTGGATACAACACCAGTGTGTGTCAGCTTGGCAGTATAATGCGCTGTGGAACCAGAAGTGCCCTCGTGCATTTATTTTTATTGGCGCCGCCCCGTTGGCAGGAGGAGTCTAGAGATGAGGACGAGGAAGAAGGGGATTCACGTGTGTGTGTGTGTGAGAAAGACTTTTTGACCCGATCGCAATCCACACAGAGAAGCCACAAGGTGTCATTGGGTGAAGAAGAAGAAACACTCTCGCTTGGCCTTCCCAGGCGTGAGAAAGAGAGAGAGACTTTTGTATCTTTTTATTATAAAAATAGAAAAAGAAAACCCCCAAATAGGGGTCACATTGTCATTTCAAGCAGAGAAACAAACAAAAAATATTAATACAGTAAAATACAGTAAAAATTATGCACAAAACATTTCACAAAACAATAAACGTTTCTCCAGGATTTTACAAATGACTTCTTTCACGCACCATTTGGTCTCAAACTGTGGCAGCCTTCCTGTTATGGAGAAAAAGGCAAAGTCTAACTTTACACGGCTCGTCACAAGATTTTTAAACAAGAATAAGGCATTTTCCTCATTAGCTCCGGGATCATCAACTTTTCTTTTTCTTGATTTATACACTGCCATTTTTGCCTGTGCAAGCAGGAAATTACCTAACACATCATTCATATTCTTGTGTGAGATGTCTAAGCCATAAATGAAAACACAAGTGTTGAAAACCAAGCCAATCCTGCCAAAACAATTCTTAAGAAAGATAAATAAAGGAGCCAACCGTTGACATTCAACATAAATATGAAAGAGGTTTTCAGGTCTTTTACAAAAGGGACATTCATCTGCTAGGAGACTTGAGAAGCGGTGCAGCAAGTGGTTAGAGGGGAGGATCCAGTGTGCAAGTCTCCATTGGAGGTCACCATGTCGTGGCGGCACAGGAGGATGATAGAATCCTTTCCAATTAGGAAAATATGGGGGGGAACAAGGTAAGAGGTCTCTCCATCGAACCCTCCGCTGTGTCATTTGCCCTTGCAAAAGGAAACTTACGCAACCCAAATAGAGGTCTTTTTGTTTCGGAAACCCATTGAATCCTATGCTAAAGGGGGTACACGGAGGAGAGTTGGCAAGAGAAAACTTGCAAATAAGTTCAGGAAAGGTAGCAGGAGAGGCACCTTGTTCATTGTCTGCTTGGACTTGCTCCCAGTTAGGTGCAAGCTGTACATAGGTATGAAGCACACAGCGTAGCATACGTGCCACAACTCTGGAGGATCGCACGCCAACCAGGCTTGCCAATGCATCAGCTCCAATCCAACTGCCACTTGGGCTTAAAAGATCGGCGACCGATTTTATGTTCTTCGCGACAAAGCGTTGAACGAGGCACCTATCAGCAGGCATATCATGGAAAATTGAATTGTAAAACAAAGGTTCCATCAAGAACATTTGCTTTGTGTACGAATGCGTAGCTCTTGTTGTTGTTAGAGTTCGCCATGCGTTTAGTACACTTTGATAAAACCTGGAGAGGGGAGACATATCAAGATGCGAGAGATCCATCAAGAATATAGCGTGGTCATAGCCTAGTCTCCCCGCCTGCTGCAAAAGCCGACGAGCGACGCCGACCCAAGGTGGAGAGGGGTGCATGTACAGCATGCGTAGAGCAACCGAAAGTCGAAAGGCCATTAACCGGCTCTTTATGTCAACCAGGCCTTGGCCTCCATCGGTCAGTGGCAAGCTGAGGACCTCGGGTCGCAACCAGTGCTTTCCATCCCAGAAGAAAGACACAAAGCACTTCTGGAGCTGTTGAAGCAACACTACCGGAGGGTGCAGCACAAAGAACCTGTGCCATAGGGTAGAGGCCACCAAACTGTTGATCACCAAGACCCTTCCACGATAAGACAGTTGTGTTATCAGATTTCTCCATTTTTGCAGTTTCCCTTCAACAAGATCCAACAGACCAGCCCAATTCTTTGCTACTGTGGCGTCATTACCCAAGAACACTCCAAGGTATTTCACGCCATCAGTGGCCCATGCAAGAGGAGCAGGAAGTTTGGGTGCCGAGTGACATGACGGACCAAGCCAAATGGCGCTCGTTTTCTCCCAATTCACTTTGGCTGAAGAAGCCTTTTCAAACACGGATAGACAATAACGGACAACGTTAATGTCATTGAGGTTCCGCACAAAAACACACACATCATCAGCATATGCCAGCACCTTAATGGGCCGTTCAAGATGAGAAAACCCAACCCCGGTTAGTCTAGCACGCAAATAACCCAGTAAGGGTTCGATGGAGAGAGCATAGAGCAAGCCAGAGAGGGGGCAACCTTGTCGAATTCCCCTGTTGACAGGCAAGGGTGTAACAAGTCCATTGTTTATCTTAAGCACACTAGAGATATTGTTATACAGTATCTTAATGTAAGAAATGAAGGTCGGACCAAGTCCAAACCGTTCAAGCACTTTGAAGAGGTACCGATGATCGACGCTGTCAAAGGCCTTCTCCTGATCAAGGAGAAGGAGTCCCAAATCTGTGGGGTTTTCTTTGCACAGTTCAATCATGTCTCTTACAAGGGAGATGTTGTCATAGATGGAGCGCTTGGGTACACAATAACATTGGTCTTCTTTCAACAATGAGGAGAGATGAGGAGTAAGTCGCAATGCCAGGGCTTTTGAGAATACTTTATAGTCTGTGCATAGCAAAGAGATTGGGCGCCAGTTTTTAATATAGAGCAAGTCTCCTTTCTTTGGAATGAGGGTGAGAATAGCCCGTCGGCAACTCTGAGGGAGCTCTCCAAGCTGGCAGCTTGCGTTCAAGGTGTTGAGGAGTTCGGGACCCAGTAGATGCCAGAATTTATTATAAAATTCAGTTGTGAGTCCGTCCAATCCGGGCGCTTTCCCAACAGCAAGGCTGTGCAGAGCGGCGCCAAGTTCGTCCAAGGTAATGGGCCCCTCCAGGTAGGAACGTCCACCCTCACACAACACTGGCAGCCCTACGGAGATAGAGGCGACACTGACGGGATTTATTTGCTCCATCGAGTATATTTTCGAGAAATATTCCTTTGTGAAAAGTTTAATAACTGATTGGTTGAAAGTGATGGATGAGTCTGCCAAACGCAGTTGAGAGAGCTGTTTGTTCGGGAGGCGTTTCTCTAAGGAAAAAAAATACTTAGTTGGTATGTCTGTCTCGTTAAGGTGCTGCACCCTCATCCGAACTAGGGCACCACGTGCATTCCTCTCAGTTATTTCTTTCAATAAAGACTGTTTTTCGGTTAAGGCTCTTTGCACATTATTATTTTGTCCTGTGACCCTCTGAAGATGTAAAATCTCTGATTGCAATAATTTCCTTGCTTCATAATCAGCCCTTTTTGAGAAGCTCTGGTATTGTTGGCAGAAGCCTTTGATTTGGGTTTTTACTAGATCCCACCACACCAGTGGGTTAACAGAACAGCTTAGCTTCCGTTCCAAGAGATCTGTCCAGAAAGATTCAAAAGCCTGAATAAAGTTGAAGTCTTCTATTAAACTATTGTTGAACTTCCAGTGAGAACTCCCTGGACACGGTTTCGAGAGTTGAACGAATGCTCGAGCTAGGAAGTGATCGGAGAAACCGGAAGGCACGATGTCAGATTTGCAAACTCCATGTAACAGGTGAGAATTTACATAAATGCGATCAAGCCTCGCAAGTGAGATGTGGTTGTTGGAACAACGACACCATGTGTAGGATTGTTCGGAAGGGTGTTGCAAGCGCCAGACATCATGGAGATTATATTTTGCGATGATATTTGCAAAGAGTTTTGCGGTACATGGTTGAGGTTCCGGCCCGTTTCGGTCGCATGAGGCATTAACAGTACAGTTAAAATCGCCACCAATAATTAGACAAGTCTGCAGATCCAGTGTTTGGAGGAACTTTCTCAGTTCAGCAAAGAAGGAGATCCGCTCACCATTTTTGCTTGGAGCATACACATTAAGGATTGTAAACTTGACCTGATTGAGATAGAAAGTCACAGAGGCAAGATGGCCATCAATGATGTTCGCAAATTGAAGCGAGGATGGTTGGAAATGTTTCCCTAAGACAAACATGATTCCTGCCTTAGACGAGGAGCTGTTACTAAAGAAACACTCCTTATCCATAATGAGCCGCCACTGGGCCTGAACAGATCTGACAGCGTGGGTCTCCTGCAACAACGCTATGTCGAGACCGTTTGCGTTTATCAGCTGCTTGATCTGGATCTGGCGGAGTGAACTTCCACCACCATTGACATTTACTGTTCCAATCTTGAAACTCACCATGAATTAACTTAGAGTCTTTTTCGTCTTGGCGATCAATTTTCTTAAACGGTGACAATGTGTCTGAGGAAAGTTGAATAAGTCAGGCCTGCGTATAATAGCCTGAGCACACTCAAGGAAGGACGGTAAATCGGGAAAGTATTCTGTTAGGTTTATACTGCGTTTCCTGTACGTATTTTGCAAGAAAAGTCGTATTTGTTCAGGGGAAGTAGGACCTAGACTGGTAGGTTTCTCCATTGCTTCCACCTGGCTGTTTGCTTCCTCCAGGTCAGATTCGTCGGAGTCAGTTTTAATTTCCGAATCACACAAGCTTGTATAATCCTGCATGTCGCTGCTGTCATCAATATTGGCACACGGACCTGCACTAGTTGTAACATCTGTGTGCTCTCCCACCGTGGGAACATTGCTTTGAGGAATAACAGCAATAATCTGTGGATTTTGTGAAACAGAAACAGCATCAGCAGATGCAGCGATGTTGCTTCCCCCGACTGCAACAACCTCCGATGGTGTGGCGGTATCTAGCAGAATAGGAGTCTCTTGCAAGATACTGATTCCTGCGATTCCAGCTTCACCCGGTGATGAAGTGAGAGCAGTAACTGGGACAGTTTCGCTATTTTCTGCTGGCGGGAATTCAGCATCATCATGCTCAGGATTAACATTTTCCAAAGTGACAGCAAGTTCATCACCAGTGGCCTCGGCAGGTTCATCACCAATGGTCTCAGCAGGTTCATCACCAGTGGTCTCGGCAGGTTCATCACCAGTGGTCTCGGCAGGTTCATCACCAATGGTCTCAGCAGGTTCATCATCCATGTTCTCGACAGGTTCATCACCAGTGGTCTCAGCAGGTTCATCACCAGTGGTCTCAGCAAAATCATCAGAGGACTTTCCAATAGCCGAGTCCGTAACAGGTGAGACGATTCCATTTGATTTGTTAACAGGTAAACCAGTCCCTGCATGTGGAACGTCTATGTCCTCACATGAAAGGGGGCCGAACTTGTTGGCTGTAGGTACAGGGTTTGTCCCAGGTAAGCCTTGTAGAGTGGCATCGGTCACGACTGGGGGGGGGGTGTTACCGACAGGTTGCTTATTGTTAAATGCTGCCTTTTTCTGAGTTAAATGACCGTCGGGAAGGGTCTTTCTCTTTCTTGACGGAACAATGGTGAAACCATCCCCGACGTTCGTTGTGCTGTTTGGATCATCGGGATGGGAAGGCTGAGCGTTATTGCCGGACATGGAAGATGTTCCCTTCACAGCCGAAGCAAAAGATGAAGAAGAAGAATCCTTGTTGTTTACGTGGTTTGTCCCATCGTTCGACGAAGCCGTTTTTGGGCAAGAGCGTTTCAGGTGTCCGAATTTACCACATTCAAAACATTTCAAGGTATCAGTGGTTACGTATAATTGGTAATCATGATTATCAATTTTGAATTTCAAAACAATGTTCAGCGTTCTTTCGACGTTAGAAGGAGGAAGTACAAGATAAGCTTGTCTCCTGAAAGACATCACATGTTTAGCCCGGTCGTCCTGGCAACGTAAAGGTAACATCGTGACATGCGAAACCACAGTACCATAACGAGATAGTTCGGAGACCAGTCTCTCGTTCTTCAGGAATGGAGGACAGTTCGAGATGATGACCTTAACGGCTGGAGTGTCGAGAGGGGACACGAGTACGAAATGTCCGTCATCTGTCGATAATCCTGTACGTACAATCTCGTGAACCAGTTCAGCCTCGGATACGAAAATAACGACACGTTTGTTCATTCGCGAGGCCGCGCGAACTTTATCAATACCGATTATGTTGCCCACAGCAATAACGAGGTCTTCGACGCTGACCTCGTTCGGTGGGACACAAACGACGCCATGTCTACGAGTTAACGCTTCATATGCTGCGTAACGCGAAAACGAAGTCATAATTTACAGGGGACGAGGGGGGGGTGGGACAGGGGACGAGGGGGGGGGGTGGGACAGGGGACGAGGGGGGGGGACAAGGGACGAGGGTGGGGGTGGGACGGGGAACGAGGGACGGGGGACGAGGGACGGGGGACGAGGGACGGGGGACGAGGGACGAGGGACGAGGGACGAGGGACGGGGGACGAAGGACGAGGGACGGGGGACGGGGGGCGGGGGACGAGGGACGGGGGACGAGGGACGAGGGACGGGGGACGGGGGATGGGGGGGGGAGGACGGGGGGGGGGGACGAGGACGGGAGAGTGAATATCGCTCTCGAACAGTGATTAATTAATTACGAG